>NC_135888.1:24930929-25304909 GCF_964194155.1 Cetorhinus maximus
GAGGGAGTGGGGTAATGAGGGAGTGAGAGGCAGAAAGAGGGAATGAGTGAGAGAGAGGAGAGGGAATGAGTGAGAGAGGAGAGGGAACGAGGGAGGGAGGGTGAAAGAGAGAATGAGAGGGAGGAGACAGAATGAGGGAGGAAATGAGCGAGGGAGAGAGAATGAATGCAGGAGGGAGAGAGGGGTATTGAGGGTGAGGGAGAGGGGAACGAGGGAGAAGGATGAGAGAGGGGGAAGAGAGAATGAGGGAGAGGGGCAATGAGGGAGGGGGAGGAGTAATGAGGGAGAGAAGGTAATGAGGGAGAGGAAGGAGAGTGGGAATGAGGGAGGGAGACAGAGGGATGACAGAGGGAATGAGGAAGGGAGAGAGGAGGAATGAGGGAGGGAGAGGGGGGAATGAGAGACCGAATTCTGGAGGAAGTGGCGTGATGGGGGAGGGGGAGTGGGAGAAACTGGGAAGGGGGAAAGAGAGGGAATGAGGGAGGGAGTGAGAGGCAAAAGGAAAGGAAAGGGGGGAATGGGAGAAGTGGGAGAAAGTGTGTCCGCTTTGGTAAGAGAATAGAAAAGCTGCATATTATTTAGATGGAGAGAGATTACAGAACTCTGTGGTACAGAGGGACCTGGGTGTCCTGCTAGATCAATCACAAAAGGTTAGCATGCAGGTACAGCAAGTAATTTAAATCATCATGGGTGATTTTAATCTGCACATAAACTGGAAAGATCAGATTGGCAGTTGTAGCCTGAATGAGGAGTTCTTAGATTGCTTTCAAAGTAGTTTCTTAGAGCAGCATGTTCGGGAACCAATTATATTAGATTTGGTATTGTGTAACGTGATAGGATTAATTAATGACCTCAGAGTAAAGGCACTCCTAGGTAGCAGCGAGCACAATAAGATTGAATTTTACATCCAGTTTGAAAGGGAGAAGGGTGGGTCTAAGACTAGTATCTTAAACTTAAATAAGGGCAACTATGTGGGGATGAAAGCTGAGCTAGCTGAAGTGAACTGGGATATGAGGCTGGATCAATAGAGAAGCAGTGGCAGACATTTAAGGGGATATTTCAGAGTATTCAGAATAAGTACATTCCTACTATAAAGAAAAATTCTAAGGGGAGGACCCACCACCTGTGGTTAACTAAAGAAGTTAAGGAAAGCGTCAAACTTAAGGAAAAAGCATACAACTCCGCAAAGATGAGTGGCAGGACAGATGATTGGGCAGAATATAAAGAATGGCAGAGAATGACTAAAAGATTAATCAGGAGAAAGAAATTGGAGTATGAGAGGAAGCTAGCTAGAAATGTAAAAAAGGATAGCAAGAGTTTCGACAGGTATTTAAAACGGAAAAGAGTAAGTTGAGTGAGTGTTGGTCCTCTAGTGAGTGACAGTGGGGAGTTAGTAGTAGATAATAAGGAAATGGCGGAAGAAATGAACAAATATTTTGCTTCTGTGTTCACTATAGAGGATACAAATAATATTCCAGTAATAGCTGCAAATCAGGAGGTGAAAGGGAGAGAGGAACTTGGTGAAATTGAAATCACTAGGGAAATGGTACTGAGCAAATTGATGGAGCTGTGGGCTGGCAACTCTCCGGGTCCCAATAGACTACATCCTAGAGTCTTAAAAGAGATGGCTAATGAGGTAGTCGATGCGCTGGTGTTAATTTTCCAAAATTCGCTAGATTCTGGAAAGGTTCCATCAGATTGGAAAGTAGCAAATATAACCCCTCTATTCAAGAAGGGAGGGAGGCAGAAAACAGGAAACAGGCCAGTTAGCTTGCCGTCTGTCGTGGGGAGGTTATTAGAATCGTTCATTAGGGGGGTTATAGCTGGGCACTTAGAAGAGTTCAAGGCAATTGGGAAGAGTCAGCATGGCTTTGTGAAAGGAAAATCATGTTTATCCAATTTATTGGAGTTTTTTGAAGGAGTAACATGCGCAGTGGATAAAGTGGAGCCTGTAGACGTACTGTACTTGGATTTCCAGAAGGAATTTGATAAGCTGCCACATCAAAAGGTATTACGGAAAATAAAAGCGCATGGTGTAGTGGGTAACATATTAGCACGGATAGAAGATTGGCTGGCTGGCAGAAAGCAGAGTATGCATAAATGGATCTTTTTCTGATCGGCAGGATGTGATGAGTGGAGTCCCACAGGGGTCTGTACTGGGGCCTCAACCTTTTGCGATTTACATCAATGACTTAGATGAGGGGAGTGAAGACTTGGTAGCTAAATTTGCAGATGACACAAAGATATGTAGGAAAGTATGTTGTGAAGAGGACATGAGGAGGTTGCAGTTGGATATAGATAGGCTGAGTGAGCGGGCAAAGATCTGGCAAATGGAGTTTAATGTGGGAAAATGTGAAATTGTTCATTTTGGCAGGAAGAACAAAAAAGCAGAGTATTACTTAAATGGAGAATGGCTGCATAATCCTGAGGTGCAGAGGGATCTAGGTGTTCTAGTACATGAGTCCCAAAAAGTTAGTATGCAGGTACAGTAAGTAATTAAGAAGGCTAATGGAATGCTATCCTTTATTACGAGAGGGATTGAACATAAAAGTAAGGATAAAAACAAAAAACTACTGCGGATGCTGGAAATCCAAAACAAAAACAGAATTACCTGGGAAGGGTCATGAGGACTCGAAACGTCAACTTTTTTCTTCTCCACCGATGCTGCCAGACCTGCTGAGTTTTTCCAGGTAATTCTGTTTTTATAAAAGTAAGGATGTTATGCTTCGGTTATACAGGGCATTGGTGAGACCGCACCTCAAATACTGTGTGCAGTTTTGGTCTCCTTGTTTAAGAAAGGAGGTAAATGCATTGGAGGTGGTTGAGGGGAGGTTTACTAGATTGATACCTGGAATGAGTGGGTTGTCTTATGAGGAAAGGTTGGACAGACTGGGCTCATTTCCACTGGAGTTTAGAAGAGTGAGGGATGATTTGATTGAAGTATACAAGATCCTGAACAACCTTGACAAGGTGGACGTTGAAAGGATGTTTCCTCTTGTGGGTGAGTCCAGAGCTAGGGGGCACTGTTTTAAAATTAGGGATCACCCTTTTAGGACAGAGATGAGGAGAAATTTTTTCTCTGAGGGTTGTGCGACTTGGAATTCTCTGCCTCAGAAGGTGGTGGAGGTAGGGTCATTGAATATTTTTAAGGCAGAGGTAGATAGATTCTTGTTAGGCAAGGGAATCAAACGTTATCGGGGGTAGATGGGAATGTGGAAATCGAAACACAAGATGATCAGCCATGATCTTATTGAATGGTGTAGCAGGCTCGAGGGGCTGAATGGTCTACTCCTGCTTCTATTCCTTATGTTCTTAGTTCTGGAAGGCAAATGGAAGCCCAGACTTTCATTCCCAGGCCGGGTGCATAGATTACAAAATTTCCAGCTCCATGAAAGGAAAATCATGCCTAACTAATCTACTGGAGTTTTTTGAGGATGTAACTGGTAGAATAGATAAGGGAGAACCAGTGGATGTGGTGTACTTGGATTTTAAGGTTTTTGATAAGGTCCCACATAAGAGGCTAGTGGGCAAAATTAAAGCACATGGGATCAGTGTAAGATACTGGCATGGATTGAGAATTGGTTGACAGACCAGAAACAGAGAGTGGGAATAAATGGATCTTTTTCCTGATGGCAGGCAGTGACTAGTGTACTGCAGGGATCAGTGCTTAGGGCCCAGCTATTCACAATATATAAATGGCTTGGATGAAGAAACCAAATGCAATATTTCCAAGTTTGCTGATGACACAAAATTGGGCGGGGTTGTGAGTTGAGAGGAGGATGCAAGGAGGCTTCAGGGCGATTTAGACAAGTTGTGTGTGTGGGCAAACACATGGCAGATGCAGTTTAATGCAGATAAATGTGAAGTTATAGGGGAGGCAATGGCATAGTGGTATTGTCGCTGGACTAATAATCCAGAGACCCAGGGTAATGTTGTGGGGACCCGGATTCGAATCCCACCACGGCAGAATTTGAATTCAATAAAAATCTGGAATTAACATGGAATCATGGAACCATTGTCGATTGTTGTAAAAACCCATCTGGTTCACTAATCCCTTTTAGGGAAGGAAATCTGTCGTCCTTACCTGGTCTGGCCTACACGTGACTCCAGACCCACAACAATGTGGTTGACTCTTGAATGCCCTCTGAAATGGTCTAGCAAGACATTCCGTTGTATCAAACGTCACAACAAAGGAATGAAACCGGACAGACCACCCGGCATCGACCCAGGCACTAGAAACGGAATCATACCTTACAGATAATGTCCCAGACTCCACCATCACCATCCCTGGGTATGTCCTGTCCCACCAGCAGGACAGAGCCAGCAGAGGTGGTGGCACAGTGGTATACAGTCGGGAGGGAGTTGCCTGGGAGTCCTCAACATTGACTCTGCACCCCATGAAGTCTCATGGCACCAGGTCAAACATGGGCAAGGAAACCTCCTGCTGATTACCATGTACTGCCCTCCCTCAGCTGATGAACAAGTGCTCCTCCATGTTGAACATCACTTGGAGGAAGCACTGAGGGTGGCAAGAGTGCGGAATGTGCTCTGGATGGGGGACTTCAATGTCCATCACCAAGTGGCTTGGTAGCACCACTGCTGACCGAGCTGTCTGAGTCCTAAATGACATTGCTGCTAGACTGGGTCTGCGGCAGGTGGTGAGGGAACCAACAAGAGGGAAAAACATACTTGACCTCATCCTCACCAACTTGCCTGCCACAGATGCATCTGTCCATGACAGTATCGCACAGTCATTGTGGAGACAAAGTCCCGCCTTCACATTGAGGATACCCTCCATCATGTTGTGTGGCACTACCGCCGAGTTAAGTAGGATAGATTTCGAACAGATCTAGCAACTCAAGACTAGGGGCATCAGCAGCAGCAGCAGAATGGTACTCGAACACAATCTGTAACCTCATGACCTGGCATGTACCACACTCTATCATGACCATCAAGCCAGGAGATCAACCCTAGTTCGATGAAGAGTGCAGGAGGGGATGCCAGAAGCAGCACCAGGCATACCTAAAAATGAGGTGTCAACTTGGTGAAGCTCAAACACAGGACTACTTGTGTGCCCAACAGCATAAGCAGCAAGTGATAGACAGAGCTAAGCGATCCCACCACCAACGGATCAGATCTAAGCTCTGCAGTCCTGCCACATCCAGTTGTGAATGGTGGTGGACAATTAAACAACTCACTGGAGGAAGAGGCTCCACAAATATCCCCATCCTCAATGATGGGGGAGCCCAGCACATCAGTGCAAAAGGCAAGGCAGAAGTATTTGCAGCAATCTTCAGCGAGAAGTGATGAGTGAATGATCCATCTCAGCCTCCTCCAGAGGTCCCCAGCATCACAGATGCCAGTCTTCAGCCAATTCAGTTCACTCCATGTGATATCAAGAAACGGCTGAAGGCACTGGACACTGTAAAGGCTATGGGCCCTGACAATATTCCGGCAATAGTAGTGAAGACTTGTGCTCCAGAACCTGCCGCGCCCCTAGCCAAGCTGTTCCAGTATAGCTGCAACACTGGCATCTACCTGGCTATGTGGAAAATTGCCCAGGTATGTCCTGTACACAAAAAAGCAGGACAAATCCAATTACTGCCCATCAGTCTACTCTCCATCATCAGTAAAGTAATGAAAGGGGTCATCAACAGTGCTATCAAGGGGCACTTGCTTAGCTACATCCTGCTCACTGATGCCCAGTTTGGGTTCCGCAGGGCCACTCAGCTCCTGACATCATTACAGCTTTGGTTCAAACATGGACAAAAGAGCTGAGCTCCCGAGGTGAGGTGAGAGTGACTGCTCTTGACAGCGAGGCAGCATTTGACCGAGTGTGGCATCAAAGAGCCTTAGCAAAACTGGAGTCAATGGAAATCAGGGGGAAAGCTCTCCGCTGGTTGGAGGTCAGTTATCTCAGCTCCAGGACATCACTGCAGGAGTTCCTCAGAGTAATGTCCTCAGCCCAACCATCTTCAGCTGCTTCATCAATAGCCTTCCTTCCATCACAAGGTCAGAAGTGGGGATGTTCGCTAATGATTGCACAATGTTCAGCACCATTCACGACTCCTCAGATTTTGAAGCAGTCCATGTCCAAATGCAGCAAGACCTGGACAATATCCAGGCTTGGGCTGACAAGTGGCAAGTAACATTCGCACCACACAATTGTCAGGCAATGACCATCTCCAATAAGAGAGAATCCAACCATTGCCCCTTGACATTCAACGGTATTACCATCGCTGAATCCCCCACTATCAATGGTTACCATTGACAAGGAACTGGACTGGCCATGTAAGTACTGTGGCTACAAAAGCAGGCCAAAGGCTAGGAGTCATGTGACAGGTAACTCACTTCCTGACTCCCCAAAGCCTGTCCACCATCTACAAGGCACAAGTCAGGAGTGTGATGGAATACTCTCCACTTGCCTGGATGAGTGCAGCTCCCACAACACTCAAGAAGCTTCCACTGTCCAGGACAAAGCAGCCCTCTTGATGGGCACCACATCCACAAACATTCACTACCTCCACCACCAACGCACATTAGCAGCAGTGTGTACCATCTACAAGATGCACTGCAGGAATTCACCAAGGCTCCTTCGACTGCACCCTCCAAACCCACATCCACTCCCATCTGGAAGGACAAGGGCAGCAGATAGATGGGAACACCATCACCTGGAAGTTCCCCTCCAAGTCACTCACCATCCTGACTTGGAAATATATCGCCGTTCCTTCACTGTCACTGGGTCAAAATCCTGGATCTCCCTTCTGAACAGCACTGTGGGTGCACCTACACCACATGGACTGCAGCGGTTCAAGAAGGCAGCTCACCCCCACCTTCTCAAGGGCAACTAGGGATGGGCAATAAATGCTGGCCCAGCCAGCGAAGCCCACATCCCCTGAATGAATTTTTAAAAATTATACGCTTCGGTGTGAAAAACAGAAAGGCAGAGTATTATTTAAATGGCGATATATTGGGAAATGTGGATGTATAAAGTGCTTTGCGCGTCCTTGTACACTAGGCAATGAAAGTAAACAGGCAGGTGCAGCAAGAAATTAGGAAGGTAAATGGTATATTGACATTCATTGCAAGAGGATTTGATCTCAGAAGTCGGGATGTCTTACTGCGGTTATACAAATCCTTGGTGAGACCACACCTGGAGTATTATGTGCAGTTTTGGTCTCCCTACCTAAGAAAGGATATACTCGCCATAGAGGGAGTGCAACAAAGGTTCACTAGGCTGATACCGGGGATGGCAGGACTATTGTATGAGGAGAGATTGGTTTGACTGGACCTGTATTCAATGGAGTTTAGAAGACTGAAAGGGGATCTGATTGAAACATATGAAATTCTAACAGGGCTGGACAGACTGGATGCAAGAAGAATGTTTTCCCTGGCTGGGGAGTCTAGAACCAGGGGCCACAGTCTCAGGATACGGAGCAGGCCATTTAGGACTGAGATGAGGAAAAATGTCTTCACTCAGAGGGTGGTCAACCTGTGGAATTCTCTACCACAGAAGGCTGTGGAGGCTGGGTCACTGAGAATATTCAAGAAAGAAATTGATAAATTTTTGGATATTAGGGGCAACAAGGGGTATGGAGAGAAAGCGGGAATATGGTGTTGAGATAGAGGATCAACCATGATCATATTGAATGACGGAGCAGGCTCAAAGGATGGAATGGTCTACTCCTGCTCCTAGTTTCTACGTTTCTATGTGAACCTGACCTTTTATAATGGCTGCCCAGACATCGGATTTTTGGTTTGTGACGAAGAGAGCTAGAATCTGAGTTGAGACGGGAAACTCCGGAAGAAGTGAGGTGGCCGTTGGGTCCACAGGCGAGCTGGGTGGAAGTTCTGTCTTGGGGTTCCGGCACTGTGTCCAACAATAAAAAATAAAGGTTAAAACATCAAATGTTTCTTCAGCCCTTAACCCTCACTCTCCCTCACCCAACACATTTCCCCACCCCCACACATTCCCCATTCATGCCACCTCACGTCCTTTATAGCCTCTATGCCAACTTAGCACTAATCCGTGCACCCCTTCCTTATCCTTTGCCCTTACACCTTAAGTGCCAACTCACCCAGTATTCACCATGGGTAGACCTCAGGACCCATGCAGAGATGAGATGAAACAAAGTCCTAAGTGTCTATTGGAGACTTTGCCATATTGAAAAAAAAACACTCTCGTTCATAAAAACCCATTTACTACATTTACATTCCTTCAACGAAAAAAAGCCTCATAACAACAACCAATTCATTCAAGTGCACAATCCCTTCTAACAACAAGCATTGGGATTCCTACTCCCATTTCAAAAGTCTATAATCACTTGCAGCTGTCAATCAAACAGTGAAATGGCAGGCACTTTACTGTAATACTGGATGGTTCTGAGGTCAGTCATGCAGCACTAATCCAGTAATGGAAGCCCTCAGGTTTACGTGAATAGATAGAGTGGAATAGCAAGCAATCATTTATCAAAAACACTTAAAAGATATTTTTTCCAAAGATTTAAATGCCTTGACAGCTTGACAGGTCCGTTTGACAGTTCCCTTTGACAGGTGCTTCTGACAGTTTTGACGGTTGATTTTAATAGGTCTCTTGATAGTTCCAATGAGCTTGACAGTTAATGAGTTTGTGCCCTTTTTTTACGCAGATTCATGCCTACTTTTAACAATTTCAAAGGGCGCCTGACCTCCCCCAAAGGTGTCTCAGGATCAGGTCCAAAGGGGTACCTTACCTCTCCAAAGGGGTACCCTGGCTATCCAAACTAATCCACAAAGTTCAGACCTCCTCTTGCCTGGCCTAATCTACACACTTTAGGTTCACACTCCTGGCCAACCAAAATCCCACTTCAGTGGAGACAGCTGGTGATTTAAATGGCCGGATGCCTCCATAAATCGTGCATGCACAAAACGCACCCTGCCCCCAATCCCACCGCTGCAAAAATGGAAGTACCAAGATCAGGGGCAGGACTTCTGATTTTTGGGCATTTCTGTTCTTTTCGATATGACAGAGAGCCTCTCTGTCTTGGTGAGACTCTGAGCTGGAATGTTAGCCTCCCTTGCAAGGGGGATTGAGTATGAAAGTAGGGAAGTCTTGTTACAGCTGTACAGGGCATTGGTGAGACCACATCTAAAATACTGTGTACAGTTTTGGTCACCTTACTTAAGGAGGGATATACTTGCTCTGGAAGCAGTTTAGAGAAGGTTCACTCGGCTGATTCCTAGGATGAAGGGGTTTGTCTTATGAGGAGAGGTTGAGCAGGTTGGTCCTGTACCCATTGGAGTTTAGAAGAATGAGGGGTGATCTTATTGAAGCTTATAAGATTCTGAGGGGGCTTCACAGGGTGGATGCTGAGAGGATGTTTCCCCTTGTGGGGAATCTAGAATTAGGGGACACAGTTTAAAAGTAAGGGGTCTCCCATTTAAGATGGAGATGAGGAGGAATTTCTTCTCTCAGAGGGTTGTTAGTCTTTAGAATTCTCTTCCCCAGCAAGCAGTGGAAGTTGGGATCATTGAATATATTTAAGGCTGAGTTAGGTTTTTTGATTGACAAGGGAGCCAAGGTAATGGGAGACCGACAAGAAAGTGGAGCTAAGGCCACAATCAGATCAACCATAATCTTATTGATAGGCAGAGCAGGTTCAAGGGGCCGAATGGCCTATTCCTGCTCCTAATTCATGTGATCTTATAAACCCAAATTGCCAATGTAAATGGCTAACGACAGTGCTCCCAGCACCGATCCTTTAGGAAAACCACTTACCAGTTTAAGTGACCAATTTTAACTCCTACTTTCTGTTTTGTGTTTTGCCAACTTTCTATTCATTCTGCTACCTGCCCCTGACTCTATACACTCTGACCTTATTTATGTCCCTATTATGTGGTGTTTAATCAAAGGCCTTTTGAAAAGTCAAATATATTACATTTACTACATTACCCTCATCTACGCTTTCTGTTAATTCTTCCAAGTATTCAATATGGTTGGTGAAGCATTACATTCCCTTTTGAAAGCCATGCCAATGACTCTTCATAATAACTCCATAAAGGTTTTTCTATTATAGCTTTCAGTAACAAATTCATTAACTTTCCTGTCAGTGACATCTCCCTGGGTTTGCTCTGTCTCCTTATTAAATATAGAAATCACATTAGCTGTTCACCAGTTCTCTGGCATGTTTCCCTTTTCTAATACACTATTTTATATATATGTAATAGAGCCTCCATTATCCCCTGCTTAACTTATTTAAATTTACATGGATGTAATCTATCTGGACCAGGGGTTTTATCCTGTCGTAGTTTGATTAGTTTATTAATTATCTCTCCTTTTTCTAGCTTAAACCTATATTTTTTTGATCTCTTCTTCTGATGTCATATCCACTATATCCAATAGGGATGATAAGTATAATAACAATTAGTCAGCATGGATCTCCATAGAGTAGATCTTGCTTGACCACTCTTATTGAATATTTTGAAGAGGAAACAGAGAGAGTAGACAATGGTCATGCAGTAGTTGTAATTTATCTGGGTTTTCAAAGAGGCCTTTGATAAGGTGCCCCATAATAGATTAATGAATAAGGTCAGAGAGTGTGGAGTTGGGGCAGAATGGATTACTAGCCAGCTTCAAGACAGAAAGCAGAGACACAGTGGGAGTGGGAGAGAGAGAGGGCTCAGGGCAGGAAGTGGAGTTCCACAAGGGTCAGTGCTGGACTACTGCTGTTCATAATATATGATTTGGACTTTAGAATCAAAAACATAATTTGTAAACTTGCGGATGAAATTGGCAGGTGGGGATGGGGGAGGGACATAGTCAATATGGAACAGAACTGCAACAATGACAGAAGGACATTAATAAGCTTGCAGAATGGGTAAATAATTGGAAATGGAGTTCAATACAGATAAATGAGAGATCGTAGGAAGAATAGGAAGGCCACTTATTACTTGGAAACTGTGAGTCTAGGTAAGACAAGGGAAGAAAGGGATCTCAAAGGAGAGGTGGTGACATAGTGGTGTTGTACTGGACTGGTAACCCAGAGACCCAGGGTAATGTTCTGGGGTAAAAGCAAAATACTGCGGATTGACAAGGATGATCCCAGAAATGTGTGGGTTTACAGATCAGGAAAGGATTGACAGGCTGGGTCTCTTCTCTCTTGAGAAAAGACTGAGGGGTGACCTAACCGAGGTCTTTAAAATGATGAAAGGTTTTTGATAGGGTGGATACAGAGAGCATGTTTCCTTTTGTAGGGAGGAGCAGGAGGCTATCAATATAAAGTGGTGACCAATAAATCCAATAGGAAAGTCAGAAGAATATTTTTACCCAAAGACTGGAGAATGTGGAACGTGGAATTCTTGCAACTACTGGAATGGTTCAGGAGAGAATTGGGAGCTAGAGAAGATCAAGTGTTAGAATGGAGTCCGGAGCAGGAGTGGAGTCAGGAACAGGAGTGGAGTCGGGACCGAGGTGGAGTCAGGGTGGGCAATAAATGCTGGCCTGGCCAGCGATGCCCACGTCTCATGAGGGAATAAAAAAGTTGCAGGGCGAGAGGGAATGGGTGACCACCAGGCAGTCAAGAAGAAACAAGCAGGTAGTGCAGGAATCCCCTGAGTGCATCCCACTCTCCAACCAGTATTCAGTTCTGAATAATAATGAAAGTGATGGTTTATCTGGGGAGTGCAACCAGAGCCAAGTCCAAGACACCACGGCTGTCTCAGCTGTACAGCTCGAAAGAGACTGGAATAGCAATAATGATGGGAGATTTGATAGGGCAACACACAGGTATTTCTTTGGCCACAGACATGAGTCCAGGATGTGTGTTGCTTCCCTTCATGGAAGTCACTGAGTGGCTGCAGAGCACCCTGAGTGGGGAGGGTGAACTGCCAGCAGTCGTGGTCCACACCGCTACCAGTGGCATAGGTAGAAAGTGGGATGTGGTCCTCTAATCAGGATTTAGGGAGCTAAGTGTAAAATTATCAAGCAGGACCTCAAAAGTAGTAATCTCTGGATTACCCCTGGTACCATGTGCAAGTGAGTACAGAAATAGAAAGATAAAGCAGCCGAATGCGTGGCTGGAAAGATGGTGCAGGAGGGAGGGCTTTAGATTCCTGGGACATTGGGACCGGCTCTGGGGGAGGTGGCACCTGTACGAGCTGGACAAGTTGCACCCAAACAGAGCCAGGACCAATTTCCTTGGAGCGATTTGCGGGTGCTTTTGGGAGTGTTTAAGCTAACTTGGCAGCGGGGTGTGGGAACCAGGAGTAATATCAGAGAGGAATGCAAAGGTACACAGAATACTGGGAGTGATAGATAGCACCAGAGTAGGAAATAGTAAGTTATTAAGTTGGTCAGAGTAAGGGGAAAAGTAATAAAGTCTAAAAGAGGGTTACCGTGCATGTATGTGAACGTGCAGGGTGCGGTAAATAAGATTGGGAAGATGCAGGCAGGCGCAGATTACCGTGTGGAAATATAATATTGTGGCGATAACAGAGACCTGGCTCAAAGGAGGGCAGAATCTGTGGATGTTGGAAATCTGAAATAAAACCAGAAAGTGCTGGAAAAACTCAGCAGGTCTGGCAGCACCTGTGTAGAGAGAAACGGAGTTACTGTTTCGAGTCCGTATGACTCTGAATGGAAGAAAAGTCACATGGACTCGAAACATTAACTCTGTTTCTCTCTCCACAGATGCTGCCAGACCTGCCGAGTTTTTCCAGCACTTTCTGTTTTTATTATCAAAGCGGGGCAGGACCAAGTATTAAGTATTCCTGGATACAAGGTGTTCAGGAGAGATAGGAACAGAAGAAAAAGAGCAGGGGTGGCTGTATTGGTTAGGAAAGAAATGCAGTGCTGGAGAGAGAGGATGGTAATGGACAGAATCTATTTGGCTAGAGCTAAGGAACAAAAAAAGGTGCAATTACATTGCTCGGTGTAGTCTACAGGCCACCAACTATTGGGAAGGATGTAGAGAAATAAATTTGCGAGGAAATTATAGAGAGTTGCATGAATTATAGAGTAGTTATAATGGGTGTGTTTAATTATCTGAATAAAGACAGACAATGGTAGTGTAAAGGGCAGAGAGCGGCAAGAGTTCCTAAAGTGTGTTCAGGAGAATATTCTACAGCAGTATATTTCCTGTCCAACGAGGAATGAGGCATTGCTAGACCTGATTCTTGGAAATGAGGTGGGCCAAGTAGGTCAAGTGTCAGGAGGAGAAGAATGGGTCTGATCCAGGTAAATTGGAATCAAAGGTTGACAGGCAAAACTGTAGCTGAACAATGGACTGGCTTTAAAGAAGAGGAAATTCAGGCACCGCAAAGGTAAATTCCCATGAGGGGGAAAAGCAGGGCAAAAAATCCAAAGCTCCTTAGATGACAGAAGAGATAGAGATTAAGGTAAAGAAGAAAAAGTACGCTTATGACAGGTGTCAGGTGGATAATATAACTGAGAACCAGGCTGAATATAGAAAGTTCTGAAGAATATTGAAAAAGCAACAAGAGAAGCAAAGAGAGTGTATGAGAAGAGACTGGCAGCTAACATAAAAGGGAATCCCAAAGTCTTCTACAGGCATATGAATAGTTAAAAGGTGGTAAATGGAGAAGTGGGACTGATTAGGAGCCAAAAGAGGATTTACCCATGGAAGCGGAGGGTATAGCTGAGGTATTAAATGAACACTTTTCATCTGTCTCTACCAAGGGAGGAGATGCTGCCCAGGTCATAGTGAAAGAAGAGGTAGTTCAGACACTAGAAGGTTTTTAAATTGATAAGGAGGAGGTATTGGATGGACTGTTTGTATTTAAAATTGATAATATAGCAGGACCAGGTATGATGCACCCAAGGGTACTGAGGGAAGTAAGAGTGGAAATTATAGAGGTACTAGCTAAAATTTTTCAGTCTTCCTTAGACTCGAAGGTGATGCCAGAGGACTGGAGAATTGTAAATGTTACGCCCTTGTTCAAAAAAGAGAGTAAAAATAAACCAAGCAGTAGGGAAAATGCTTTATAATCTATTATAAAGGATGTGATAAATGTACGCTTGCATAATAATGATCTGATTGGGCATAGTCAACATGGATTTGTGACTGGGAAATCATGTTTGACGAACCTGTTGGAGTTTTTTGAGGATGTTACTAACAAAATTGATAAAGGGGAGTCGATGGACGTAGTATACTTGGATTTTCAGAAGGCTTTTGATAAAGTCCCCCACAGGAAGTTGATTAACACAATAAAAGCACATGAGATAGGAGGCAATATACTGGTATAGATGAAGGATTGGCTAACAGGCAGAAAACAGAGAGTAGGAATAGATGGGTCATTCTCGCATTGGCAGTCTGTGACTAGTGGGGTACCCGCAGGAATCAGTACTTGGGCCCCAGCTGTTCACAATATATATCAATGATTCGGACGTGGGGACCAAATATAATATTTCCAAGTTTGCGGATGATACAAAGCTAGGCGGGAATGTGTGTTGTGAGGAAGGTGTAAAGCGGCTTCAAGGGGATTTGGACAGATTTAGCGAGTGGGCAAGAACATGGCAGATGGAATATAATGTGGAAAAATGTAAGGTTATCCACTTTGGTAGGAGGAACAGATGTGCAGAGTATTTCCTAAATGGTAAGAGATTAGAAAGTATAGATGTACAAAGGGACCTGGGTGTCCCTGTCCATAAGTCATTGAAAGCTACATGCTGTTGCAACAAGCAATTAGGAAGGCTAATAGAATGCTAACCTTTATTGCAAGAGGATTTGAGTACAGGAGTAGTGAAATCTTGCTTAAATTGTATGGAAGCTTGGTTAGACCACACCTGGAGTAGTGTGTGAAATTTTAGCACCTTTACCTCAGAAAGGATATTATTGCCATAGAGGGACAGCAACAAAGGTTCACCAGGCTTGTTCCAGGTGTGGCAGGACTGTCTTATGAAGAGAGATTGGGGCAACTGGGCCTGTATTCTCTAGAGTTTCGAAGAATGAGAGGTGACTTCATTGAAATCTATAAAACAATTAAAGGAATAGACAGGGTAGATGCAGCTAAGATGTTTCCCCTGGCTGGAGAGTCTAGAACCAGGGGACACAATTTCAAAATAAGGGGGAAACCACTTATGGTTGAGAAGAGGAGAATTTATTTTACTCAGAGGGTTGTGAATCTTTGGAATTCTCTACCCCAGAGGCTGCGGAAGCTGAGCTATTGAGTATGTTCAAAGCAGAGATTGACAGGTTTCTAAATACCAATGATGTAAAGGGATACGGGGATAGTGTGGGAAAAAGGCATTGAAGTGAAATGATCAGTCAAGATCGTATTGAATGATGGAGCAGACTCGATGGGCTGAATGGCCTACTCCTGCTCCTACATTTCTATATTCCCAGCAACTACAGGCCAGTCAGTTTAATTTCTGTGGCAAGGAAGCCTGTAGAAAAAATAATTCTGGACCAAATTAATAGTCACATGGACAAATGTGAGTTAACTGAGAGAAGCCAGCATGAATTTGTTGAAGGAAAATTGTGTTTAACTAGCTTGCTGAAGTTTTTTGAAGATGTAACAGAGTGGGTTGATGAGGGCAATGCTGTTGATGTCATGTACATGAACTTCAAAAAGGCATTTGATAAAGTGCCACACAATAGACTTGTGAGCAAAGTTTAAGCAAAGAATTATATGAGGGTGTGGATAGTTGGGATAAAGGCTTGGGGGGAGATGTAGAGTAAAGGATTGACAGCAAAAGCAGCTGATGCTGATGTAAAGATGATGTTACACATGACTAAGTAACAGGGATCTGGAGGGAGGAGAAGTCCAACCTCATGCAGAGTTCCTAAGATGTACATAGAGCTGTAAATAAATAATAACGGGTTTAATTAACTACAGTCTTGAGTAGCTTACTTAAGGAAAGTATACAAACCCCGAAGACACCAAAATCATGACGAAACGTGGTGGCAGTGGACAATGAGTAAAAGACCCAGGAAAACTCTAAGGGAAGCCTACAGACCTGAGAAGCCTAACAGATTCTTGAAAGAAGGACGAAAGGAGCAGATTGGAGACTCACCAAAAAAGTTAGAGCATTGTGGGTGCAGCAGATGCAAGCTGAGACACAGACCCAGAGTCCGGAGAGCAGTGAGCACAGACCAAAATCAAGAAGCAACACCAGTGAAGCAGCAACAAGTCTGGAGCTTGGTACAAGCATGGGATCTACATTGCCACTCCCAAAGTGTTCCTGAACCTCTGAAAGCTTGCAACAAACTCAGCACTGGGACAACTGGAGAAAGAGGTTTTCCAAGTATAGAACCACTTCTGTTTGCACAAAAAGGAACAAAAGGAGCAGGTCAGTACTTTACTTGATGTGGTTGGAGCTATTGCCAATGATGAGAGAGAAGTCATTGAGACTTCAAGCTCTTATGAGGAAGTCCTGCTTGCATTTGGTTCATACTTCGGCATTCACAAAAATGTAAACATAGAAAGGGCGAAATTTAACAACCAAATACAAAGACCAGGCAACAGCATGGGTTTATTCATCAACAATTTATACAGGCTGGCAGAAAATTGCGACTACGGAATATTGAGGGATGAATTGTTTTGTGATCACAAAGTTTACCCCTAGGTGAAGCTCTATCAGATCTCTTGCAAACAAGGGAAGATCTAACTTCGATTAAGGCAGTACAAATCAAACTGAGGCAACAAGGCAAACTGAGCTCAGAAAGCAAAATAGATTGTTTGTTTGCGAGGTAAGTGAGGACGCAAGGAAACGAATGAGTGAGGCTGTTCCGTTTTTCGGCCCGAAGAGGGAATGCGCACCAAAGCAGAAGCCTGCAAAAACAGGGAAGAGTGTGCCAACCGCCATTTTGAGATGCTCTCAGTGTGGAGGGAAAAACCTGCATGTCCAGGATATCTAGCAAGGGGGTGCCGAGTGCCATAACGTGGGGAAATTAGGACATTTTAAAATTGCCGGCTGACCTAAAACCCAGATATTCTGCAAACAGGAAAAATATTAAAGCCAAACCACATACAAGAAATGGGAGAACCACAGAGAAAGGGAAACATTTTCCTAAGAGGAGTACAAGAAACAAAAAATAAACACTGGAGCATTGAACCCTGAAGTGGATGGGGACCCCGCAGAGTTTAAATTAGACACAGGGGCAAGTGGTTCAGTTTTATCCAATGAAATCAAGTGTGGCTTAAGCACATTACATTGCAGCCACCATTCATCCAGTTACAAGGTCCAGCTGCGACTGTACTGAAAGTCATAGGACAACCCCTGGCCAAATTAAAATACAAAGATAGAGAAATCATTGAACCTCTGAATATCATACAGAACCAAGAGTCATCATTTTTAAGCCTCATTCTATACTGTGACCATTTTATGATTCTGAATACTGTGGATGCATTTAAGGGGAAGCTAGACAGCACATGAGGGAGAAGGGAATAGAGGGTTACGATGAGAAAAGATAGGAGGAGGTTCGAGTGGAGCAGAAATGGACTGGTTGGGTGCTGTTTCTGTGCTGTATATCCCATGTAATCCTATGTAATCTTGTGTAACCTTATGTAATCCTGTGTAATCCTATGCAATATTATAACTCCCCAGTAAACACTGAGGCAAAATAAATATGTAATGTTCCTGCCATTTTACTCTCATAGCCTCATTTATCATGTTAGTTACCCTATCCCTGACCTGAATTTTTTTAGTTTAATGTCTGTCGAACATTTACTGTTCCCTTTCATATTCCATGTTAATCTTATTTTATCTTTTCTCTTTTCATTCTTCACAAATTTTTTTGAGTTCTCCCCAACCTTTGGCATCGCTTAATTTGCTACCTGTTTACTGATGGTAAGCTTTCTTCTTTAGTTTCAATTTTTCCTTTATTCCTGTATTCATCTATTATGTGACATTTGTTCTTGCTTTTCAGTGGGATCAATTTCTCCCAGGCTCTAGCGATCAATGTTTTAAATCATTCTCACTGCTATTCTGCTTCTTTGTCAGTTAATTTCTCCAGTTTATTTACCATAGCTCCATTCTCATCGTCTTAAAATCCACTTTTTGTTCTATTTTATCACCCTGCCTTTGATGTACTTATGTCCTTCTCAATCTTTATCTTAAACTTTATGTTGTGGTTGCTATTGCCTAGATGTTCCCACATGCTTACTTCACTTATCTGTTCTAGTTCATTCCCTGTTATAGGTTCCAGCAGAGCTCTCTTGTCATGTTGGACTTTTCACATACTTGGTAAGAAATGTTGAAAAGACCCTTGGCCTTCATCACAAACTCCGATCCCTAGGCATTATTTCCATCCCTCTCCCTTTACACTGTCTTAGGCAGCCTCTTGGTGTTCTGGGCCAGCATTCCATCCTAAAAAATAATCACCAAAAACAAGTTAAGCAGCTAATCATCCCATCAAGGGTTGGGATCAAGGGCTGTGCACGAGATGGCTGCTGAGAATCCTTGCACACCACATTCATTGTACTTCAATGTAATTCATGACAAAAAGCAAATCAAACACTGCGATTCCGTTCTAGAAGGACATCATTGAAAAGTAGAGAAGTTATGTTAAACGTGTAGAACCTTGGTTCAACCACATTGCGCCATTGGGAAGATTTCTGGTTTCCATACTATAAAAACGATATAGAAACCCCGGAGAAGGTGTGAAGATGTTTTACTAACACACTGCCAGACCTGCGAGGTTGTAACTATTGGGAACGACTGAACAGGCTGGGGCTTTTTTCTCCAAAACAGAGAAGGTTGGTGGGTAACCTGATTGAGGTCTTTAAAATTGTGAAAGTGTTTCGATAGGGTGGATGTGGAGAAGATTTCCGTTAATTGGCTATACTAAGTTAGGGGCCAGATCTACAAGGCAGTCAGTAATAAATCCCATCAGGAAATTCAGGAGAAACTCCTTTATTCAGACGGTGGTGAGAATGTGGAACTCACTCCTACGCGGAGTGGTTGAGGTGAATTGTATAGATGCATTTCAGGAAGCTGGATAAACACATGGGAGAGAAAGGAATAGAAGGATATGGTGATAGGGTGAGAGGATGGGGAGGGGGGTGGGGGGTGGGTGGGAGGAAGCTCATGTGGAGCATAAAGACCGGCAGAGACCAAATGGCCTGTTTCTGTAATGTAAATACTGTCTAAATCTATGTGGAGCACTTTGGAAAATGTGAGAGAGCATGTGATATTGCTCTGTATAATTTTCTCTTTAAGTTAGCCGCTTGAGTTTTTTATGACTAATGTACCTGCTACATTTTCTACAGAACCCAATCAAAATTCATTGCTGTAATTAGCTGTGTTTAGGCTTTTAGGTTGAGTGAGCTGTTTGCACTCTCTTGGGTTTGTAGTCAATTACTACTGGGTGATTTTAAATAGGACAGATAGGAAGCACAGTGTCACTGGGCCTGTTCTGCATCTTACTGTGCTCTTATCCAGAGCTTTCAGTCAGTCAGGCAGGAATCCTGTGGTGAGATTGAATTCCCCTCTCTCGTGCCTCAGTGCGGTTTCACAAAACCTTATAAATGTGATCCATTATTTCAGTGGCACACTTTTTGATTTCATTGTTTATCTGATAGACCTAACTGCATTTATTCCGCATTAAATAATTGACAAGTTAGGCTGCTCAGCTGTTATCACATTGCTGGTCATGTTGGACTGGATACATACCGCTGTAGGAAATTCTCCTGAACACAATCTGGGAACGCATGCCCCTCACTGCCCCTTACACTACCACTATCCCAGTCTATATAAGGGTAATTAAAGTCTCCCATTATAACTACTCTATGATGTTTACACCTCTCTGTAATTTCCTTTGCAGATTTGTTCCTCTATATCCTTCCCACTAGCCGGTGGTCTATATATTACACCGAGCAATGTAATTGCACCGTTCTTATTCCTTAGCTCTAGATGGTAGATGGTAGACGTTGCTGCCACTGGGAACTGGGGTGGAGGGAGTGAAGGTTTAAGGTGGTGGATGGGGTGCTGATCAATTGGGCTGCTTCATCCTGGATTGTGTTGAGCTCCTTGAGTATTTTTGACTGGCAGTGTTTAACTAGCAGCGTTGACACATAAAAATCAGAACAAGGGCATGGTTGTTCTTAAATAGGGTTGGCTCTCTCGCACTGTTATTAGGGTTCAGGGTTTGGGGCTTGGGTGTATTTATGATCTGTGACCTGGTTTTCAGTTGTCAGCTGTTCTCCTATTTGCAGAGACTTTGTATAGTGGGAACTCGCTCTCTCTCTCTCTCTCACTCCCTCCCTTGCTGTTTTTCTCTCTCTCTCTACCACTCTCACTCTCTCTGTTTCACTTGTTCCTTCTCACTCTGTTTTTCTCTATTTCTTACACTCTCCCTCTGTGTGTGTGTCTCTCTCCCTCTCCCTCTCTCTCACTCCCTGCTTCTCTCTCACACACACAACCACTCTCTCTCTCTCTTGCATCCTCCCTATGACTGCGCTGCCATCTGTTCAAGTTGCTTGTAGACCCTGGAGTTGGCACACATGGCCTGGCAGAGGGCACCTTGTGCTCAGTGCCTGGCAGAGGGTTCTGATTTGAAATGTCCCTCATATCATTCGAGACCATGTTCACCTTCATGTTCCTGAGCTTCGTCTCATGGGCACCACGGGTAAGATTAGCTGCAGGCACCATGCACGATTGGCTGAGATTTGGGCCCACGTTCAATGTTCCTGCATTGTTTCCTGGGTTATTGTAATGACCTTTACCTGGGGAAGAATTTTCTGCCTTTCAGGGGGGAGGAGCAGGAGTGGCCATGGGCGGGCGCGGACCTGATCGGCGCCCACGAATGGGGCCGCGCCGCCATTTTGCGCGGGTGGGCCAATTAAGGCCCGCCCAGCGCATTTCCAACTCCCGTGAATGGCGGGAGTGTGCAGGCTGCGGCGGGCGTGCACAGACCACCGGGTCCAATGGCGACCCGGCAGTCTGTTTAAAGGAAGGCCTGGCAGCCTCCTGTAGGCTGCTGACAATGGCCACTTCCAGGTCACTGCTCAGCGCAGGGCACACTGGAGGGAAGGGCAGAGGAGCAGGGCAGGCTGCAGGGTAGGGCAGAGGAGCAGGGCAGGCTGCAGGGTCAGCCCCAGGAGCAGGGCAGGCTGCAGGGTAGGGCAGAGGAGCAGGGCAGGCTGCAGGGTCAGCCCCAGGAGCAGGGCAGGCTGCAGGGTCTGTCACAGGAGCAGGGCCAGGCTGCAGGGTGGGCCACAGGAGCAGGGCAGGCTGCAGGGTCTGGGACAGGAGCAGGGCCAGGCTGCAGGGTCTGTCACAGGAGCAGGGCAGGCTGCAGGGTCTGGGACAAGAGCAGGGCAGGCTGCAGGGTCTGGGACAGGAGCAGGGCAGGCTGCAGGGTGGGCCACAGGAGCAGGGCAGGCTGCAGGGTGGGCCACAGGAGCAGGGCAGGCTGCAGGGCAGGCCAGCGGGGGGGCCAATGCGCCCCTCGCTTTTCTGATGAATGCCCTGCTTCCCTCCTCGAGGAGGTGGCAGCACGGCCGGAGGTGTTAGTCCCCCAGGATGGGAGGAGGATGCCCCCCCACATGATGTAGCGTGCCTGGGAGTTGGTGGCGGAGGTGGATCCAGTGTCACAAGCACTTCAACAATTTGTTGCGCTCTGAAAGGGTGAGTACCTTGTTGGCATTGGGCATTTAACCCAGCAGGTAGCCTTAGCCTTTGAGGCCCCCCCACCCAAGTCTTACTGTTGTGACTGCATTGAATCATGTTGGGCATTTCTCGTACGCTGGGTGGGCAAGCAGTTAGTGCCCATGCTTACATCAGCCTGAGTGGTTCATGAGGAAATGGGTTCTCCCCTGCACCATGTGTTGCTCTTAGTCACACATGACTAGTCTGGGGGCAACCTGCAGGAGATGCAGCAAGGCGCATACTCAGAATTCCAACACATGTCCTATTCACGGTGATGAGATGGTGGAAGGGAAGCCTCAAGGTCTCGTGGCCAAGAGCCATCTGCTGCCCTCGACACTGCACGTAGTTGTGCCTCCTTGCTATGGGAGCTAAGACCGTGTGTTTCCTGAAGTGATGGACGCAGAATGTGTCCAAGGTGGCCGTTGGGGTGGGGTGGTTGGGAGCAGGCGTACTATCTTTCTGTGACTGATCAGCAGAAGCGGGGAGCGAAGGTACTGGAGGCCTGATATGGGCCACTGTGGTTGGGGTGCAGCGTGCATGTGCAGAGTCTATGTGCAAATTGTCGCAATGAATGATCATCTCTGTTTCTCAGGAGGAGAATGTCCACAATGCGTCTCAGCATGCGAGGACTGGAGGCGGCCAGGCCCAGCTCATGATGTTAAGCCATTTCGAGCAGGAGGCCCTGGAGCTTGAGAGGCGCCATGCGCCCAGGTCCACTGGTGTCGGTGAGGCTAGGGTGGAGCGGCCAGGTTTTTGAGGCCAACGGTGAGATCCGCTCTGTCCTCCCAACATCCATAGCGCTGATGATTGTTTGATTTGTTATTGTTGCAACATTGCTCGGTCACAGACTGATAGAGTCAGGGGTGTGGGTCTTAGACAAAGGTCCCTTGGCCCTTCGCAGATGAGTGTGTCAAGCGCCTTCCAAAGTCACCTTATCCCATTTCCCAGCACTATCCCCATGGCCTTGTATGCCATGGCATCGCAACTGTACATCCAAATACTTATTACGTTAGGAGGGTTTCTGTGTCTACCTCCCTTTCAGGCAGTGCGTCCCACATTACTGTGTGCAAAAGTTCCTCATCACCTCACCTGTCAACCTCATGCTCCTTACCTTAAATCAATGCCACCTGGTTATTCATCCCTCCGCCAAGGGGAAAGGTTCCTTTCTGTCGACCGTATCTATGCTCCTCATAATGTTATAAACCTCAATAATGTCACCTCTCAATCTCCTCTGCTCCAGGGGAAATATCCCCAGTCTATGCTATGTCTCCTCATAAGTCAAACTCTCCTGCCCAGTATGCATCCTGGTCTTCGACTTCTGCACTCTCTCCACTCCAATCACATCCCTCCCATGAAGCGCATTTCACAACTGCACACAGAACTATAGCTGTGGCCTCGGCAGCGTTTTCTGCACTTGGACCATGACCTCCCTGTTCCTATATTCTATTCCTCGGCTAATGAAGGCAAGTATGGTATTTACCTTCTTCAACACCTTATGTACCTGTCCCGCTATCTTAACAGGCCTGTCGACATGCCCAGCAAGGTCCCTCTGATCCTCTTTACTTTCCACGGTCCTGCCATTCCTCGTGTATTCCCGTATCTTGTTTCTCCTGCCCAAGTGCAGCACCTCACACTTATCCACGTAACATTCCATTTGGCATTCCTTAGGCCATCTGACCAGCCTGTAATGTAAGGCTATCCTCCTGACTATTTGCCACCCCACCAATATTCGTGTCCATAGGTTCTGGAAAGTTGAGAGCATAATGAGCCAGGGGGAAAGGGATGAAGTGTGTCAGTGTGTGCACGCTAACTGATCCACTGTCCTTGTTGTTCATTTCAGCATCATCAGAGCATGGCCGGCAGGAGGAGCTGCAGATGCCCCCTCTCACACCTGAGGGCCCTCAACTGTCACCTGCATCACACCATTTCTGCGAAGCAGGCACCAGCGCAGACACTAGCACCTGCACGTCAAGCAGAAAATTCTGGCCCTGATTTCACTTCAGGGCCTGAGCCTGAGTGAACATTATCAGGGGGTACAGGATAGAAGGAAATGGTGTTCAGGGGTAGAACTGAGTGGAGGCTGTGCACATCATAATGGGGAAGAGTGAAAGCTGATATAAGGAATCACAGCACAGCACCTGGTTCTTTGAGAGATTTATCACTGAGAGTCTAGATTGGAAAGAAAGGTTCATAAATTGGAGTTTTATTTCAGTGAAATAGTGAAGTTTAGGATGGAACCGACATTTTCGACATTGCAATAAAGCAGTGAGATATTGTTTCTATTGGCTGGTGAATTATGGTGCAAGGGAGCACAGACTGAGAATTGGCAGCAGTAGAATGATGAAGGGTGTAGAAGGTATTTGTTTACACTGAAGGTTATTAAAGCAGGAATTGGCTGATGCATGTTTCTAAAGGACTGTCATGCTTTCCCATGGAGCCAGCTCTGTGCCCTGGCATTCCTGACCACAGTGGGCTCTCAGAGGCCCCTTTGAAGTTCAGCTGGCTCTTACCTCCCTATCAGAACAGCCCCCATGCCAAATCACAAAATCAGGGTCTTGATGTAGGGTTACCCTTTCTCCCTCAGAGACTCCTGAGAGACTCCTTCCCCTCCACCATCACCCCCTAGCCCAACTCTTGCATCTCTCCTGTCTCCCCTTGCACCTTGTCTGGCCATGTTGCCTTGACCCTCACTGAACTGTCAATCATAAAGCGTTCATTCCTGGCTCCCCATGTTAGCCAGGAGGGGAAGTTGGGTATTCACTGGGAATAGGGTCAAGGGAGCTGGAGGTGGGCCTCATGGAGAAGATGAACTTGGAGAGGACATTCGGGGAGATAGGAGGGAAACCAGAGCCAGGTGTGAGTTCAGGGCCAGGCCAAGGGGAACCTTAGAGAAAGGTTGTCCCAGTGAGCTAGAGGAAGGGAGGACAGCAGCAGAGGGAGCTGAGGAAGAAATCTTCATCAGGAGGGAAATTGAAAGTGCTGCCGCTTTGAGTAGGTTCACAGGAGTGTTATCAAGCATTAGGCAGGTGACCAGAAGCTTATTCAAAGACATAGGTTTTAAGGAACATTGTAAAAGAACAGAGGGAGCGAGGTTGAGAGATGGAAAACATCAGGGAGGGAATCCTAACCTTATGGGCAGGATTTTTGGATCAGCTGGCGCCTGTGATCAGTGGGCCCGGGAGTGGCCGGGGAACGGACCCCCAACTGCAATCGGCCCCTGACCGCGATTTCACACCGGCTGGCCAATTAGCAGCCAGAAAGCACGAAACGCGCACTGAAAGGCTCAGTGCTGCCGGGGTAGGGGGGTGGGTGGGAGGAGGGTGAGTGCTGAAGTCAGTGCGGGTGCAGAGGGAGTGCGGAATGAAAGCTCCCTGAAGGCAGAGAGCTGCCTCCGGGAGCTGAAGAATTTGAATACAATAAAAACAGATTTTAAAATCCTGGAAAATTGCCCAGGCATCAGAATCAGCCTCCAGAACGTTCTGTCCATACATTTAAAAAAAATTTAATAATAGAAACCTCATCCCGCCCGTGGATGAGGCCTCCTGAAAAACACAAAGGCTGCCTGGCCAATTCGACCGCCCACCAACCATTGCGGACAAGGGAAAATCTCCGTTAATCGCTACTTTGATGGCCTCATTAGGCCTCTTAATTGTCGGTGGGCGTGCTTCCGAATCTCGCACGGGCCCGTCGACCGAAATAGCGGGCGAGTGCGCGATGACGTCGGGACGCTCACCCAACGTCATCACCCGTCCAGCGGGTTGGGCATGCACCTGCACACCGAGCCAAAAATTCTGCCCGTGTACAAAGGTTTAAGACTCTAATGGGCAATCACTGCCCCATCTACAGATATTACTGGTGCTGCAGGTTGAAGCTGACTATTGAGGCACTATTACATGGGAGATTGTCATGCACTTTAAGCTAGGATTTTGCAACCCACTCATTATTGGGTTGTGTTTTGTTATAGAAAAGGAGGTCAGAGGTTAATGATTGTGATGTTCAACATGGTTTTCAACATGGCTTCTCCTCTCGGAAAGAGAGAGGGAAGCAGATTAGACATGTTCCAACCTTCACATCTTCACACAGCCAGTAAAGGTAAGGGAGAGCAGGTCAACGTCACCTGGGAAAATGCATAGCATCAGGCGCAAGATGGGGATTGCGAGGGGGACTGGGCGAGGAAGCAGTTTTGAATGCACCAATCTTTTTCTCCTTACCTTCCATGAACCAGCCTAGAATTTCCTGAAAACCAGCTGCTGATTTTTGGCGTAAGTTATGGTGGAATTTTGGAGTTTCATATTTATGCTCAGAACGAGACTACGCCTGAATTTACAGAATCACAGAATGGTTAAATTACAGGAGGAGGCCATTTGGCCCATCGTCTCAGTGCCAGCTCTCTGCAAGAGCAACTCACCCAGCCCCACTCCCCCTGCCTTTTTCCTGTTAGCATTGCAAATTTTTGCCTTCAGATAGTGCTCCAATTCTCTTTTGAGAGCCATGATAGAATCCGCCTCCCTCACACTCTCGGGCAGCACATTCCAGATCCTAATCACTCGCTGCATGAAAAAGGTTTTTCCTCATGGCTCCTCTGGTTCCTTTGTCAATTACCTTAAAGCTGTGTCCTCTGGTTCTCGATCCTTCCACCAATGGGAACAGTATCTCCCTATCTACTCTGTCCAGACCCCTCATGATTTTGAACACCTCCATCTGATCTCCTCTCAACCTTCTTTTCACTGGGAAAACATTCCCAACTTCTCTATTCCATCCCTGGAATCTTCCTCCAGTCTAAAAAAACAACCGTTCACCACTACTCTCTGATTCTGGTTACTCAACCAATTTCGTATCCATGTTCCTACCAGTTACTCAGCCAATTTCGTATCCATGTTCCTACTGTCCCTTTTATTTCATGAGCTCTAACTTTGCTGACAAGCCTGTTATGTGACAGTTTATCAAAGGCCTTTTGGAAGGCCAGGTACACCACATCGGCAGCATTACCCTCATTAACCCTCTCTGTTATCTCACCAAAAAACTCAAGCAAATTAGTTAAATATAATTTTCCCTTAACAAACCTGTGCCAGCTTTCTTTAATCTTTTCCACCACTCAACATCAACATCCTGGGGGTTACCATTGACCAGAAACTGAACTGGACTAGCCATATAAATACTGTGGCTACAAGAGCAGGTCAGAGGCCGGGAATCCTGCAGTGAGTAACTCACCTCCTGACTCCCCAAAGCCTGTCTACCATCTACAAGGCACAAGTCCGGTGTGTGATGGAATACTCCCCACTTGCCTGACTGAGTGCAGCTCCCACAACACTCAAGAAGCTTGAGACCATCCAGGACAAAGCAGCCTGCTTGATTGGCACCCCATCCACAAATATTCACTCCCTCCACCACCGACGCACAGTAGCAGCAGTGTGTACCATCTACAAGATGCACTGCAGGAACTCACCAAGGCTCCTTTGATAGCACCTTCCAAGCCTGCAATCACCACCATCTAGAAGGACAAGGGCAGCAGATAGATGGGAACACCACCACCTGGAAGTTCCCCTCCAAGTCACTCACCACCCTGACTTGGAAATATATCGGCCGTTCCTTCACTGTCGCTGGGTCAAAATCCTGGAACTCCCTCCCTAACAGCACTGTGGGTGTACCTACACCACATGGACTGCAGCAGTTCAAGAAGACAGCTCACCACCACCTTCTCAAGGGAAATTAGGGATGGGCAATAAATGCTGGCCCAGCCAGCGAAGCCCACATCCCGTGAATGAATTTTTAAAAAAATCATTGATCCCTTGTTAACGTAGTTTAACCCCCAGGCTAAAAGTGCAGCTCACCTGAATTTTCTGATTCCCTGCCTCCCCCGCACCACACCGACTCTCTCTCCCTGACTTTCTCTGACCCTCTCTACCCTACCCCGCCTCCCCACTGTGTAATCCAGTTCCCCTCTCATTATCTGCCTGATGTGTTTTCAGTTGGAATTCTACAAGTTGATATTTGATCACCCAGTCTGCCATCCTGCCCTTTTGTCAGGCCTGCGCTCACACACACCTACATCTGGAGTTAACACCCAGAATGAGGCAGTACTCCTGGTCAATGCAATTCTGCATCAGCTACATTTCAGTCCTTCCTCCCAAGAAGGTTAAACCTGCCTTATCTTAATGCCTTAAACAAATGCTCAGCATCTGTGGAGAGCGAAACTGAGTTAACATTTCGAGTCCGTATGACTCTTCTTCAGAACTGGAGAGGTAGAAATATGATGGGTTTTACGTTGTTGAAAGGTTTGGGGGGGGTGAGACAAAATGAAAAGTTTGGGATTGGGCAAGGAGTGAGAGAGATTAAATGTCAAAGATGTCCTGGAACAAAAAGCAACAGCAGTGGTAATGGTTGTAGTAAACAAACAAAACATTTGTCCAGAGTGTGTGTGAATGGCAGAATAATGAACAATTCTGTCTGAAAGATAAACAAAATTCGGACCAGCACATGGCAAAAAAAAATCTCAAAATGGGGCACAGAGTCCATGGTCTGAAATTGTTGAACTCAACACTGAGTCCAGAAGGCAGCAAAGTGCCTAATTTAAAAAAAATCATTCATGAGATGTGGGCATCACTGGCTAGGCCAGCATTTATTGCCCATTCCTATCTGCCCTTGAGAAAGTGGTGGTGAGCTGCCTTCTTGAACCGCTGCAGTCCCTGTGGTGTAGATACACCCAGAGTGCTGTTAGGGAGGGAGTTCCAGGATTTTGACCCAGCGACAGTGAAGGAATATATATTTCCAAGTCAGGATGGTGAGTGGCTTGGAGGGGAACTTCCAGGTGGTGGTGCCCATGTCCTTCTAGATGGTAGTGGAGTCATACGGACTCGAAACGTTAACTGTGTTCCTCTCCGCAGATGCTGCTAGACCTGCTGAGTTTTTCCAGGTATTTTTATTTTTGTTAGTGGTTGTGGGTTTGGAAGGTGCTGTCTAAGGAGCCTTGGTGAATTCCTGCAGTGCATCTTGTAGATGGTACACACTGCTGCTACTGTGCGCCGGTGGTGGAGGGAGTGAATGTTTGTTGATGGGGTGCCAATCAAGCGGGGCTGCTTTGTCGTGGATGGTGTCAAGCTTCTTGAGTGTTGTTGGAGCCACAGTCATCCAGGCAAGTGGGGAGTATTCCATCACACTCCTGACTTGTGTCTTGTAGATAGTGGACAGGCTTTGGGGAGTCAGGAGGTGAGTTACTTACCGCAGGATTACTAACCTCTGACCTGCTCTTGTAGCCACAGTGTTTATATGGCTAGTCCAGTTCAGTTTCTGGTCAATGGTAACCCCCAGGACATTGATAATGGGGTTTCAGCGATGGTAATACCATTGAATGTCAAGGGGCATTCTCTCTTGTTGGAGATGGTCATTGCCTCACACTTGTATGGTGCAAATATTATTTGCCACTTGTCAGCCCAAGCCTGGATATTGTCCAGGTCTTGCTGCATTTGGACATGGACTGCTTCAGCACCTGAGGAGTCGCAAGTGGTACTGAACATTGTGCAATCATCAGCGGACATCCCCACTTCTGGCCTTATGATGGAAGGAAGGTCATTGATGAAGCAACTGAAGATGGTTGGGCCGAGGACACTACCCTGAGGAACTCCTGCAGTGATGTCCTGGAGCTGAGATGACTGACCTCCAACAACCACAACCGTCTTTCTTTGGAAGATAAGGTGCTGCTCCTCGAGCCTTGTCTGAAATCTCTGCCTGACACTTTCAAGCAATGCATTTCATCTTGGTCACAGGTTATGACAGGATTGTTTTCCAGTGAAGCAGCCGAATCATCAATATTTTAAAGCAGGTTGAAGGCCCCAGGCAGTGCAGGTGTGGTGAATACTTATCATCACCCAGTTGACCTAAATTGGTATAAACAGCAACACAACAGTCTTCACCAGACAGAGCTCAATTCATTGAGTTATTAACATTTGTGTTTTTGTATAGAAAGCCTATGATATTCTCATAAAGGAATGGGTTATTATTGCCAGTTAACAGAGAATAGATTTAATTAGAAAACAATAATAATCAACTTTTAGCTTCACTAAATTAAAAAAAGTTGCAATTTATTCTAAATTTGAAATGGTGCAAACTCTTGGATAATGAAAAGTAATACAACCCAGGCACACAGTAATTAAAGCACAGAGACAGGCCATTCCGCCCATTCAGCCCAGTCTATTTATGTCAGTATTTAGTCTGCACACAAGTCAATAATTTTGATCATGTTTACCACGGTATTGCTTCAACTTCTCTTCCTGTTTCCTCCTATTTCCAAGAAGTGGAAAGGATTTCACCTCCTGGGGAAATATTTATCCCTCAGCCAATGTCATAGATGTTGTCATTATCACATTGATGTGTGTGGGATCGTGCTGTGCCCAAATTGGCTGTGGCATTACAATAGTGTCTGCACTTCAAAAGTATTTCACGAGCTGTAAAGCGCTTTGGGATGTCCTGCAAGTCTGTCTTATTGTTCAGGTGAGACCTGGACCCATCTTATGCCCCATAGTGGTGGGGGAGGGATGGGGGGAGGTGGGGTGCTGTAAAATGCGGTGAGCCGTTCAGAAGTCCATTGACTTCGGAGGGACTGGAAAATCCCACTGGCAGGAGGGGCTGTAAAATTCCACCCATTGTCTTTTTAACATCAAGAGCTTGGTTTCATCGCTGGGGACTGATGCCTATTGAGCACAGTTTGAATATAAATTGGTAAAAAGCATAAACCAATCTAAGAAAGCAGTCTCTCTGCTGTTCGCAAATCAAAGTCTTGATTCACCACAGTACGATAAGCAAGTGTCACTCCCTCAGGACTTCAGCTATAGACTATGTAAGAACATACAGAAGCTGCCTCATGTCTAACAGAGGTGACCATAGCTCATAGCCAGCTTCAGTGTAGAGGCACCCACAGATTTCAGGCAATTGCAGAGGGAGACAGAGAAGGAACTGGATTCTGTTTCCAGTCTGACTGCATGGCTGAGTGGAGATATTATCAAGATAAATGGGAGCCACGCTTGAATGACTCTTCCTGATGCATTTCGACAAATTAATTTCTTCTCTCTTCACCAAGGAGTCAAAGAGCAGAGTGTGCACATGGGTATTCGGGACACAGACAGAAAGGGACTCGGAGCCATCAGCCTTTTGTTTGGGTGATTTAATCACAGGGGCATTCTCATGTCAATCTTTGTTGGGGTTTATTGGCCGTAACTGTCGCTTAGTTAAAAATGCTACTCTTTTCTAGGTTTCCTCAACAGTTACTGATTACGCCAAATAATTTTGCTTTGCATATTGTTTTTGCAATAAAATTATTTGACAGCCCATCTTTTGTAATCCTTAATCAAGGCTCCTGTTTACTGTTTAACACCAATTATTATCAAGCAGTTCAGTTATAGGATGTTAGCGGGGATATCCCATCATATAGGCCTCATTAAAAATGCAAATAGGTCAACTGCCCACTCTTTGCTGCTTCCTAGCAACAAGATATTGTTTCTAATGGGCAAGAATTTTGGAAGGTTGTTCTTAGATTTATAAATAAGGCAGGTCACTGATAGAATGCACTGGGATATACTTCATTTCAGTCCCCGGCTGCAAAAGAGCTGTCTCATCTCTGTTAGGGAGGGAGGCCTCAATGAATGCATTGAGTTCTCCAGCTTGAACTAACTGCAACTGTTTCCCCACAATCATTAAGCCCAGTCTAGCCTTCCCTCTTGGGTAGATGTAGAAGATGTTGCAGCAAGTGTCACTCCCTCAGGACTTCAGCTATAGACTATGTAAGAACATACAGAAGCTGCCTCATGTCCAACAGAGGTGACCAAGCTCATAGCCAACTTCAGTGTAGAGGCACCCACAGATTTCAGGCAATTGCAGAGTGAGACAGAGATTCTGTTTGCAGTCACTAATAAGATCAAGGGGGTTCTCCCTGGTGTCCTGAGGCCAATATTTATCCCACAGACAACATCACTGAAACAAGCTATCTGACCATTGCTCTTTGTTGGATCTTGCTGTGTGCAAATTGGCTGCCGTGTTTCCTACATTCCAACAGTGAGTGCACTTCAAAAGTATGCCATTGGCTGTAAAGCACTTTGAGACGTCCTGCGGTTATGACAGGTGCTACGGAAATGCAAGTCTATCTTCTCTTTTCTCCTGTTCTTTCCACTGTCATTGATGCCAGGATGTTGCCACAGAAAGAGTAGTAACTTGATTACCAGGATGTTACAAGGAGTTTTTCTCTCCCTGGGCCAGTTTTTTTTAATTCATTCACAGGATGTGGGCTTCACTGGCTAGGCCAGTATTTATTGCCCATCCCTAATTGCCCTTGAGAAGGTGGTGGTGAGCTGCCTTCTTGAACCACTGCAGTCCATGCAGTATAGATACACCCACAGTGCTGTTAGGGAAGGAGTTCCAGGATTTTGACCCAGCAACAGTGGAGGAACGGTGATATATTTCCAAGTCATGATGGTAAGTGACTTGGAGGGGAACTTCCAGGTGATGGTGTTCCCATGTATCTGCTCCCCTTGTCCTTCTAGATGGTAGTGGCCGTGGGTTTGGAAGGTGCAGTCGAAGGAGCCTTGGTGAATTCCTGCAGTGCATCTTGTAGATGGTACACACTGCTGCTACTGTGCGTCAGTGGTGGAGGGAGTGAATGTTTGTGAAAGGGGTACCAATTAAGCGGGCTGCTTTGTCCTGGATGGTGTCAGCTTCTTGACTGTTATGGGCACTGCACTCATCCAGGCAAGTGGAGAGTATTCTATCACACTCCTGACTTGTGCCTTGTAGATTGTGGACAGGCTTTGGGGAGTCAGGAGGTGAATTACTTGTCACAGGATTCCCAGCCTCTGACCTGATGTTCCCCTGCGTCTCGCTGATACTCCAGCATCTTCTCCATGACTGCTCCCAAAGGCTCATCATCTGGCTGACTTAGCAGGGGCCTCTTCACCAGCAGTCCTCTGAGTGCCAGAGACTTTGGCTGTCACTGCCTCCTCCTGCTCTGGACACGTGTCTGTGAGGTGACCAAGCGAGTGTGAGCTCGAACCTAAACTAGATATATCACCCACCGAGGTGTGTGCCTCAGGGATAGTGGATGGTGCAGTGATGACTCTACAGGTGGGAAGTCGTCCTCGTCCTCTTCCAAGGTCTCCTTCTGGCTGGGGCTGAGTTCAGATGTGTGGGCTGGTCTCCCCCTCTTCCCACTGGCACCTAGAATGGAGAGAGGAGAGAATGAGTGACTGCCTAGGCTGGTACAAACCTGGCACTCATCAATCACCTTGATGTTCTGAGGTTCTCTGCATTATGCTTGCTTCCTCACTAGATGCTTGGGAGAGGTTCACCTCGCCCTTGGCACAGGCAAGCTCTCTGTCCTCCCCTGCCAACCCTGCAGCCTGCTGCTTGAATTGGTGAGGTTTCTCAGCTCTGGGATTCCGCCTCCTGTCTTCTCTTTCTCCCTCCTGTTGCGGGCTATCTCTTTCTGCTGAAAGACAGATGGATTGAGTGTGAGCACAAAACAAAAACAGAATTACCTGGAAAAACTCAGCAGGTCTGGCAGCATCGGTGGAGAAGAAAACAGTTGACGTTTTGAGTCCTCATGACCCTTCGGCAGAACTGAAGTATAGTTAGGAGAGGGGTGAAATATAAGCTGGTTTAAGGTGGGGGGCGGGGGGAGAGAGAAGTTGAGGGTGGGGTGGTTGTGGGGATAAGCAAGCAGTGATAGGAGCAGATAATTAAAAGATGTCACAGACAAAAGGATCAAAGAGGTGTTGAAGGTGGTGATATTATCTAAGAAAAGTGCTAATTAAGAATGGATGGCAGGATACTCAAGGTACAGCTCTAGTGGGTCATCTGTTCTGATGACGCTACCTTCAAAAACAGCTCCTCTGACATGTCCTCCTTCTTCCTTAACCGAGGTTTTCCACCCACGGTCGTTGACAGGGCCCTCAACCGTGTCCGGCCCATATCCCGCGCATCCGCCCTCACGCCTTCTCCTCCCTCCCAGAAACATGATAGGGTCCCCTTGTCCTCACTTATCACCCCACCAGCCTCTGCATTCAAAGGATCATCCTCCGCCATTTCCGCCAACTCCAGCATGATGCCACCACCAAACACATCTTCCCTTCACCCCCCCGGCGGCATTCCATAGAGATCGTTCCCTCCGGGACACCCTGGTCCACTCCTCCATCACCCCCTACTCCTCAACCCCCACCTATGGCACCTCCCCATGCCCACGCAGAAGATGCAACACCTGCCCCTTCACTTCCTCTCTCCTCACCGTCCAAGGGCCCAAACACTCCTTTCAAGTGAAGCAGCATTTCACTTGCATTTCCCCTAACTTAGTCTACTGCATTCGTTGCTCCCAATGCGGTCTCCTCTACATTGGAGAGACCAAACGCAAACTGGGCGACCGCTTTGCAGAACACCTGCGGTCTGTCCGCAAGAAAGACCCAAACCTCCCTGTCGCTTGCCATTTTAACACTCCACCCCGTTCTCTTGCCCACATGTTTGTCCTTGGCTTGCTGCATTTTTCCAGTGAAGCCCAACGCAAACTGGAGGAACAGCACCTCATCTTCCAACTAGGCACTTTACAGCCTTCCGGGCTGAATATTGAATTCAACAACTTTAGATCTTAAACTCCCCCTCCCCCCATCCCCACCCTGTTTCTTCACCCTCCCTTTTTTTTTCAATAATTTATATAGATTCCTCTTTTCCCACCTATTTCCATTATTTTTAAATCTAAAACTAAAACTTTGTTAGTCTTTCCACCCCACCCCCACTAGAGCTGTACCTTGAGTATCCTGCCATCCATTCTTAATTAGCACTTTTCTTAGATAATATCACAACCTTCAACACCTCTTTGATCCTTTTGTCTGTGACATCTTTTGATTATCTGCTCCTATCACTGCTTGCTTATCCCCACAACTATCCCACCCTCAACTTCTCTCCCCCCACCGCCCCCCACCTTAAACCAGCTTATATTTCACCTCTCTCCTAACTATACTTCAGTTCTACCGAAGGGTCATGAAGACTCGAAACGTCAACTGTTCTCTTCTCCACCGATGCTGCCAGACCTGCTGAGTTTTTCCAGGTAATTCTGTTTTTGTTTTGGATTTCCAGCATCCGCAGTAGCTTTTAGCTTTTTGTTTTTATCTTGAGTGTGAGCACGTTGTACGAAAGAGCAAATCAGAGGCTGGGACTTCTGTGGATACTAACTCACCCCCTGACTCTCCAAAGCCCAAGCACCATCTATAAGATATGTCAGGAGTGTGGTGGAATACGTTGGAATATTTGCCTTGATGAGTGCAGCTCCAACAAGAAGCTTGACACCGTCCAGGACAAAGCAGCCCAGCTTGATTTGCACCCCATCCACAAACATTCACACTCCACCACCAACGCACAGTAGCAGCAGTGTGTACCATCTACAAGATGCACTGCAGGAATTCACCAAGGCTCCTTAGACAGCACCTCCCAAACCCACGACCACGACCATCGAGAAGGACAAGGGCAGCAGAAACATGGGAACACCACCACCTGGATGTTCCCTCCAAGCCATTCATCATCCTGACTTGGAAATATATCGGCCGTTCCTTCACTGTTGCTGGGTGAAAATCCTGGAACTCCCTCCCTAACAGCACTGTGGCTGTACCTACACCACATGGACTGCAGCAGTTCAAAAAGGCATCTCACCACCACCTTCTCAAGGGCAAATAGGGATGGGCAATAAATGCTGGCCCAGCCAGTGAAGCCCACATCCCATGACAGAAGACCAGAAATTCAGTGTTGATGTGAGTCTGGAATGAGTAGAAGGTTCACTTACTCTAGCGGAGTGGATGAGATTGGCCGGGCAGCCCTCCTTTGGAGCACAGAGGCGCTGACAGTGCTGGTGACCTCCTCCCAAGCCGCCATGTTCAGTCAGGAGGGCCTCCTGCGGCCATCTCTTGGGAAGAGGACATCGTGCCATTTCTGGACAGCCTGGAGGAGAGTCTCCATGGGGGCATTGCTGAACTTGGGGGGGCTGGAGCTTGCAAACCTCTCCTCGAGATTTTCGCAGTCTCTGAAGGTCCAGCAGCAGTGACTGGATGGTTGGCCAGGCACATTTTAAAAATGGAGCCCAGGCCTGACAGCAGGATAGATGGCTTCCGGCCCGATATGAACCTCATAGCTGCATAATTAATTGGCTGAACATCAGGCAATTCGTCATGTTTACCCACTACACTTTGCGGTGGAGGTCCCTCTGACTTCATGCCCCCACCACAGGACTTAGTCCAGGAACAGATTCGGCCCACTGACTCACGCTGGGGTATGGATCCCACAGACACTGACTCTCACTGGGGTATGGGTCCCACATACACTGACTCTCACTGGGGTATGGATCCCACACACACAGACTCTCACTGGGGTATGGGTCCCAGACACACTGACTCTCACTGGGGTACAAATCCCACACACGTTGACTCTCACTGGGGTACGGGTTCCACACACACTGACTCTCACTGGGGTATGGGTTCCACACACACTGACTCTCACTGGGGTACGGGTCCCACACACACTGACTCTCACTGGGGTATGGGTTCCACACACACTGACTCTCACTGGGGTACAGCTCCCACACACATTGACTCTTATTGGGGTACGGGTTACACACACACAGATTTTCAGTCCGGGTAGGGGCAGGTAAAAATTGGAGTCCTGGTGGGCAACCCCAGAAAGAGCCGGAGGGTGCTGGGTGCAGACGTGTGTTGGGTGGCAAGTTGCCTTGATGCCCTGGCACTCGTTGAAAATATTGAACAATGAATAAAATCTAAAACAGCCCTCCAACTCTTACCCCTCACAGCTCCTCACACCTCCACAGATACCCCAAGACCCATCCATGCCCACGCATGCCACCTCATTCCCCCACCCCCACTGCCCCTCATACCCTTCATGCCTACTATGCCCCTTTATCCACCTAGGGCCCTTTATAGCCCCTATGCCAACTTAATGCCAACTCATGTCAACCCATGCCCTCTCCCCACCACCCTTTGCCTTCAGACTTACCATGCCATCTCACCCAGTATTCACCACAGGCAGATCTTAACTGTCCATTGATGAATTCAATGTTTTAAAAAATACATCCTTGTTGAATAAAAACCCATTCACTACATTTAACTTCCTCAATCGCTTATGAAAACATATTTATATCCCACTTTATTACCACATGGAGCTGTCAATCAAACTGTGACCTGACCGGTACTGCGCTGTGATAATGATAGGTTGTGAAATCAGTCATATAGCACTAATCCTGTAATGACAACCCTCAGCCTTATGTCAACAGACAGAATGAAATAGCAAGCACTGATTTTTTTAACACTGCAGACAGTTTTTCTAAATTTATAGGGCAGGAGATGTAAATGCTTTAATTGCGGACAATTCTCTTACCAGTTCCATTGAGCTTGACAGTTCCAATGAGTTTATGCACTTTTTATACATATTCATGTCTACTTTCAACAATCCCAGAGGACACCTGACCTCTCCCAAATGTGTTCCAGGACCATATCCTACCTCTCCAAAGAACTCCAGCAGTTTTAGACCTTCTCCTATCAGGTCTAAAATGCACAAGTTGTATTTTGGACATCCCATGAGCCAAAATCTGATCTGACTGAGGCAGCTGCACTTTAGCATGTGCATTCTGTCCATGTTCCACAGATACGCACAGAACCTGCCCCCATGCCCCGCCCCCGTTAAAATGGCAGAGGCCTTGTTTGGAGGAGGGACCTCTGGGTCCAGGCCTCCGCCGCAATTTTCACAAAGATGGAGAACATCTCTGTCCGCACAAGATCTCTTGCCACTGACTCAACTTTACCTGCCCATAGATAGAAGAATAACTAGCATTTGTATTGAGCCAAACCTCTAATTAGCCAAAATATTGAGGGGAAATTAGAACCCTGGCCTGAACTAGGGCAAATCTGGCAGGCAGTTCAAACCACCCAGGCCTTTTACCAACTGATCCCATTGGCTGGGATTCTGGGGAGGCAAGAGAGGCTCCCAGAAATCAGTGGTGCCTTCTTTATATCCACGGGAATGACTGTGATGAGTTCAGTGGCAGCAGGACTGTTAATTCAACAAGAAACCTACTAAACACTCCCTCCCCACCATTACTCAGCAACTCAGAAACCAAACATTAAAATCTCTCATCAATAATAATGCCCCCTTCTATCCACCTCGCCATGTCCACCTCTGCCTGATTCCAGCCTTCAGACTCGAGCTGGGCTTTGCTTCAGCTGAGACCATAAACGGACCCTGAAGACTGGAAAATTTCTTTCAAGGAAACACCATTCAGCCCATCGTGCCTGTGCTGGATCTTTGAAAGGTCTATCTAACTTGTCCCACTCCCCTGCCTGCTCTTTCCCCATTGCCCTGCAAAATTTTTCCCCTTCAAGTATTTCTCCAATTCCCTTTTGAAAGTTCCTATTGAATCTGCTTCCACCGCCCTTTCAGGCAGCGCCTTCCAGATCACAGCAACTCGCTGTGTAAAAAAAAATTCTAATATTCCCTCTGGTACTTTTGCTGATTATTAATCTGTGTCCCTCTAGTTACTGACCCTCCTGTCACAGGAAATAATTTCTCCTTATTTACCCCATTCTAAACCTCTCCATTTCTTCTGAAATCTCCTCTTAACCCTCCCTGCTCTAAGGAGAACAATCCCAGCTTCTCCAGTCTCTCCACATTAACTGAAGAATTGGAGACCTAGGTTGGCAAAAAAAAAAACTGAGGATTGGGAGCACTTTGGAATCCTGCAAAGGGTGACCAAGGAAATGACCAAGAAAGGGAAAATAGAATATGAGAGTAATCTAGCGAGAAACAGAAAAACTGGCTGTCAAACCTTCTATTGTTTGGTAATAAAGGAAAAGATTAACAAAGCCAAATGTGGGCCCATTACAGACAGAGACAGGAGAATTTATAATGGGGAATAGGGAAATGGCATAGAAACAAAACAAACACTTTTTGTGTCTGTCTTCACAGAGCAAAATACTAAAAACCTCCCAGGAATAATGGAGAATCGAGGGAGTAGTGTAAACGAGGAACTGCAAGATATTAATATTAGTAAAAAAAGCCATACTATAGAAATTAATGGGAGTGAAAGTAGATAAATCCCCAGGACCTGATGATCTGCATCCCAGAGAGTTGAAAGAAGTGGCTGTAGAGACAGTGGGTGCATTGGTGATCATCTTCCAAAATTCTATAGATTCTGGAATGGTTCCTGCAGACTAGAAGGTGGCAAATGTGATCCCACTGTTTAAGAAGAGAGGGACAGTGAAAACAGGGAACTACAGATCTATTGGCCTGACATCAGTAGAAGGGAAAATGCTTGAATCTATCACAAAGGATGTGATAACAGGACACTTAGATAATAATGGTAGAATTGGGCAGAGTCAACATGGATTTATGAAAGGAAAATCAGGTCGGAGTTTTTTGAGGGTGTAACTAGCAGAATAGATGAGGGGGAACCGGTGGATATGATATATTTAGATTTTCAGAAAGCTTTTGATAAGGTCCCACACTAGAGGTTAGTAACCAAAATTAGAGCACATGGGATTGGGACTGACATGGACTGAGAGCTGATTAATGGACAGAAAACAGAGAGTAGGGCTAAAATGGGTCATTTTCAGGTTGGCAGGCTGTGACTAGTGGGGTACAACAAGGATCAGTGCTTGAGCCCCAGCTGTTCACAATCTATATCAATGATTTAGGTGTGGGGATTAAATGTAATATTTCCAAGTTTGTAGAAGACAAAACGAGGTGGAAGTGAGAGTTGTGAGAGGGTGCAAAGACTCTTCAAGGGGATTTGGAAAGGCTAAGCAAATGGGCAAAAATTTGGCAGATGGAATACAATATGGAGAAATGTGAGGTTATCGACTTTGGTAGGGAAAACAGAAAGAGTGTATTTCTTAAATGGAGAGACGCTGGAAGTGTTGAACTTCAAAGGGACTTGGGTGTCCTTGTTCATGAGTCATTGAAAGCTAACATGCAGGTGTAGCAAGCAATTAGGAAGGTAAATGGTATGTTGCAAGAGGTTGGAGTAGAGAGGTCTTACTGCAGCTATACAGGGCCTTGGTGAGACTGCACCTGGAGTATGGTGTACAGTTTCTGTCTCCTTGTCTAAGGAAGGGTATACTTGCCATAGGGGGAATGCAACAAAGGTTTGCCGGACTAATCCCTGGGATGGAAGGATTGTCCTATGAGGAAAGATTAACTAGTCTGGGCCTTTATTCTCTTGAGTTTAGAGGAATGAGAGGTGATCTCATTGAAACATTCAAAATTCTTATAGGGCTCAACGGGACAAATACAGGAAGGATGTTTCCCCTGGCTGGAGGGTCTAGAACCAGAGGACTCAGTCTCAGAATAAGGGGCAGGCCATTTAGGGCTGAGACGAGGAGGAATTTGTTCACTCAGAGGGTGGTGAATCATTGGAATTTTCTATCTCAGAGGGCTGTGGAGGGTCAGTCACTGAGGATATTCAAGACTGAGATGTATAGATTGATACATATTAAAAACATTAAGGGATACGGAGGTAGTGCAGGAAAATGGTCTGGAAGTAAAAGGTCACCCATAATCTCATTGAATGGTGGAGCGGACTCGAAGGGCTGAATGGCCTACTCCTGATCCTATTTCTTATGTTCTTATATTGTCCAGATGAGTGATCACAAGCTGCAGACAGAGCTCCTATGTCTCTGCAGTTGACACTCATCACCTCTCAGAGCGAAGTGTAGAGGGAGCTTTACTCTGTATCTAACTCCGTGCTGTACCTGTCCTGGGAGTGTTTGATGGGGACAGTGTAGAGGGAGCTTTTCTCTGTATCTAACTCCGTGCTGTACCTGCCCTGGGAGTGTTTGATGGCGACAGTGTAGAGGGAGCTTTTCTCTGTATCTAACCCCGTGTTGTATCTGTCCTGGGAGTGTTTGATGGGGACAGTGTAGAGGGAGCTTTACTCTGTATCTAACTCCATGCTGTACCTGTCCTGGGAGTGTTTGATGAGGACAGTGTAGAGGGAGCTTTATTCTGTATCTAACCCCGTGCTGTACCTGTCCTGGGAGTGTTTAATGGGGACAATGTAGGGGGAGATTTATTCCGTATCTAACCCCGTGCTGTACCTGTCCTGGGAGTGTTTGATGGAGGCAGTGTAGAGGGAGCTTTACTCTGTATCTAACCCCGTGCTGTACCTGTCCTGGGAGTGTTTGATGAAGGCAGTGTAGAGGGAGCTTTACTCTGTATCTAACCCCGTGCTGTACCTGTCCTGGGAGTGTTTGATGGAGGCAGTGTAGAGGGAGCTTTACTCTGTATCTAACCCCGTGCTGTACCTGTCCTGGGAGTGTTTGATGGAGGCAGTGTAGAGGGAGCTTTACTCTGTATCTAACCCCGTGCTGTACCTGTCCTGGGAGTGTTTGATGGGGACAGTGTAGAGGGAGCTTTACTCTGTATCTAACCCCGTGCTGTACCTGTCCTGGGAGTGTTTGATGGGGACAGTGTAGAGGGAGCTTTACTCTATATCTAACCCCATGCTGTACCTGTCCTGGGAGTGTTTGACGGGGACAATGTAGAGGGAGATTTATTCTGTAACATTACCCTCATCTACAAATAGAAGGGGGAAAAGGAGGAAATTAGGAATTGGTGACCCTTGTCACTGCTGAATGTGGGCTATAAGATTCCGTCCAAGGTGCTCTCCAATCGGGACAAGTCTGCTTTGGAGTTGGTGCTCCACCTTGACCAGACCTGCTGCGTACACGGCAGGATGAGCTCTGATAGCCTCGCGCTAACTCAGGGATGCCTAGGTGCGTATGTGCAGAACAGGCAGGGGGACACCTGCCTCATTGACTTGGACCAGGGAAGACCATTGACAGAATATTGCACACTACATGATGGGTGTGCTCTTCAAAATGGAGCGTGGGCAATGAATCCGCAATTAGATCCAACTCCTCATCACAAACATCAGTAGCACAGTTTCAATCAATGGATAGCAATCAGAAAGCTTTCCGATCAATTCCGGAGTCAGACTGCCCTCTTGTCTTGTTCGCGTGTTCTATCAAACATTTTGCTGAGTCTATGAGGGAGGGTGCGGGCATAAGAGGGATGACGATCTCAGGCAGCGGAGGCACTCAGGTCAAAGCCTCCCTGTACCTGGACAATGTTTATTGAATGGAAAATGTAAGGGGCCAGCCAGGAGTGTGTTGGAATTGTCGAGTGTAGAAGTAACAAATGCATTGATGAGGGTTTCAGTAGCAAATGAGCCGATATGGGGTGAAAATAGAGATGGATGATGTTACACAGGTGGAAGTAAGTGGTCTTAGATACAAGCATACGAATTAGAAGCAGGAGTACTTCATTCGGCCCCTCGAGCCTGCTCTGCCATTCAATGAGATCATGACTGATCTGATTGTGCTCTCTACTTTCCTAAGTACTTTCCTGTCTACCCTGCATAACTCTTTGTCTCTCTTGGATAGTAGATTGACTGGCTAACAGGAAACAGAGAGTTGGCATAAATGGGTCTTTTTCTGGTTGGCAGGATGTGACGATTGGTCTGCCACAGGGATCAGAGTTTTTTACATTTTATATAAATGACTTGAATGAAGGGGTCGAAGGAATGGTGGCTAAATTTGCTGACAACACAAAGATGGGTAGGAAAGTAAACTGTGGAGAGGATGTAAGGAGGCCACAAAGTGACATAGATAGGTTAAGTGAATGGACAAAGATCTGGCAAATGGAGTGTTATGTGGGCAAATGTGAAATTGTTCATTTTGGCAGGAAGAATAAAAATGAAGCTTATTATCTAAATGGTGAGAGATTGCAGAGCTCCGAGATTCGGAGGGATCTGGGTGTCCTAGTGCATGAATCACAAAAGGCTGGCATGCAGCTACAGCAGGTAATTAGGAAAGCTAATAAAATGTTATCATTTATTGTGAGGGGATTTGAACACAAAAGTAGGGAGGTTATGCTTCAGTTATACAGGGCACTGATGAGACCACACCTGGAGTATTGTGTACAGTACTGGTCTCCTTATTTAAGGAAAGATGTAAATGTGTTAGAAGTAGTTCAGAGAAGGTTTACCAGACTAATACCAGGATGGGCGGGTTGTCTTTTGAGGAAAGGCTGGACAGGTTAGGCTTGTATCCACTGGAGTTTAGAAGAGTAAGAGGCGACTTAATTGAAACCTTTAAGATCTTGAGGGGTCTTGACAGGGTGAATGTGGAGAGGATGTTTCCTCTTGTGGGAGAATCTAGAACTTGGGGGTCACTGTTTAAAAATAAAGGGTTGCTCTTTTAAGACCGAGATGAGGAGAAATTTTTTTCTCTCTGAGGGTCGTGAGTCTTTGGAACTCTCTTCCTCAAAAGGAAATGGAAGCAGAGCCTTTGAATATTTTTAAGGCAGAGGTAGATAGATTCTTGATTAACAAGTGGGTGAAAGGCTATCGGGGGTAGGCAGGAATGTGGGGTTGAGGTTACAGTCAGATCAGCCATGATCTTATTGAATGGTGGAGCAGGTTCGAGGGGCTGAGTGGCCTCCTCCTGCTCCTAATTCGTATGTTCGTATGTTCATAAGTCAAGAGTCTATCGAACTCATCCTTACAATTATTCAATGACCCTGTCTCCACTGCTGCCTGGGCAAGAGAATTCCAAAGACACTTGACCCTCTGAGAGAAAATTTTCTCCTCATCTTCATCTTAAATGGGTGACCCCTTATTTTTAACCTGTGTCCCCTAGTTCCAGTCTCTCTCATAAGGGGAAACATCCTCTCAGCACCCTGTCAAGTCCCCTCAGGATCTTATATGTTTCAATAAGATCACCTCTCAAACTTCTAAGCTCCAGTGGATGCAGACCCAGCCTGTCCAAACTTTCCTCATAAGATAACACCCCCATCCCAGGGATCAGTTGAGTGAGCCTTCTCTGAACTGCTTCTAATGCAATTATGTTGTATCTTAAATAAGGAGGTCAAAACTGTACACTGTACTCCAGGTGTGGTCTCACCAACTGCACAACTGCAGTGAAACATCCCTACAAACGACAGCCTTCTGTTTCCCATCCTAATCACTCGCTGTACCTGCATGTGATCCATGTAACAGGACACCCAGATCCCTCTGTACCTCAGAGTTCTGTAATCAATCTCCATTTAAATAATTTGCTGCTTTTCTGTTCTTCCTGCCAAAGTGGACAAATTCACATTTTCCCACATTATTCTCCATCTGCCAGATTTTTGCCCACTTGCTTAACCTGTCTCTATCCCTTTGCAGACGCCTTATGTCCTCTTCACAACTTACTCTCCTACTTACCTTGGAGTCATCAACAAATCCTGCTCCCATAGACTCAGCCCCTTCATCCAAATTGAATATTGATTGTAAATGGTTGAGGACCCGGCACTGGTCCCTGTGGAACTCCACTAGTTAACAGCTTGTCAACCTGAAATCGACCCATTTATCCCAACTCCCTGCTTCCTGTTAACTAACCTTAGTGATGGTGCTGATACATGTTTGGAAGCTGGTTTCAGAGTCAAATTGGACATGAAGGATATGAAGATAAAAGCAAAAAACTGCAGATGCTGGAAATCCAAAACAAAAACAAAAATACCTGGAAAAACACAGGAGGTCTGGCAGCATCTGCGGAGATGAACACAGTTAACGTTTCGAGTCCGTATGACTCTTCAACAGAACTAAGGAAAAATAGAAAAGAGGTGAAATATAAGCTGGTTTAAGGGAGGGGGGGGTGGGACAAGTAGAGCTGGATAGAGGGTCAGTGATAGGTGGAGATAACCAAAAGATGTCATAGACAAAAGGGCAAAGAGGTGTTGAAGCTGGTGATATTATCTAAGGAATGTGATAATAAAGGTACAGATAGCCCTGGTGGGGGTGGGGTGGGGGGAAGGGATCGAAATAGGCTAATAATAGGATATGAAGAGTCTGGTTCAGACAGAGACAGGTTGGGCAGGAAGATTCAGGGGCTTTGTTATATTACCTCAGCAGCAATGTTGCTGGCTCGGGCTGGCCAAAACAGGCAAGGAGTAAACTCTGAGGGCAGTCTGCTCCAGACCACACTGGGCAGCACGTTCACAAACCCAGCCCTGAGAGCTGAAGCCGGTGTAACATTGTTGGGGTGGGTGGGATGGGATGAGATCCGGCGGCTGAATGGCCTCCTCCTACTTCCGTGCTCTGTGCCCGCCCGTCTTTCCAGTTTCAGCAATAATACAAACCGCGGGACCACCAGCAAACAGCTCTTCGTTCCCCTATCTTGTCACAGTCTGCCAGCTGTCATACATTCCATGTGGAGCTCCCACTGCAGCGGATTAGACTGTTCATCTGGGAGGGTGGGGGAGGGGCCAGCATTTGTTGGTTGTGTCCGTAAAACCCCCAACCGCTCCATCAACTCTGCGTTTCCACATGACTGATTAAAATCTCATGGCACAGCAGTTGCTATGGTTACCATCCTCAATTATTTCTCTCTTCCCAGGAAACTTTGATGTCAAATTAATTCATCTTCAGCCTCACAGCCTCAGTTCAAGCCAGAGTTTGGGTGAAAAATAACCTACATGTTTATGATTATGTTATGGAAAATAAGACTGGAATCACAGGGGATCAGCTGTCAGATAAAAGTCACTGTTAACTCATTGCTGCACTCACAGTACACTTACACACGAGACCATGATTCTCCTGCCCCAGTGAGAGACAGTGTGTGTGGGACCCGTACCCCAGTGAGAGACAGTGTGTGTGGGACCCGTACCCCAGTGAGAGTCAGTGTGTGTGAGACCCGTACCCCAGTGAGAGTCAGTGTGTGTAGGACCCGTACCCCAGTGAGAGTCAGTGTGTGTGGGACCCGTACCCCAGTGAGAGTCAGTGTGTGTGGAACCGTACCCCAGTGAGTGTCAGTGTGCGTGGGACCCGTACCCCAGTGAGAGTCAGTATGTGTGGGACTCGTACCCCAGTGAGAGTCAGTGTGTGTGGGACCTGTACCCCAGTGAGAGTCAGTGTGTGTGGGACCCGTACCCCAGTGAGAGACAGTGTGTGTGGGACCCGTACCCCAGTGGGAGTCAGTGTGTGTGGGGCCCATACCCCAGTGAGTGTCAGTGTGTGTGGGACCCGTACCCCAGTGAGAGTCAGTGTGTGTGGAACCGTACCCCAGTGAGTGTCAGTGTGTGTGGGACCCGTACCCCAGTGAGAGTCAGTGTGTGCGGGACCCGTACCCCAATGAGAGTCAGTGTGTGTGGGACCCGTACCCCAGTGAGTGTCAGTGTGTGTGGAATCTTTGGCCAGGCAATGTTGAATGACTAAGATAAAAGCAAAAAACTGCGGATGCTGGAAATCCAAAACAAAAACAAAAATACCTGGAAAAACTCGGCAGGTCTGGCAGCATCTGTGGAGAGGAACACAGTTAACATTTCGAGTCCGACTGACCCTTCAACAGAACTAAGTAAAAATAAAAGAGAGGTGAAATATAAGCTGGTTTAAGGTGGGGGTGGGGTGGGGAGGTGGGGGTGGGACAAGTGGAGCTGGATAGAGGGCCAGTGATAGGTGGAGATAACCAAAAGATGTCACAGATAAAAGGACAAAGAGGTGTTGTAGGTGGTGATATTATCTAAGGAATATGCTAATTAAGGGTAAAAGGCAGGACAAGCAAGGTACAGATAGCCCTAGTGGGGGTGGGGTGGGGTGAAGGAATCAAAAAAGGCTAAAAGGTAGAGATAAAACAATGGATGGAAATACACTTAAAAATAATGGAAGTAGGTGGGAAAAGAAAAATATATATCAATTATTGGGGAAAAAAAGGGGGGGAATCGGAAAGGAGGTGGGGATGGAGGAGAGAGTTCATGATCTAAAATTGTTGAACTCAATATTCAGTCCGGAAGGCTGTAAAGTGCCTAGTCGGAAGATGCTGTTCCACCAGTTTGCGTTGAGCTTCATTGGAACAATGCAGCAAGCCAAGGATGGACATGTGGGCATGAGAGCAGGGTGGAGTGTTGAAATGGCAAGCGACAGGGAGGTCTGGGTAATGCTTGCGAACAGACCGAAGGTGTTCTGCAAAGCGGTCACCCAGTCTGCGTTTGGTCTCTCCAATGTAGAGGAAACTGCATTGGGAGCAGTGAATGCAGTACACTAAATTGAGGGAAGTGCAAGTGAAATGCTGCTTCACTTGAAAGGAGTGTTTGGGCCCTTGGACGGTGAGGAGGGGGGAAGTAAAGGGGCAGGTGTTGCAGCTTCTGCGGTTGCATGGGAAGGTGCCTTGGGAGGGGGTTGAGGTGTAGGGGGTGATGGAGGAGTGGAGCAGGGTGTCCCAGAGGGAACGATCCCTGTGGAATGCCGCCGGGGTGGGTGAAGGGAAGATGTGTTTGGTGGTGGCATCATGCTGGAGTTGGCAGAAATGGCGGAGGATGATCCTTTGAATGCGGAGGCTGGTGGGGTGATAAGTGAGGACAAGGAGGACCCTATCATGTTTCTGGGAGGGAGAGGAAGGTGTGAGGCGGATGCGTGGGAGATGGGCCAGACACGGTTGAGGGCCCTGTCAACAACCGTGGGTGGAAAACCTCGGTTAAGGAAGAAGGAGGACATGTCAGAGGAACTGTTTTTGAAAGTGGCATCATCAGAACAGATGCGATGGAGGCGAAGGAACTGAGAGAATGGGATGGAGTCCTTACAGGAAGCGGGGTGTGAGGAGCTGTAGTCGAGGTAGCTGTGGGAGTCGGTGGGCTTGTAATGGATATTGGTGGACAGTCTATCACCAGAAATTGAGACAGAGAGGTCAAGGAAAGGAAGGGAAGTGTCAGAGATGGACCATGTGAAAATGATGGAGGGGTGGAAATTGGAAGCAAAATTAATAAATTTTTCCAGGTCCAGACGAGAGCATGAAGCAGCACCGAAGTAATCATCGATGTACCGGAGAAAGAGTTGTGGGAGGGGGCCGGAGTAGGACTGGAACAAGGAATGTTCCACATATCCTATAAAGAGACTGGCATAACTGGGGCTCATGCGGGTACCCATAGCCACACCTTTTATTTGAAGGAATTGAGAGGAGTTAAAGGAGAAATTGTTCAGTGTGAGAACAAGTTCAACCAGATGGAGGAGAGTAGTGGTGGATGGGGATTGTTCGGGCCTCTGTTCGAGGAAGATGTGGAGAGCCATCAGGCCATCCCGGTGGGGGATGGAGGTGTAGAGGGATTGGACGTCCATGGTGAAGAGGAGGCGGTTGGGGCCAGGGAACTGGAAATTGTTGATATGACGTAGGGTGTCAGAGGAATCACGGATGTAGGTGGGAAAGGACTGGACAAGGGGAGAGAGAATGGAGTCAAGATAGCGAGAAATGAGTTCCGTGGGGCAGGAACAGGCTGACACGATTGGTCTGCCGGGACAGTCCTGTTTGTAGATTTTGGGTAGGAGGTAGAAGCGGGCCGTCCAAGGTTGGGAGACTATCAGGTTGGAAGCTGTGGAAGGAAGATCTCCAGAGGAGATGAGGTCAGTGACAGTCCTGGAAACAATGGCTTGATGTTCAGTGGTGGGGTCATGGTCCAGGGGGAGGTAGGAGGAAGTGTCTGCGAGTTGACGCTCAGCCTCCGCGAAGTAGAGGTCAGTGCGCCAGACAACAACAGCATTAACGCAAGCATTACCCAGGCCTCCCTGCCTCTTGCCATTTCAACACTCCACCCTGCTCTCAGGCCCACATGTCTGTCCTTGGCTTGCTGCATTGTTCCAGTGAAGCTCAACGCAAACTGGAGGAACAGCACCTCATCTTCCGACTAGGCACTTTACAGCCTTCCGGACTGAATATTGATTTCAGCAATTTTAGATCATGAACTCTCTCCTCCATCCCCACCCCCTTTCCGATTCCCCCCCCTTTTTTTCCAATAATTGATATATATTTTTCTTTTCCCACCTACTTCCATTATTATTAAATGTATTTCCATCCATTGTTTTATCTCTACCTTTTAGCCTTTTTTGATTCCTTCACCCCACCCCACCCCCACTAGGGCTATCTGTACCTTGCTTGTCCTGCTTTTTACCCTAAATTTGCACATTCCTTAGATAATATCACCACCTTCAACACCTCTTTGTCCTTTTGTCTGTGACACCTTTTGGTTATCTCCACCTATCACTGGCCCTCTATCCAGCTCTACCTGTCCCACCTCCCCCCCACCACCTTAAACCAGCTTATATTTCACCTCTCTTCTATTTTTACTTAGTTCTGTTGAAGGGTCATTCGGACTCGAAACGTCAACTGTGCTCCTCTCCGCAGATGCTGCCAGACCTGCTGAGTTTTTCCAGGCATTTTTGTTTTTGTTTTTAATGTTGGATGACTCTCTTCTTCAGTTTCATTATATAGTTCCTGTTCTTCCTGATGGAGCAAGTCTTTCATGGTGAAGCAGTGGACAAGAGGCAAGAGCAGAATCAGTGCTGATTGCCCCCCTCACTCGCCTCCTGCAGGATTCTGATTGCTGTGTTTATTCCCTCCCATCTCTCTGAAATGAGATACCTGAAGATTGAGAAATGGTGAATTGTGGGCACTCCCAGCTTCACAGATCTTGAATAGGCCATGGCATGCGTTTGTTGGAAGTCAATTCTTTACAGAATTGCTCTTCACCAGTAATGAGAATTTGACCTCAGGGAACCCACAGCTCATTTCACATCAATCTCCAGTATCTTCCAAACGACAGTCATTTCATTCTCATCCATCCTCGCACCGAAGGTAATCGTGGATGATGAAGAGGCCAGAATGAGAGGAGCACAGCGATCTCGGAGGGTTGTGGGGCTGGAGGAGATTCCAGAGATCGGGAGGTGTGAGGCCATGGAGGGATTTGTATACTAGGATGAGGATTTTAAAATTGCGGTGTTGCTTACCGAGTGTCAGCGTAGGCCTGTGCCACAGGATTGATTGGTGAATGGCATTTGGTGCCAGTTAGGACATGGACATCAGGGTGCCCGGATCCAAATTCTGCATCTTACCATCCCAAGCTCCAATTCATCCTCAATGGGTTGAAGTTCATCTGCTTTTCATTGTCTCCTACTCTAATCTCATTCTTTCCTCAAATTTCTGACCTGACTATTATCATCTACAAACATGTATAGAACCCAATCTTGCAGTTTCCTCGACACTCCTTCCTAATTTGCCTCAACCCTCTCTTCTCTCCCTCGTCTTTGCAGCCTTGTCGCTGCCCTGCATTGTGGGACTTTAACCGTTCACCCAAGCTTCTTAACACCAATGGCTGGCGGGAGTTATTACAAACCCTCCCCTTGCAAAGCCCAGTGTAACGATCATGAGCTCCGAATGGCCTCTTGTGCAGTCCAGGGGTCAATGATGATTCTCCTGATTGGATTGTGAGATTCCTTTTCGGTTGGAGCACAGTTGACACAGCATTACTCGGTGCTCATGCCTGACACTGCAACGCCACAAACAACTGATCTGTAAGCAAAAATGAAAACAAAAAGCTAAAAGCTACACTCCAAACACTCCTTTCAAGTGAAGCAGCATTTCACTTGCATTTCCCCTAACTTAGTCTACTGCATTCGTTGCTCCCAATGCGGTCTCCTCTACATTGGAGAGACCAAACGCAAACTGGGTGACCGCTTTGCAGAACACCTGCGGTCTGTCCGCAAGAAAGACCTAAACCTCCCTGTCGCTTGCCATTTTAACACTCCACCCTGTTCTCGTGCCCACATGTCTGTCCTTGGCTTGCTGCATTGTTCCAGTGAAGCCCAACGCAAACTGGAGGAACAGCACCTCATCTTCCGACTAGGCACTTTACAGCCTTCCTGGCTGAATATTGAATTCAACAACTTTAGATCTTAAACTCCCCCTCCCACCATCCCCACCCCGTTTCTCCCCCCTCCCTTTTTTTTCAATAATTTATATAGATTCTTCTTTTCCCACCTATTTCCATTATTTTTAAATCTAAAACTAAAACTTTGTTAGTCTTTCCACCCCACCCCCACTAGAGCTGTACCTTGAGTATCCTGCCTTCCATTCTTAATTAGCACTTTTCTTAGATAATATCACAACCTTCAACACCTCTTTGATCCTTTTGTCTGTGACATCTTTTGATTATCTGATCTGTAAGCAAGTCAGGTACATCCCAGTTTCCATAGAAACGCGTTTCACCTTTAGTTTCATAAGATCGTTGCAACAGCGTGTTACATCATATAACACCTGTACATCCTGGGGCAGTGAGAACAATCAGATTAAGACCAGATAAAGTTGGAGATTGAAAGCTTGGTTGCAGATGTCTCCTCTTGCTCTGCTGTTTACAGTGAAGGATAAGGGTAAGATTCAATGTTCTCTCTAAGGTCACGTTGAAGTTGTGCTCACGTTTTGGGATTGGGTCTTTGCGGAGAAGCAGAGCAAAGAGTGTTGAAGTTGTTCATACTTTGCCAGAGTTTAAAACAGGGATGGAGTTGCGGCAACACATTTACTGTCTTTGCAGAATAATATCTAGTTGAATTCTCGTTCTAGATGAGAAGCTGCAATCCAGGCCAGACCCTCCAGTGCAGCAATATCACATTGCCCACAGAAAAACATAAGAACATAAGAAATAGGAACAGGAGTAGACCATTCAGCCCCTCGAGCCTGCTCCGCCATTCAATAAGATCATGGCTGATCATCTTGTGTTTCGATTTCCACATTCCCATCTACCCTTGACAACCTTTGATTCCCTTGTCTAACAAGAATCTATCTACCTCTGCCTTAAAAATATTCAATGACCCTACCTCCACCACCTTCTGAGGCAGAGAGTTCCAAAGGTGCCCTAATTTTAAAACAGTGCCTTCTAGTTCTGGACTCACCCACAAGAGGAAACATCCTTTCCATGTCCACCTTGTCAAGGCCGTTCAGGATCTTGTATACTTCAATCAAATCACCCCTCACTCTTCTAAACTCCAGTCCGAGCCCAGTCTGTCCAACCTTTCCTCATAAGACAACCCACTCATTCCAGGTATCTATCTAGTAAACCTCCTCTGAACCGCCTCCAGTGCATTTACATCCTTCCTTAAATAAGGACGCCAAAACTGCACACAGTATTCGAGGTGTGGTCTCACCAATGCCCTGTATAACTGAAGCATAACATCCTTACTTACTTGGGGAACATGCAGATAGTGTGTGGCCACAGGATGCAGATTCTGCAAGTCTGTGCAAGGTACCCAGGCAGCTTCCATGATGCTTACATCCAGAGACACTCCCAGGTGTCGAGGATCTTCTGTGCTCCAACCTGACTGGATGGATGACTGCTGGGTGACAAGGGATATCCATTGAAGAGGTGACTCATGATGTCTCTCCGCCACCCAAGAACAGAAGCAGAGCAGTGTTAAGTTGGGGTCATGCCTCCACAAGGGCAGTGGTAGGGAGGTCTTCTCAAGATGAGCTTCCGATGCCTGGGCTGTTGAGGGGGAGCATTGCAATACCTCCCCAGAGTGGGCATCACTGATCGTGGTTGCATGCTGCGCACTCCTCAATCTGGCGCTGGTAAGGGGGGGGGTCCCACTGGAGGAAGAGGATCTTGAGGCAGCTGCACAGGCCACAGAGGATGGATCCAGTAGTGAGTCTAAAGAGGAGCACGGTGAGGAGAATGCTGAGGGCATGGAGGCAGACCTCGGTAACCTCCAGGGAGGCAGGGACACCAGGGATGCCTTGATCCAACACTCCTTCAGCCAGGCTGCCAAAGATCTACCTCCACCTCATGCCAGGGCTGCCACCTCTATCCTGGATGTCTGAAATGACCCTTTCATTTGAACCCAAAGTCCACTCAGTGCCTGCGCAATAAAGTATCCAGCCACTCACGTCCAGCATTACACACTGGCGTACCCTGCACCAGAAAGAAAAAAGGTGAAGCATCCTCAGGCCTCAGAACCAAAGCAAGTTTAATGTTAATGTCAGATTGAAATCATTATGACATTACCATTACTGGTGTTGATGTCCACACCAGCAGCAAGTAAACCAAACATAAATGGACAGAAGATCACCTGTGACCAGTGAAGTGCAGCAATATCACATCGATCTTCTTGTGTTTTGATTTCCAGTTACATTTGCGAGTGCTGTGTCTTGGTGCCCACCCTCGCTGGCACCAGCATTGGAGGCAGCTGCTGACCCTGCTGTCCTGTTGGCCTTGATGACCTTGGCTGTCATCCTCTGGCCAGTGGAGCCTGTGCTAGTCCTGCCCGGGATGGAGTGGCCAGTGCCACAGCTGGCATCTCCCCAGTCATTGAAGCCTCATCAGATGCCACAGTCACTGGCGGAGGGGTGGAGGAGCTGCTACCATCACCTGGAGTGCCCTGAGAGGAGCCCACAGAGACGATAGGCAGCTCGTGCGCCAACATGAGGTCGCTCTGGACCTCCCTGCTCACCATTGATGGATGGACACCTAACTGGAATACTGGGTGCCTCATCCATCTCCCACACTGGCACTGAGGTCATTTCCTGCGTGAGGGCTGCAGGTCCGAGTGCAATCCCAGGAACCCCTGATTCTGTTTCTGGAGCTGCCTCTCCATGAGAGTCACCACTGTCTCAATGGAGGAGGCAGTGCCCTCGGCCATGAGGGTCAGTGCATTGCTCATGCTCCACATAGACTCCTCCACAATGGAGACCATGGCACACAGACCCTCATGGATCTCTGCCAGATCCTCCCGCACATCCCACTGGACATCCAGCATCTGCCGCCTAATGGACGACTCCAGAGGCTCATCATCAGCCTTCGACTGAGCATCGTCCTGGTCCCCAGATCCTCCGACTGCTGGCACCCTGGGCACTCTCTGCCTGCTCCTGCAACTCAAGTGAGTGTGAAGAGTCCTCACTGCTGTGCACCGACATTCTAGCTGCCAATCTGATACCCACTGAGGTGCTGGTATCTGCGCTGGAGCCGGGTTCAGAGAAGCGGGTGTGACGCGGGTGCAAATGACGCCTGGTGGTCCTCCGGCGTCAGGGGTGGCCCTTCGGGGTCCGGAGAGCGAGTCCGCGCTGGCGAATCGAAAAGGGAGAAGGAGAACATGTCATTAGTTAAAGTCATCACACTGTCACTCTGCATTCCAGACACGCTGCTGAGGCAATGGAGATCTACAACACGGTGCCCTCGCCTTCCAATGGTCAACGGGGCCTCCAGGTTTGAGGCTCCCGTCACTGAAGAGACTACACTAGAACGGTTGCACAATCTGAGCCTCTCACCTCTGTGCACTGCACTCTTACCTTGGTCTGGTACCCCCGCCTCTCCGGGCCTGGCTGCACGGGGAGTGGGCCGACTCTCCAGCTCCAGGATGTCCTGCTCGAACCAGGAGAGCAGCAGCAGGTTGGGTGGGTCACCGCCTGTACACGGCCTCTCTGATTGGTTATGGCTTGTCTTCTCCTGAAAGGACAGAGGAGCATTGATTAGTCCACTCTCTACCTGCAGCGCCATTGCAGCCTGGCCAACCCCACCAGAGGGACACCTCGCAGGGCACATCCAAGCCGTGGCACTCGAGGCACTCAGTCCAAACAGCCTGGTCTCACCCCTTTGGCCAGCTCTAGCGGGCACGAGGGTTCATCTGAACTGCCCTCCCGCCTGGCGTCTGCAGCCAGACTCGACTCCATCAGAACAGATGTCCTTCCACGACAGCCTTCCTGGGGCTAACTGGGCCGTTTTTAAAGTGGCTGTTGCCAGGTGGCCAACAGGTCCGCCCCCTCGCTAGGCCCTTCCCGACCAGTGAAGGGCTGCGTTTCTCACTGGGTGGGCCTTAATTGGCCCACTCAGCACGAAAAGGCGTTTGGGGCCCGATCGCGGGCAGGAGGCCGTTTCCCAGCCGTGCCTGACCCCCAAACTCCAGATTCCGTCCAGTTTGTGTGGGAGCCGTACGCAAGTGAGAGTCAGTGTGTGTGGAACGCGTACCCCAGTGAGAGTCAGTGTGTGTGGAACCAGTAGCAAAGTGAGATCAGTGTGTGTGGGACCCGTGCCCCAGTGAGAGTCAGTGAGTGTGGAACCCGTACCCCAGTGAAAGTCAGTGTGTGTGGGACCAGTACCGCAGTGAGAGTCAGTGTGTGTGGGTCCCGTACCCCAGTGAGAGTCAGTGTGTGTGGCACCCGTACCCCAATGAGAGTCAGTGTGTGTGGAACCTGTACCCCAGTGAGAGTCAGTGTGTGTGGGACCCAAACGCCAGTGAGATCAGTGTGTGTGGGACCCGTACCCCAGTGAGAGTCAGTGTGTGTGGGACCAGTACCCCAGTGAGAGTCTGTGTGTGTGGAACCCGTACCCAGTGAGATCAGTGTGTGTCGGACCCGTGCCCCAGTGAGAGTCAGTGTGTGTGGAACCCGTACCCCAGTGAGAGTCAGTGTGTGTGGAACCAGCACCCCAGTGAGAGACAGTGTGTGTGGAACCCGTACCCCAGTGAGAGTCAGTGCGTGTGTGACCCGTACCCCAGTGAGAGTCAGTGTGTGGAACCCGTACCCCAGTGAGATCAGTGTGTGTGGGACCCGTACTCAAGTGAGAGTCAGTGTGTTTGGGACCCGTACCCCAGTGAGAGTCAGTGTGTGTGGGACCCGTACCCCAGTGAGAGTCAGTGTGCGTGGAACCAGTACCCCAGTGAGAGTCACTGTGTTTGGGACCCGTACCCCAGTGAGAGTCAGTGTGTGTGGGACCCGTAGCCCAGTGAGAGTCAGTGTGTGTGGGACCCACACCCCAGTGGTAGTCATTTTGTGTGTGACCCGTACCCCAGTGAGAGTCAGTGTGTGTGGGACCCGTACCCCAGTGAGAGTCAGTGTGTGTGGGACCCGTACCCCAGTGAGAGTCAGTGTCTGTGGGACCCGTACCCCAGTGAGAGTCAGTGTGTGTGGAACTCGTACCCCAGTGAGAGTCAGTGTGTGTGGAACCCGTACCCAGTGAGAGTCAGTGTGTGTGGAACCCGTACACCAGTGAGAGTCAGTGTGTGTGGAACCAGTACCCCAGTGAGAGTCAGTGTGTGTGGAACCCGTACCCCAGTGAGAGTCAGTGCGTGTGAGACCCGTACCCCAGTGAGAATCAGTGTGTGGAACCCGTACCCCAGTGAGGTCAGTGTGTGAGGGACCCGTACCCCAGTGAGAGTCAGTGTGTTTGGGATCCGTACCCCAGTGAGAGTCAGTGTGTGTGGGAACCGTACCCCAGTGAGAGTCAGTGTGCGTGGAACCCGTACCCCAGTGAGAGTCAGTGTGTTTGGGACCCGTACCCCAGTGAGAGTCAGTGTGTGTGGGACCCGTACCCCAGTGAGAGTCAGTGTGTGTGGGACCCATACCCCAGTGAGAGTCATTGTGTGTGGGACCCGTACCCCAGTGAGAGTCAGTGTGTGTGAGACCCGTACCCCAGTGAGAGTCAGTGTGTGTCGGACCCGTAACCCAGTGAGAGTCAGTGTGTGTGGGACCCGTACCCCAGTGAGAGTCAGTGTGTGTGGGACCCGTACCCCAGTGAGAATCAGTGTGTGTGGGACCCGAACCCCAGTGAGAGTCAGTGTGTGTGGGACCCGTACCCCAGTGAGCGTCAGTGTGTGTGGGAACCGTACCCCAGTGAGAGTCAGTGTGTGTGGAACCCGTACCCCAGTGAGATCAGTGTGTGTGGGACCCGTACCCCAGTGAGAGTCAGTGTGTGTGGAACCCGTACCCAGTGAGAGTCAGTGTGTGTGGGACCCGCACACGAGTGAGAGTCAATGTGTGTGGGACCCATACCCCAGTGAGAGTCAGTGAGTGTCGGACCCGTAACCCAGTGAGAGTCAGTGTGTGTGGGACCGGTACCCCAGTGAGAGTCATTGTGTGCGGGACCTGTACCCCAGTGAGAATCAGTGTGTGTGGGACCCGAACCCCAGTGAGAGTCAGTGTGTGTGGAACCCGTACCCCAGTGAGCATCAGTGTGTGTGGGACCCGTACCCCAGTGAGATCAGTGTGTGTGGGACCCGTGCCCCAGTGAGAGTCAGTGTGTGTGGAACCCATACCCCAGTGAGAGTAAGTGTGTGTGGAACCAGTACCCCAGTGAGAGTCAGTGTGTGTGGAACTCGTACCCCAGTGAGATCAGTGTGTGTGGGACCCGTGCCCCAGTGAGAGTCAGTGTGTGTGGAACCCGTACCCCAGTGAGAGTAAGTGTGTGTGGAACCAGCACCCCAGTGAGAGTCAGTGTGTGTGGAACTCGTACCCCAGTGAGAGTCAGTGCGTGTGCGACCCGTACCCCAGTGAGAGTCAGTGTGTGTGGGACCCGTACCCAAGTGAGAGTCAGTGTGTGTGGAACCGCTACCTCAGTGAGAGTCAGTGTTTTTTTGGGACCCGTACTCCAGTGAGAGTCAGTGTGTGTGGGACCCGTACCCCAGTGAGAGTCAGTGTGTGTGGGTCCCGTACCCCAGTGAGAGTCAGTGTGCGTGGGACCCGTAGGCCAGTGAGATCAGTGTGTGTGGGACCCGTACCCCAGTGAGAGTCAGTGTGTGTGGAACCCGTACCCCAGTGAGAGACAGTGTGTGTGGAACCAGTACCGCAGTGAGAGTCAGTCTGTGTGGAACCCGTACCCCAGTGAGAGTCAGTGTGTGTGCGACCCGTACCCCAGTGAGAGTCAGTGTGTGGACCCCGAACCCCAGTGAGAGTCAGTGTGTGTGGGACCCATACCCCAGTGAGAGTCATTGTGTGTGGGACCCGTACCCCATTGAGAGTCAGTGTGTGTGGGACCCGTACCCCAGTGAGAGTCAGTGTGTGTGGGACCTGTAACCCAGTGAGAGTCAGTGTGTGTGGGACCCGTACCCCAGTGAGAGTCAGTGTGTGTGGGACCCGAACCCCAGTGAGAGTCAGTGTGTGTGGGACCCGTACCCCAGTGAGCGTCAGTGTGTGGGGGAACCGTACCCCAGTGAGAGTCAGTGTGTGTGGAAACCGTACCCCAGTGAGATCAGTGTGTGTGGGACCCGTACCCCAGTGAGAGTCAGTGTGTGTGGGACCCGTACTCCAGTGAGAATCAGTGTGTGTGGGACCCGTACCCCGATGAGAGTCAGTGTGTGTGGGACCCGTACTCCAGTGAGAATCAGTATGTGTGGGACCCGTACCGCAGTGAGAGTCAGTGTGTGTGGGTCCCGTACCCCAGTGAGAGTCAGTGTGTGTGGGTCCCGTACCCCAGTGAGCGTCAGTGTGTGTGGGTCCCGTACCCCAGTGAGATTCAGTGTGTGTGGAACCCGTACCCAGTGAGATCAGTGTGTGTGGGACCCGTACCCCAGTGAGAGTCAGTGTGTGTGGAACCCGTACCCCAGTTAGAGTCAGTGAGTGTGGAACCAGTACCCCAGTGAGAGTCAGTGCGTGTGCGATCCTTACCCCAGTGAGAGTCAGTGTGTGGAACCCCTACCCCAGTGAGATCAGTGTGTGTGGGTCCCGTAATCCAGTGAGAGTCAGCGTGTTTGGGACCCGTACCCCAGTGAGAGTCAGTGTGTGTGGGACCCGTACCCCAGTGAGAGTCAGTGTGCGTGGAACTCGTACCGCAGTGAGATTCAGTGTGTTTGGGACCCGTACCCCAGTGAGAGTCAGTGTGTGTGGGACCCGTACCCCAATGAGAGTCAGTGTGTGTGGGACCCATACCCCAGTGAGAGTCATTGTGTGTGGGACCTGTACCCCAGTGAGAGTCAGTGTGTGTGGGAACCGTACCGCAGTGAGAGTCAGTGTGTGTGGAACCCGTACCCCAGAGAGATCAGTGTGTGTGGGACCCGTAACCCAGTGAGAGTCAGTGTGTGTGGAACCCGTACCCAGTGAGATCAGTGTGTGTGGGACCGTTGCCCCAGTGAGAGTCAGTGTGTGTGGAACCCGTACCCCAGTGAGAGTCAGTGCGTGTGCGACCCGTACCCCAGTGAGAGTCTGTGTGTGGAACCCGTACCCCAGTGAGAGTCAGTGTTTGTTGATCCCGTATCCCAGTGAGATTCAGTGTGTGTGGGACCCGTACCCCAGTGACAGTCTGTGTGTGTGGAACCCGTGCCCCAGTGAGAATCAGTGTGTGTGGGACCCGAACCCCAGTGAGAGTCAGTGTGTGTGGAACCCGTAACCCAGTGAGAGTCAGTGTGTGTGGGACCCGTACCCCAGTGAGCGTCAGTGTGTGTGGGACCCGTACCCCAGTGAGAGTCAGTGTGTGTGGAACCCGTACCCCAGTGAGATCAGTGTGTGTGGGACCGTGCCCCAGTGAGAGTCAGTGTGTGTGGAACCCGTGCCCCACTGAGAGTCAGTGTGTGTGGAACCAGTACCCCAGTGAGAGTCAGTGTGTGTGGAACCCGTACCCCAGTGAGAGACAGTGCGTGTGCGATCCTTACCCCAGTGAGAGTCAGTGTGTGGAAACCGTACCCCAGTGAGATCAGTGTGTGTGGGACCCGTAATCCAGTGAGAGTCAGTGTGTTTGGGACCCGTACCCCAGTGAGAGTCAGTGTGTGTGGGACCCGTACCCCAGTGAGATTCAGTGTTTGTTGGTCCTATACCCCAGTGAGAGTCAGTGTGTGTGGGTCCCGTACCCCAGTGAGATTCAGTGTGTGTGGGACCCGTACCCCAATGAGAATCAGTGAGTGTGGGACCCGTACCCCAGTGAGAGTCAGTGTGTGTGCGACCCGTACTCCAGTGAGAGTCAGTGTGTGTGGGACCCGTACCCCAGTGAGAGTCAGTGTGTGTGGGACCAGTACCGCAGTGAGAGTCAGTGTGTGTGGGACCCATACCCCAGTGAGAGTCAGTGTGTGTGGCACCCGTATCCCTGTGAGATTCAGTGTGTGTGGGACCCGCACTCCAGTGAGATTCAGTGCCTGTGGGACCCGTATCCCTGTGAGATTCAGTGTCTGTGGGACCTGTACCCCACTCAGAGTCAGTGCGAATTCCATATTTCCACTCCCCTTTGTGTGAAAATGTGCTTCCTGACATTAGCCCTGAACACCGAGATAAAAACAAAAAGCTAAAAGCTACTGCGGATGCTGGAAATCCAAAACAAAAACAGAATTACCTGGAAAAACTCAGCAGGTCTGGCAGCATCGGTGGAGAAGAAATCAGTTAACGTTTCGAGTCTTCATGACCCTTCGGCAGAACTGAGTATAGTTAGGAGAAAGGTGAAATATAAGCTGGTCTAAGGTGGGGGGGGCGGGGGGAGAGAGAAGTTGAGGGTGGGATGATTGTGGAGATAAGCAAGCAGTGATAGGAGCAGATAATCAAAAGATGTCACAGACAAAAGGATCAAAGAGGTGTTGAAGGTGGTGATATTATCTAAGAAAAGTGCTAATTAAGAATGGATGGCAGGATACTCAAGGTACAGCTCTAGTGGGGGTGGGGTGGAAAGACTAACAAAGTTTTAGTTTTAGATTTAAAAATAATGGAAATAGGTGGGAAAAGAAGAATCTATATAAATTATTGAAAAAAAAGGGAGGGGGGAGAAACGGGGTGGGGATGGGGGGAGGGGGAGTTTAAAATCTAAAGTTGTTGAATTCAATATTTGGCCCGGAACGGTGTAAAGTGCCTAGTCGGAAGATGAGGTGCTGTTCCTCCAGTTTGCGTTGGGCTTCACTGGAACAATGCAGCAAGCCAAGGACAGACATGTGGGCAAGAGAACAGGGTGGAGTGTTAAAATGGCAAGCGACAGGGAGGTTTGGGTCTTTCTTGCAGACAGACCGCAGGTGTTCTGCAAAGCGGTCGCCCAGTTTGCGTTTGGTCTCTCCAATGTAGAGGAGACCGCATTGGGAGCAACGAATGCAGTAGACTAAGTTAGGGGAAATGCAAGTGAAACGCTGCTTCACTTGAAAAGAGTGTTTGGGCCCTTGGACGGTGAGGAGAGAGGAAGTGAAGGGGCAGGTGTTGCCCAAACGCAAACTGGGCGACCGCTTTGCAGAACACCTGCGGTCTGTCCGCAAGAAAGACCCAAACCTCCCTGTCGCTTGCCATTTTAACACTCCACCCTGTTCTCTTGCCCACATGTCTGTCCTTGGCTTGCTGCATTGTTCCAGTGAAGCCCAACGCAAACTGGAGGAACAGCACCTCATCTTCCGACTAGGCACTTTACACCGTTCCGGGCCAAATATTGAATTCAACAACTTTAGATCTTAAACTCCCCCTCCCCCCATCCCCACCCCGTTTCTCCCCCCTCCCTTTTTTTTCAATAATTTATATAGATTCTTCTTTTCCCACCTATTTCCATTATTTTTAAATCTAAAACTAAAACTTTGTTAGTCTTTCCACCCCACCCCCACTAGAGCTGTACCTTGAGTATCCTGCCTTCCATTCTTAATTAGCACTTTTCTTAGATAATATCACCACCTTCAACACCTCTTTGATCCTTTTGTCTGTGACATCTTTTGATTATCTGCTCCTATCACTGCTTGCTTGTCCCTACAACCACCCCACCCTCAACTTCTCTCCCCCAAACCCTCCACCTTAGACCAGCTTATATTTCACCTTTCTCCTAACTATACTCAGTTCTGCCGAAGGGTCATGAAGACTCGAAACGTTAACTGATTTCTTCTCCACCGATGCTGCCAGACCTGCTGAGTTTTTCCAGGTAATTCTGTTTTTGTTTTAGCTCTGAATAGCCTGGCTAAATTTTTAAGGTTCTGCCCCTGTGTTTTGGTCTCCGACCTCTGGAGGAAATAGTTCCCCTCTATCAATACTCTCAAATCCTTTATTTATCTTCAAAGCCTTGATGAGATCACCCCTGGTCTTCTACATCGAGGGAATTGAAGCCTGGCCTATGTAACCTGTCCTTGTATTTTAACCTTTTTAGCCCCAGTTTCGTTTTTGTGAATCTGTGCTTCAGTCTCTCCAAGGCCCGTCTCACCTTACTGAGGTAGATTGCCCGGAGCTGAACACAGTGACTCCAGTTGGGGTCTAACCAGATCTCTGTACACCTGTACCCTCACTTCCACCCCTATGTGTGCCAGACCTCTTGTGGTCAAGGTCAACATTCCATTTACCCTGTGAATTATTTTTTGTAACCACCTACCAGCTTCTGTTTATTCTGTACTTTGATCCCTATATCTCTGTTCCTACCCAGTTCCTCCATTTACCCCATTTGGAAAATATTCTGATCACTCCTAGGTCTGAAGTGGATGATCTCCCACTTCCCTGTGTCGGACTCCAATCACAGTTTCCCCCACTGTCCAAACCTATCAATGTCCCTTTGCAGCTTTCTGCTTCCGTCTGTAGCTTTCCTGTCCCCCCTAATGCATTGTCAAACTTGGATATAGTGCTTTCTATTCCTTCAGCCAAGTCACTGATAAATATTGTGAAAAGCTGAAATCCCGGTATAGACCCTGGGAACAGCATTAGTCACAATCCTCCAATTTCAGTCCGTACAACAACGGCAACTTGCATTTATATAGCAGCTTTACATAGTAAAACATCCTAAGGACTTCACAGGTGCATTAGCCAATGAAATTCAATACTGAACCCCCATACAGACCAAAAGCTTGGTCAAAGAGTTGGATTTAAAGCAGCAGGTTAAAGGCGGAAGCGAGGTGGAGGGTTAGGGAGGAAATTCCAAAGCTTAGTGCCCGGGCAGTTGAAGGCATCATTGTCTAGGCAGAGTGATTAAAATCGGAGATGTTTAAGAGGTCAGAGTTGGTTGAGCGCAGAGATCTGAGGGTTGCAGGTGCTGGAGGAGGTTACAGAGATAGGGAGGGTTGTAGGGGCTGGAAGAGATTACAGAGATAGGGAGGGTTGTAGGTGCTGAAGGAGGTTACAGAGATATGGAGGGTTGTAGGGGCTGGAAGAGATTACAGAGATAGGGAGGGTTGTAGGGGCTGGAGGAGGTTACAGATATAGGGAGGGTTATAGGGGCTGGAGGAGGTTACAGAGATAGGGAGGGTTGTAGGGGCTGAAGGAGGTTTCAGAGATAGGGAGGGTTGGAGAGGCTGGAGGAGGTTACAGAGATATGGAGGGCTGTAGGGGCTGGAGGAGGCTACAGAAATATGGAAGGTTGTAGAGGCTGGAGGAGGTTACAGAGATATGGAAGGCTGTAGGGGCTGGAGGAGGTTACAGAGATATGGAGGGTCGTAGGGGCTGGAGGGGGTTACAGAGATATGGAGGGTTGTAGGGGCTGGAGGAGATTACGGAGATATGGAGGGTTGTAGGGGCTGGAGGAGGTTACAGAGATATGGAGGGTTGTAGGGGATGGAGGAGGTTACAGAGATATGGAAGGTTGTAGGGGCTGGAGGAGGTTACAGAGTATGGAGGGTTGTAGGGGCTGGAGGTTACAGAGATATGGAGGGTTGTAGGGGCTGGAGGAGGTTACAGAGATATGGAGGGTTGTAGGGGCTGGAGGAAGTTAGAGATAGGGATGTTTGTAGGGGCTAGAGGAGATTACAGAGATAGGGAGGGTTGTAGGGGCTGGAGGAGGTTACAGAGATAGGGTGAGTTGTAGGGGCTGGAGGAGGTTACAGAGATAGGGAGGGTATAGAGACTGGAGGAGGTTACAGAGATAGGGAGGGTATAGAGACTGGAGGAGGTTACAGAGATAGGGAGGGTATAGAGACTGGAGGAGGTTACAGAGATAGGGAGGGGTATAGAGACTGGAGGAGGTTACAGAGATAGGGAGGGGTATAGAGACTGGAGGAGGTTACAGAGATAGGGAGGGGTATAGAGACTGGAGGAGGTTACAGAGATAAGAAGGGGTATAGAGACTGGAGGAGGTTACAGAGATAAGGAGGGGTATAGAGACTGGAGGAGGTTACAGAGATAAGAAGGGGTATAGAGACTGGAGGAGGTTACAGAGATAAGAAGGGGTATAGAGACTGGAGGAGGTTACAGAGACAGGGAGGGGTATAGAGACTGGAGGAGGTTACAGAGATAAGAAGGGGTATAGAGACTGGAGGAGGTTACAGAGATAAGAAGGGGTATAGAGACTGGAGGAGGTTACAGAGACAGGGAGGGGTATAGAGACTGGAGGAGGTTACAGAGATAAGAAGGGGTATAGAGACTGGAGGAGGTTACAGAGATAGGGAGGGGTATAGAGACTGGAGGAGGTTACAGAGATAAGAAGGGGTATAGAGACTGGAGGAGGTTACAGAGATAGGGAGGGGTATAGGGACTGGAGGAGGTTACAGAGATAGGGAGGGGTATAGAGACTGGAGGAGGTTACAGAGACAGGGAGGGGTAAGGCCATGGAGGCATTTGGAAAGATGGGTGAGAATTTTAAAATGAGGTTCTGTTTGACCAGGAGCCAGTGTAGATCAGCAAACCCAGGGTGTGATAGGTGATGGGAACCCACTGTTGAAGACATGGGCAGCAGAGTTTCTGGATGACCTCAAGTTTACAGAGGGTAGAATGTGGGGAATCAGCCAGGAGTGTTGTGGAATAGTCAAGTCTATAGGTAACGAAGGCTTGGATGAGGGTTTCAGCAGCAGGTGAGCAGAGTTGGGTGAAGTTACAGGGCGAAAATATTTAGTTTTATCCAAACTCCCTGTCTGCTCCCCGCTAACTAATTTCATATCCAAGCCAACTGGTTGCCTCCAATTCCCATGTGCTCTCATTTTCAGAAGGCATCTGGAAATCAATAGAAGTAACATCCAGATACACTCCCTTATTTATTAGTTTAGTTGCCTCTTCCAAAAATTCATCTAGGTTTGTTAGAGATCAGTCCACCTTTCCGATTTCCAGGTAGTTCTCAGTGCTCATACATGTTGTACCTCTTATTAAGTTCTGGCACCTGTAGAGCTGTGAATGGACTGGATAGAATTCTTTGTTTCATGAACAAGTTTATTGGGATCTCAAACATTTACAATATGTCACATGACAATTATAACGATCTGATCAAAGATTCAGGGCCAATAAAAAGTACCAAAAACCCTCCAACAGTTCATCATTAACAATATTTTATGTTCAAGTCACATGTTTCTTAAGAAAAATAAAATTACAAAAGTCTTTTTAATGCAAAGGCAATACCGGCTTGGATAGCAGTGAAGAGAGAGTGAGAGGGAGAGGGAGAAACTGAGAGAATGAGAGAGGGAGGCAGAAAGAATGGGAGAGACACAGAGATACAGCAGGAAAGTGAGAGTCTGAGATAGAGAGAGACTGTGCGGTGAGAGACTGTATGTGTGTGAATGGGAGAGGGATCGTGTGAGAGAGAGTGGCAGACAGTGAGAGAATGAAAGTGTGTCAGAATGTGGGACAGAGAGAGAAAGAGACAGTGAATGAGAGAGATGGAAAGAGAGAGAGAAAAAGAGGCAGTGAGTGGGAGAGATAGGGAGATGGAGAGAGAGAAAAAGAGATTGAGAAAGAGATAGTGAGGGAGAGAGAAGCAGCGAGTGAGAGAGGCCCAGAGAAAAAGTACAAGATGCACTAGAGAAAGAGAAAGTGAATGAGAAAGGAATAGAGAGAGAGAGAGAGAGAGATAAAGAAGCCACTAAGTAAGGGGTGAGGCAGTGAGAGGTGGTTGAGGAGAAGGGAAGAGATGGATAACATGTGCAGAATAAATAGAATGATAGGAGTTCAGGGCCAGGCAGTGAGATGTGGGGCCAACAATCTCAAACTGCAGCAAAAAATGCAAAACTGAACAAAAGAAAGAGTACGTTGGAAAGGGTGTGATGGAAAGGGTGTGACGGAAAGGGTGTGATGGAAAGGGTGTGATGGAAAGGGTGTGACGGAAAGGGTGTGACGGAAAGGGTGTGACGGAAAGGGTGTGACGGAAACGGTGTGACGGAAAGGGTGTGACGGAAAGGGTGTGACGGAAAGGGTGTGATGGAAGGGGTGTGATGGAAAGAGTGTGACGGAAAGGGTGTGATGGAAAGGGTGTGATGGAAAGGGTGTGACGGAAAGGGTGTGATGGAAAATGAGCACAGGATGACTGTTGAAAGCTGTTACCCTAATGTTTAGGGATAATTTATCAATTAAAACAATAAATTGATGTTTCTATCCAATACATAAATTAGCACCACAAACATCCCATTGCTGGTTATTGGCAGTAGCTGTTCTCAACTCCCTGCTCTTGTAAAAACTCAATCTGAAAATGGAAATCTAAAAGAATGCACAATTTACAGTGGGGGAGGGGGGAGAGATCACATTGAAGGAGGACTCTCCTGTTCTTTAAAACAAATAATAATCTGAGTATATGAATATGAAACAGAATGCACAATGTTGATAGAGCTGGGTCTCAGGCAGCAGTGGGACCATTAGGGAGTTTTGATCCTTGGGACAACATTCAAGGGATATCAGTTGTGCATTGTAAATAAAATCAACAGCATTAATCGGACAAAATAGCACCACAAGGCGAGATGTTTAAATAGCACCTAAATCTTCGGAAAACGCCTTGTCTCCTCGTCGTACAGAGTTTTCCGGTTAATCTTCAGGCACCTCTGGCAAGGCGTAGCTGCTAAGTGATGCAAAAGGCAGGCTTTAAGAGAGGTCCTTAACCGGAAGCTACCCTTTCTCTCCTACCCCTCCCACCCCCACCAACCCCCCCACCCTCCACCAAGAACGCAATGACTTTAGAACTGAGATAGTTTCATGAAACAAGGAATAGTGCGTGTTCCAGGACAAAAATTCCTACAGTAACCTTAACATGCGGAATAAGCTCAAAACCTGGAAACTGTAGCAGGAGGCAGCAAAGTATGTGTTATAGAGCCATATGCTTTTGATAATGCAGCAGAGCAGTTTTATTAATCCTAGATAACACATTTTTATATATTTATATATATATTTTGCACATTAGGTAAAAACGATGAGTTATCCTTGTACATTTTAACAGTCACATGCATTGATTCCAAAGCCAGAAGCTGCAGGGAGAATTCAAATATTATACAATAAAATATTTACTTACAAACGTACAAAAATTTGTTTCAAAAAGAAATAATAAATTGTCAGCACCATTTCTGAGGAAGGGTTTCAATTCAAAACATTTATTTGAGGAGATTTAAAAAACCTATGAATCTGAAATAAGAGCACAAAATATTGCAGGAGGTACAGAGAGAGAGAGAGAGGTTCAGTCAGTTTCAGAAGGAGAGAAGTGGCTGATTGTTCACAATGTGGGAGGGGGGTGGGGGGGCCGCTCTGGAACAGAGTGACCCCAAAACATGAACCCGACTTTCTCTGGCCGTGACTGACCAGTCGTGGCTGCTTGATCAGAGAGATTTCCTGTTGGTTTTCAAAACTTCACTTAGCTTTGGGGGTGTTGGGGGGTGGGGGGGGTGTGAGGGAGTGGGGAGGGGGGATAGAATTTAATAGCCTCGAGGTTGTCTAATTGTTCACCGCACTAGTTTAAAGTCTGGAGGTTCCTGTTTGCCGAAAGCTGGATGTTCGTTTCCAGGTACAGTTTTCCTCTCGAGGGTGAAGGGTGAAGTCAGAACTCAGCTTCATTTCTCCGGTCTGTCAACTCGCTCAGTGAGGTTACAGTGTTGTTGCTTTCTGCACTCTCTCATTCTTCCTCTGTGTGTGTGTGCACGTGTGTTTGTGTGCGTTTGTGAGTGTCAGTGGGTGTGTGTAGGTGTGTGTGTGTGTTTAAACAGTTTTTGTCTCTCTCTGTGAAGGCTGTAATCTTTATCCCACGAAACAGACAGGTCCAATTTCAAAGCCAAATTTCTGGCCTGACTCTCCAAAGTCATTGAACATGATGTCGATGAAGGGGAGCTGCTCCACTTTGGGAGTATTAATCTGTAATATCGTCTTCTGATAGCCTTTCCTTGTCTGCAGAGAGAAAGAGAGAATGGGGCATGTTAGAAAACTGTTTCTGAATCCCGAAAGGACCAAATCTATAGAGGGTTTGTTCTTCCAGAGAGAGCTGGCATGACATAATGGGCTGAATGGCCTCCTTCTGCCCTCTATCCATTCTCTGTTTCTATGGTTTAGGGGCTCTGAGCAGGAATTGGCGCAAATCCTGCTCCTGGAGAAAATAACATGAGACTGAATATTTGGAATTTCTGGACTTATCCGAGTGATGGTATTGGGAATAAAGTGGGGTCATTTCAGCTCAGAGACACCAAAATGTATCAAGAAACTCACACTGCTTTGCCCTGGAACAAAACGGTAACCTCTGAGCGCCTTGATACTGCCCTGGTGTGTCAGTATCAATCAACACTGACTCAAGGAATCCGCTTCATGTTGAGGATTGCGGTTATTAATATGGTGAGTGGGAATGCAAGCTTTTAATGTGGGGTGAGAGGCAGCAACTTCAAAATTTTCAGCTCAGTGGAAGATAGGGTGGGTGTGGGGAGAAGGGCGGGCGTGGGGAGAAGGGTGGGCGTGGGGGGAAGGGTGGGTGTGGGGAGAAGGGTGGGAGCGGGGTGAAGGGTGGGTGCAGCGAGAGGGTGGGCATGGGGAGAGGGATGGGCGCGGGGAGAGGGTGGGCGTGGGGAGAGGGTGGGCGTGGGGGGAAGGGTGGGTGCGGGGAGAAGGGCGGGCGTGGGGAGAAGGGCGGGCATGGGGAGAAGGGTGGGCACGGGGAGAAGGGTGGGCACGGGGAGAAGGGTGGGCACGGGGAGAAGGGTGGGCGGGGGGAGAAGGGTGGGCACGGGGAGGGTGGGTGCGGGGAGAAGGGTGGGCACGGGGAGAGGGTGGACGTGGGGAGAAGGGTGGGTGCGGGGAGAAGGGTGGGCACGGGGAGAGGGTGGACGTGGGGAGAAGGGTGGGCACGGGGAGAAGGGTGGGCACGGGGAGAGGGTGGACGTGGGGGAAGGGTGGGCGTGGGGAGAAGGGTGGGTGCAGGGAGAGGGGGTGGGCATGGGGAGAAGGGTGGGTGCAGGAAAAGGGTGGGCACGGGGAGAGGGGTGGGCACAGGAATGCTGGCTGATTTCCCCTCTTCCATAGCCAAGGGCCAATTGTACTTCTTGCTGCCTTTTTGCTGGGATCTGCCACGTGAACTATAACTTGGGGGATGATTTTTCCCTCGTCAGGCAGGTTCGGCCTCCTCGACTGTCCCCAGCAATTGGGGCCGGCCCGCGATTTCAGGTTGGGGGGGGATAATTAAGGCCGGCCCAGTGTGAGTCCTGTGGGGCTGTACTCAGAGCTGCCTGTGTCGGGGGTGCGGGAGGAGTGCGAGTGGGGAATTTTGCGCGGGTGTGTTGCAGGAAAAGCTGCCTGAGGCACTGAGCTGCCTCTGGGAGATGAAGAGTTTAAAGGCTAAAAATAAAGATTTCCAAAATGTTCTAAAACATGTCCCCTCATGTGACTCTGCCACATGAGCTATGGACATCTTATTAATTAAATGTTTTAATTTTTATTTAATTTTTGTTTGCTGTTGGAAAACTCATCCCGCCCGTGGATGAGGTTTCCTAAAAAATTCAAAGGCCGCTTGGCCTTTTTGCCAACCGTAAGGTTGGACAGGCAGTGAAAAATTTATTTCAATTATGACCTTAATGGCCTTAACAGGCCTTTTAATTGTTGGCGGGTATGTGCTGCCGACTCCGGCATGTGCCTGCCAACCAAAATACCCCGCCAGTGTGAGATCAATACCCCGCCAGTGTGCGATCAATACCCCGCCAGTGTGCCATAAATACCCCGCCAGTGTGATAAATACCCCGCCAGTGTGCGATCAATACCCCGCCAGTGTGCCATAAATACCCCGCCAGTGTGAGATCAATACCCCGCCAGTGTGCCATAAATACCCCGCCAGTGTGAGATCAATACCCCGCCAGTGTGCAATAAATACCCCGCCAGTGTGCGATCAATACCCCGCCAGTGTGCGATAAATACCCCACCAGTGTGCGATAAATACCCCGCCAGTGTGCGATCAATACCCCGCCAGTGTGCAATAAATACCCCGCCAGTGTGCAATAAATACCCCGCCAGTGTGCCATCAATACCCCGCCAGTGTGCCATCAATACCCCGCCAGTGTGCGATAAATACCACGCCAGTGTGAGATCAATACGCCGCCAGTGTGAGATAAATACCCCGCCAGTGTGCGATAAATACCCCGCCAGTGTGCGATAAATACCCCGCCAGTGTGCGATCAATACCCCGCCAGTGTGCGATCAATACCCGGCCAGTGTGCGATCAATACCCCGCCAGTGTGCGATTAATACCCCGCCAGTGTGCGATCAATACCCCGCCAGTGTGAGATCAATACCTCGCCAGTGTGCGATCAATACCCCGCCAGTGTGCCATAAATACCCCGCCAGTGTGCCATAAATACCCCGCCAGTGTGTGATCAATACCCTGCCAGTGTGCGATCAATACCCCGCCAGTGTGCGATCAATACCCCGCCAGTGTGCGATCAATACCCCGCCAGTGTGAGATCAATACCTCGCCAGTGTGCGATCAATACCCCGCCAGTGTGCCATAAATACCCCGCCAGTGTGCCATAAATACCCCGCCAGTGTGCGATCAATACCCCGCCAGTGTGCGATCAATACCCCGCCAGTGTGCGATCAATACCCCGCCAGTGTGAGATCAATACCCCGCCAGTGTGAGACAAATACCCCGCCAGTGTGCGATCAATACCCCGCCAGTGTGCCATAAATACCCCGCCAGTGTGCGATCAATACCCCGCCAGTGTGCGATCAATACCCCGCCAGTGTGCCATAAATACCCCGCCAGTGTGCCATAAATACCCCGCCAGTGTGCGATAAATACCCCGCCAGTGTGTGATCAATACCCCGCCAGTGTGCCATAAATACCCCGCCAGTGTGCCATAAATACCCCGCCAGTGTGCGATAAATACCCCGCCAGTGTGCGATAACTACCCCGTCAGTGTGCGATAACTACCCCGCCAGTGTGTGATAAATACCCCGCCAGTGTGTGATAAATACCCCGCCAGTGCGTGATAAATACACCGCCAGTGTGTGATAAATACCCCGCCAGTGTGTGATAAATACCCCGCCAGTGTGCGATAAATACCCCGCCAGTGTGCGATAACTACCCCGCCAGTGTGTGATAAATACCCCGCCAGTGTGTGATAAATACCCCGCCAGTGTGCGATAACTACCCCGCCAGTGTGCGATAAATACCCCGCCAGTGTGCGATAAATACTCCGCCAGTGTGCGATCAATACCCCGCCAGTGTGTGATAAATACCCCGCCAGTGTGCGATAACTACCCCGCCAGTGTGCGATAACTACCCCGCCAGTGTGCGATAAATACCCCGCCAGTGTGTGATAAATACTCCGCCAGTGTGCGATCAATACCCCGCCAGTGTGTGATAAATACCCCGCCAGTGTGCGATAACTACCCCGCCAGTGTGCGATAACTACCCCACCAGTGTGTGATAAATACCCCGCCAGTGTGTGATAAATACCCCACCAGTGTGTGATAAATACCCCGCCGGTGTGCGATCAATACCCAGCCAGTGTGAGATAAATACCCCGCCAGTGTGCGATGACATTGGGACGCCCGCCCGACGAGCAGAAAATTCTCCCTCTGGGACAAAAGCCAGAGAGTAACGTAACGTTGAGATAACAGCTTGAATAATTTGGAGAAACCTTTTTGCTTTAACCCAAAAGAATGAAGAGGTTACACTTACTGCACATTTGTCTACAATGGCTTGGATGTAAGGGTTGTTGTCATATGACATCTCCTCATCGTTCGAGCCCAGGAAACGAATGGCCTTGTCATAACTGTCAGTGCTCGAGTCGTACCAGGCCACAGTTTGGTGGCAGTTGTAGGTCAGGTTTTGATGGGCAGAGGCACTCAACAGCCTCAGGAAGGTCATCTGTACCACTCCAACTGGATTACTGTCTGCATCTGTATAGGACAGCTGATTGTGGAGAAGGAAAGAGCAAGAGAAGGGTAACAATTCAAACCAAACACCTACAACTCACTCACAGGCAGCTGCTACCAGGAGACCCCTGGGCTATACATGTTTACTGATTGTCCAGATTGGTCTTGGGGTATGTTTAACCCAGTAAAATCTCAGTCTCTTACTGAGAACATTTCACAGCTGGGCTGAATGGTTAACCCTGCTAAATGGAGCAGAAAGTACACGATTTTAATTTATTGTCAAGAGAGGGAGCCAAGAATTTTCATCATAGAAGGTCCAATGGGCTCAACAAACCAGTCCGTATTTGCCCCCATACCGTCCACCCGTCTCTCCCCACCTGCCTCTCCCCCACCCGCCTCTCTCCTGCCCCCCTCACCAACTTCTCACCTACACTCAACCTGCCTCTCCCCCAACTGCCTCTGCCTACACCCCACCAACCCTCCCCCTCAACTCCACCTACCAAGCCTCTCCCTCAAACCTAGACCCACCTTCTCACCATTTCCTCAACAACCCCTGTCTCCTAAAACACATACTTGCCCCTTGACCACATTTGTATTCTCTAGCCACCCCCACACACCTGTACCCTCACCGCACCCCCACACTCCTGCCCCTTCACTCCCCTCACATTCCCTGCCCCTCACCCCCTCCCACACTCCATCCCTCTTCAGCCCTTCACACTCCTGCATCCTCACTCCCCGACACTCCAGCCCCCTTTGCACCCCCCCACCCCACCCCCACCCCCACCCCTGTGCCCATCACCCTCCCAGTGAGCTCTGTATTCAGGTTTGGATCCAGTGTCAGTTGCTGTGCCCAGTCGAACTTCCCAGTGACATCACCTATGAACCGAGGGAGTCTCCTGCTGCCTCACTATGAATGCCAGAAAGAAGCCAATTTGAAACAAAACACATTCACCAACCACTGTTCCAGGATCCTCAGGCGATTCCAGGCTCCTCCCAACACTCGTTAGAGTGACGTGACTGAACACAAGGAAAAAAAGACATGCAGGAAGTGGGAGGGGTAACAAAGCAAGCAGGAGAGAACTGGACAGGCAACAGAACCAGACCCATCACAACCTCCTTTCTAGACTTTATTTGAGTTGGGATTCATTCTGGAGTGAACAGCGACACTGAAGGAACAGCGATATATTTCCAAATCAGGAAATGAGTGACTTGGGGGGAACTTCCAGGTGCTGGTGTTCCCATCTATCTGCTGACCTCGTCCTTCCAGATGGTTATGGTCGTGGGTTTGGAAGGTGCTGTCGAAGGGGCCTTGGTGAATTCCTGCAGTGCATCTTGTAGATGGTACACACTGCTGCTACTGTGCGTCGGTGGTGGAGGGAGTGAATGGTTGTGGATGGGGTGCCAAACAAGTGGGGCTGCTTTGTCCTGGATGGTGTCAAGCTTCTTGAGTGTTGTGGGAGCTGCATTCATCCAGGCAAGTGGGGAGTATTCCATCACACTGCTGACTTGTGCCTTGTAGATGGTGAACAGGCTTTGGGGAGTCAGAAGGTGAGTTACTCGTCACAGGATTCCTAGCCTCTGACCTGCTCTTGTAGCCACAGTATTTATATGGCTAGACCAATTCAGTTTCTGGTCAATGGTAACCCCCAGGATGTTGATAGTGGGGGATTCAGTGATGGTAATGCAATTGAACATCAAGGGGCGATGGTTGGATTCTCTCTTGTTGGAGATGGTCACTGCCTGGCACTTGTGTGGCACGAGTGTTACTTGTCAGCCCAAGCCTGGATATTGTCCAGATCTTGCTGCATTTGGACATGGACTGCTTCAGTATCTGAGGAGTCGCGAACGTTACTGAACATTGTGCAATCATCAGCGAACATCCCCACTTCTGACCTTATGATGGAAGGAAGGTCATTGATGAAGCAGCTGAAGATGGTTGGGCCAAGGACACTACCCTGAGCAACTCCTGCAGTGATGTCCTGGAGCTGAGATGACTGACCTCCAACAACCTCGGGGGAGTGAGTTCCATATGACACCTCTGGCGGACGGAGATTTCTGTAACACAGCATGGACTCCCGCACCCGGGGCCTGGATCAATGTAGCACCAGGAGTAACTTCCACCCTGCTCGCTACGTGACATAATCCAAAGGATTGAAGGTAAACTCAATGAAAGCGCAAACTCCTTAGGGTCTCTCAGGAGTTTTAACAGCTGTTGGATGCTTGCAAGGTATCTGGTGAAGCAGAAGGAGATAAAGTAAAGTCCCTGAGATGTGCTGCCATGTCTCAGAGAGGTGGAGTGTGCCGAAGCTGGAGCACAGTGAGATCAGGAGAGGACACAGAAAGTTCAAACCTGGAAGAGGAGCAGAGAAAAACCAGGGGTGCTGACACTGAGCTGCTCAGACTTTCTGAGAATTTTGCCGTGCCCGCCAGACCAATGTCCAAACAGTCGGGGGAGGCAAAAGGTTCTTTAGCCCATTCCCCACTGGCACTAAAGCAAACTCATTAATATTTTGGAGAGCGCTTCAGGCAAATGGTTGATATTCTAAAAAGGGATTTACACCCACCCTCAATTTGTCTCCTGGATGTAGTAAAGCTCTCACACTGACCCTCGCTGGGGTACAGATCCCACACACACTGACCCTCACTGGGGTACAGATCCCACACACACTGACTCTCACTGGGGTACAGATCCCACACACACTGACCCTCACTGGGGTACAGATCCCACAATCACTGACTCTTACTGGGGTATGGGTCCCACACACAATGACTCTCACTGGGGTACGGGTTCCATACACACTGACTCTCACTGGGGTACGGGTCCCACACACACTGACTCTCACTAGGGTACGGGTCCCACACACACTGACTCTCACCGGGGTACGGGTCCCACACACACTGACTCTCACTGGGGTACGGGTCCCACACACACTGACTCTCACTAGGGTACGGGTTCCACACTCACTGACTCTCACTGGGGTACGGGTCCCACACACACTGACTCTCACTGGGGTACGGGTCCCACACACACTGACTCTCACTAGGGTACGGGTCCCACACACACTGACTCTCACTGGGGTACGGGTCCCACACACGCTGACTCTCACTGGGGTACGGGTCCCACACACACTGACTCTCACTGGGGTACGGGTCCCACACACACTGACTCTCACTGGGGTACGGGCCCCACACACACTGACTCTCACTGGGGTACGGGTCCCACACACACTGACTCTCACTGGGGTACGGGTCCCACACACACTGACTCTCACTGGGGTACGGGTCCCACACACACTGACTCTCACTGGGGTACGGGTCCCACACACACTGACTCTCACTGGGGTACGGGTCCCACACACACTGACTCTCACTGGGGTACGGGTCCCACACACACTGACTCTCACTGGGGTACGGGTCCCACACACACTGACTCTCACTGGGGTACGGGTCCCACACACACTGACTCTCACTGGGGTACGGGTCCCACACACACTGACTCTCACTGGGGTACGGGTCCCACACACACTGACTCTCACTGGGGTACGGGTCCCACACACACTGACTCTCACTGGGGTACGGGTTCCATGGGCAGTGACAATCTCTGGGCAGTGGTTGTGCGGAGCGAGGGGGAATGTCAATTATATTTTTCTCTGAGTAACTCAGTGAGTGTGACTGAGCAGAGTAAAGTGTGTGTGATAGTATCGAGCAGCCAGGTTGGAAAGCAGCTGCCTGTGCCAGCCGGGAATAAGATGTAGTGCAGTTCTAGCCACTTACCAGGGCACCTCGCTTGTACTGACTATACCAAGAACCAGGCTGCTCTTTCGGCCAACGAGCCATTTTGCTCTGAAAAATACGAGACTGATTACAGACTGGAAAGGAAAACAATGAGTGCTTACCAGTTTACCACGCTTGTATTCACTGAACCAGGAGCCTGGTACCTCCTTGGGCCAAGATGTGACTCTTGCCTGATGCGAAATAGGAGGACAAAGGAGAAAATGAAAATAAGTTAATGTGCAAACTAACAAACTGAGTAATCTTGGTGAGCACAAGAAAATCACAACTTAGTGGAAAGTCCGAAAGTTTGGCTGTCTTTTTATTGCCACCAGATGATCTCCCTGGGGTCATGGTTTCTCACTGGGGTACGGGTCCCACACACACTGACTCTCACTGGGGTACGGGTCCCACACACACTGACTCTCACTAGGGTACGGGTTCCCCACACACTGACTCTCACTGGGGTACGGGTCCCACACACACTGACTCTCACTGGGGTACGGGTCCCACACACACTGACTCTCACTGGGGTACGGGTCCCACACACACTGACTCTCACTGGGGTACGGGTCCCACACACACTGACTCTCACTGGGGTACGGGTCCCACACACACTGACTCTCACTGGGGTACGGGTCCCACACACACTGACTCTCACTGGGGTACGGGTCCCACACACACTGACTCTCACTGGGGTACGGGTCCCACACACACTGACTCTCACTAGGGTACGGGTTCCCCACACACTGACTCTCACTGGGGTACGGGTCCCACACACACTGACTCTCACTGGGGTACGGGTCCCACACACACTGACGCTCACTGGGGTACGGGTCCCACACACACTGACTCTCACTGGGGTACGGGTCCCACACACACTGACTCTCACTGGGGTACAGGTCCCACACACACTGACTCTCACTGGGGTACGGGTCCCACACACACTGACTCTCACTGGGGTACGGGTCCCACACACACTGACTCTCACTAGGGTACGGGTTCCCCACACACTGACTCTCACTGGGGTACGGGTCCCACACACACTGACTCTCACTGGGGTACGGGTCCCACACACACTGACGCTCACTGGGGTACGGGTCCCACACACACTGACTCTCACTGGGGTACGGGTCCCACACACACTGACTCTCACTGGGGTACAGGTCCCACACACACTGACTCTCATTGGGGTACGGGTCCCACACACACTGACTCTCATTGGGGTATGGGTTCCACCAGCACTTGCCATTTTGTGTTGTGTGAGGCAGTCTCTGGGTATCAGTGGCATGTTCAGCTGTGGGAAGCCTCCTGGTTTAGGCTGACACTGCTCAGCTGATCTCCACTCCCGTTGAATGAACAAAAAAAAAATGCATGAAAGTGGCTGCAATTTGCGTACAGCATGATCGCACGATCAGATGTGGGATAATGAGCTGGTGATGTGATTTTTTATGATGTTGGTTGAGAGATGAACATTGGCCAGGAGATCAGGAACATTTCCCTGCTCTTAGAATCCTGCCCTTGGCTGATTACAGTCAATGAGAGGGTTTAATGCCTCACCTGAAAGATAGCACATCTAACAGTGCAGCACACCATCAGCACTGCACCCAGGGTGTTAGCCTGGAGTAAGGAGCTCAAATCTCTGGTTTGGGTCTTGAATTCAGAAACTGGTGCCTGAGCGGTGAGACTGCTGCCCACTGGAACCTGTACTCAATCGGCCAGGCCTGGCACCGGTATGGAGGAAAAGAGATAATAACACCTTCCTTTTGGTCTTTTCAGGTTTGATCATTCATGTTTGAAAAGGTAAACAGACCCTCACAAAGCAGGTACCTGCCCCTGTGCTCAGTGTGAAAGGCGTCGGAATGCTAACGTGCTTCTGAATAGTTAGGAATGTGATTGTGAGACCGCAGGGGTGGGGAGTGGGGGGTGGCGAGACCGTGGGGGAGGGGTGGTGAGACCGTGGGGGAGGGTTTTGTGAGAGTGTGGGGGAGGGGTGTGTGAGAGTGTGGGGGAGGGGTGTGTGAGAGTGTGGGGGAGGGGTGTGTGAGAGTGTGGGGGAGGGGTGTGTGACAGTGTGGGGGAGGGGTGTGTGAGAGTGTGGGGGAGGGGTGGCGAGACCGTGGGGGAGGGGTGGTGAGACCGTGGGGGAGGGTTTTGTGAGAGTGTGGGGGAGGGGTGTGTGAGAGTGTGGGGGAGGGGTGTGAGAGAGTGTGGGGGAGGGGTGTGTGAGAGTGTGGGGGAGGGGTGTGTGAGAGTGTGGGGGAGGGGTGTGTGAGAGTGTGGGGGAGGGGTGTGTGAGAGTGTGGGGGAGGGGTGTGTGAGAGTGTGGGGGAGGGGTGTGTGAGAGTGTGGGGGAGGGGTGTGTGAGAGTGTGGGGGAGGGGTGTGTGAGAGTGTGGGGGAGGGGTGTGTGAGAGTGTGGGGGAGGGGTGTGTGAGAGTGTGGGGGAGGGGTGTGTGAGAGTGTGGGGGAGGGGTGTGTGAGAATGTGGGGGAGGTGTGTGAGAGAGTGTGGGGGAGGGGTTTGTGAGAGTGTGGGGGAGGGGTGTGTGAGAGTGTGGGGGAGGGGTGTGTGAGAGTGTGGGGGAGGGGTGTGTGAGAGTGTGGGGGAGGGGTGTGTGAGAGTGTGGGGGAGGTGTGTGAGAGAGTGTGGGGGAGGGGTGTGTGAGAGTGTGGGGGAGGGGTGTGTGAGAGTGTGGGGGAGGGGTGTGTGAGAGTGTGGGGGAGGGGTGTGTGAGAATGTGGGGGAGGTGTGTGAGAGAGTGTGGGGGAGGGGTGTGTGAGAGTGTGGGGGAGGGGTGTGTGAGAGTGTGGGGGAGGGGTGTGTGAGAATGTGGGGGAGGTGTGTGAGAGAGTGTGGGGGAGGGGTTTGTGAGAGTGTGGGGGAGGGGTGTGTGAGAGTGTGGGGGAGGGGTGTGTGAGAGTGTGGGGGAGGGTTGTGCGTGCAACAACACACCCAGGCAGCAAATCAAAATCTACCCTCCAGAAATTTGCTTGATAAATATCCTGTGAAAGTTTGCACACCATTTTGCCTTATAAAGTGAGAACAGAGAAAGACTTACTCCTTCAGATTTCTTCTCTGGGAAGATGCAAGTTTCTCCTCCAGATGTGAGGTTACAGTAAACTTTGAACGAGTCCCTGGAGCAGCCTTGGTTTGGATCAATCCAGTATTCACCTGTCAGGAAGAGAATTGACAAATCAGCAGATTGGAAAAACATCCCTCCTTTCTGGTGGGTTAATCACACCCACACAGTAATAAGCAGGGCCTCCCTCCTGTCTTCCGCACCACCCCCAGCACAGGCTTGTTGCTGATTAATGGGCCATTGAACCCACTCTGTTCAAAGGGCTATTGAGCTAACCTGAGATATGCAAAGCACCTTCATGCACTCTCTCCTTCTGTACCTTTCCATCAAACCTTACATGTTATTGATATCACTTTGATCAGAGCTACCTGAAGGCTCCTCTCTTGTCTAACCTCACTCTTAATCTGCCATTTAACACAGCCCCCTTCCTCTCTACATCTTTATCGCATTGTTCCCTACTCCACCTTCAGGACTGTAAAACTATGGGACTCATCTCCTTTATGTCCCCTTCTTCAACTGTCTATAGGACATGAAAACCTAATCTTGATGTCACTTGTCCAATTATCTTGCCATGTCTTCTTGTCCACTCTGTCCACCGGGTTTTGTGCTGTGACTCTTTATTGAGTTTTCACAAGGCTCCTTACACAGCACCTTCCAAACCCACGACCACTACCATCTAGAAGGACAAGGGCAGCAGATAGATGGGAACACCACCACCTGCAATTTCCCCTCCAAGTCACTCACCATCCTGATTTGGGAATATATCGGCTGTTCTTTCACCATCGCTGGGTCAAAATCCTGGATCTCCCACCCTAACAGCACTATGGGTGTACCTACACCACATGGACTGTACTGGTTCGAGAAGGCAGCTCACCACCACCTTCTCAAGGGCAACCAGGGATGGGCAATAAATGCTGGCCCAGCCAGCGAAGCCCACATCCCATGAATGAATAAGAATAAAGTTCTCTCAAACTAAGGAATGTAGACCTGCTGCTCTGCGCCAATGAATCGTGCCCTCTGGCCCTCCAATTCTCTCAACAACACATTTATCATCCTTTCCAAGGTTACCCTTGTTGTCATAACAACATACAGGAAAACAGGCAGAAACTAATTAATTGCTTCATGCGACACAACTGCATTATATTCTGACAGATAATCTTATTTGCAATCTATGATAGTGTTAGGCCCCAGGGTCCAATGGATGAGTTAACATTCCAATCTCACACCATAAATATGATGAAAAATCAGAGAGCCATTAGGAGAGCGATGGGGGCAATATTGATGTTCAGCTGTTAGAGATCGCTAACACTGTGACATGGATACAAAGTAAGCTGTTACACCTCAGGTTAGGGTACCATTGCAGCACCAACATTCCCTACACTTGGGTTCCTTGGAACCAATGCTGGACTCCAGAAATTTGGACGTGATCCTGTGGATCATTGGAAGAAAGGAATAGAAGATGCCACCACCAAACACATCTTCCCATCAGCCCCCTGGCGGCTTTCCTTAGGGACCATTCCCTCTGGGATACCCTGGTCCACTCCTCCATCAACCCCAGTACCTCATCCCCCTCCCATGGCACCTTCCCATGCAATTGCAGAAGGTGCAATACCTGCCCCTTTACCTCCTCCCTCCTCACTGTCCAAGGGCCCAAACACTCCTTTCAGGTGAAGCAGCGCTTCACTTGCATCTCCTTCAATTTGGTCTCCTGGATTCGCTGCCCCCAATGTGGTCTCCTTTACCTCAGGGGGACCAAATGCATGCAGACTGGGTGACCGCTTTGTGGAACACCTTCAGTCTATCCGCCAGCATGACCCAGACCTTCCTGTTGCTTGCCATTTCAACGCCCCATCCTGCTCTCATGTCTGTCCTTGGCCTGCTGCAATGTTCCAGTGAAGCCCAACGAAAACTGGAGGAACAGCACCTCATCTTCCGACTAGGCACTTTACAGCCTTCCGGACTTAACATTGAGTTCAACAACTTCAGACCATGAACTCTCTCCTCCCTCTTGACTCCTTTTTTAATCAATTTATTTATTCATTTGTATTCATTTATTTTTTTATTTTATTCATTCATTTCTTTATCCTTTTTCCTCAACCCCCCCCTCCTCCCACCAGGGCCATCTGTCACTTGTTTCTATGTTATGCATTCACAGGGCGCTGACCCTTGTTCTGCTATTAACACCTTCTGCTATCTTACCTTTATGCCACTGTCAGCACCTTCTTTACTCTTTACCACTACCACCAACACTCCCTTTGTCTCGTGTCCATGACATCTTTGTCGATCTCTCCTTAGCGGTCACCTATCCCTGTCCTTCTATCTCGTTCCACCTGCTCTACCTCCTCTTAAACAGTATAAAATCCATCACATTTCCACTTCTCTTTAGCTAGGAAGAAGTCACACGGACTCGAAACGTTAACTCTGTTTCTCTCTCCACAGATGCTGCCAGACCTGCTGAGTTTTTCCAGCATTTTCTGCTTTTATTACAGAAAGAGGCCAGTTAAACTTGTTCTGTAATTCAATTAGATCAGGGCTGACCTGTATCTTAACTTCATCCATTGGAAACATTTAAAGGTTTTTAATTTTAAGGTTTCATCCCTTTGTTCTGGCTCCCCCTGTTGTAGGGTGTTGGTTGCAGTTCAGTAGGTATGAAGAAGTCTTTGTAGTCATACGTATGTTAACTGTGAGTCTTTATTGACTCTTAGAACTATTTCTAAATGTATAGTAAAGGGTACAAGCTCGGATCTCTCTCCATGCTTGCTGGTACACATGGCTCCGTCCAACTCTAGACTGATCCTGGGTGTGGGTCATGTGCTCTCTTACATCGCTGTGTGGGCGGTACTGTACTCAGTCCCACATTAACTGTATATATGAACATACAAATTAGGAGTAGGAATAGGCCATTCAGCCCCTTGAGTCTGCTCCGCCATTCAATAAGATAATGGTTGATCTTCTTGTGTTTCATTTTCCATGTTCCCATCTAACCCCGATAACCTTTGATTCCCTTGCCTAACAAGAATCTATCTACCTCAGCCTTAAAAATATTCAATGACCCCGCCTCCACCACATTCTGAGGCAGAGATTTCCAAAGTTGCACAACCCTCAGAGAGAAAAAATTCTCCTCATCTCTGTCCTAAAAGGGTGATCCCTAATTTAAAATCAGTGCCCCCTAGTTCTGGACTCACCCACAAGAGGAAACATCCTTTCCACGTCCACCTTGTCAAGGCCGTTCAGGATCTTGTATATTTCAATCAAACCACCCCTCACTCTTCTAAACTCCAGTGGAAACAAGCCCAGTCTGTCCAACCTTTCCTCATAAGACAGCCCAAATCCTAATACTACACCCCCACCAGACAAAATAAAGAGCTTCTATCATTTTTTTGTTCTTTCATGGGATGTGAGTGTCGCTGGCAAGGCCCGCATTTGTTGCCCGTCCCCAATTGCCCGTGAATGAGTGGCTTGCTAGGCCATTTTAGAGGGCTGTTAAGGATGACAGGTTTCTTTCCCTAAAGGACATTAGTGAACCAGATGGGTTTTTGTGACGATCGATGATAATTTTACCATCACTGAGATTAGCTAAATATTCCAGGTTTATTAATTGAATTCCACTAACTGCCGTGGTGGGATTCGAACCCATGTTCCTTGGGCCTCTGGATTACTAGTCCAGTGACATTACCACTATACCTCTGTAACCATCCTATCAAATCCTTTAATCATCTTTAATTAGATCACCCCTTAACAACCTGAGATTAAGACAATGCACGGCCAGTCTAAATGCTGTCAGTCTGAACAGGTTTCCTGGGGTCATGTAGACCTGTTGTGTGGTAGAAGCATTGGGTGCACATTAGTTTCCCACATTTTGAACCCACCATCAGGAAAGTCAGGGTGACAGAGGTGCAGGTCCTTGCAGGTACGCGCAGGATTGTTCTGTGTCCCCATTGGGTGCTTCATCTGTTCAATCTCCAGTTTTAGTGAGTTCAGAGAACCAAAGATTTCTTCCATTCCATCTGCATAGTCCAGGTAGTTATCAGGAACTCCTTCTTCCAAAAGCTGGCTGGCATCAATGGAACGTTTAGCTCTCTTTGAAGAATGGATTGGGAAGGGCTGAATGACTTCACCAGCAGGACCCTACAGTGTAAACAAAGTCATTGACATTTAATAAAGAGAATTTAAATTGATCTAAAAACAGAATTTGTCTCCACAGAGTGACTGACAATTTCCATGGCCTAAATGGGAAACATTTAGCATAATGTCTACTGCGTTTCTCATAACAATGCCACAACCCTCTGTCTATTGAATCAACACAATGGCACATTACACTAATTTACTGAGAAACTCAGCTGAGAAGCTGAGGCCCAGTGAGGCCTCAGCAGAGGGGATGCTGTGACCCACACTGTACAGAGGGGATGCTGTGACCCACACTGTACAGAGGGGATGCTGTAACCCACACTGTACAGAGGGGATGCTGTGACCCACACTGTACAGAGGGGATACTGTGACCCACACTGTACAGAGGGGATACTGTGACCCACACTGTACAGAGGGGATACTGTGACCCACACTGTACAGAGGGGATACTGTGACCCACACTGTATAGAAGGGATACTGTGACTCAAGAACATATTAAATGTTTCTTCTACCATCACCAATTACACTTTCCATACTAATGGCCTTTTTAAAAGTTTGTCCATTTTAAGATGACCCATGTGATCACACTTGTGTATTTCAGTTTCTGATGACATAAGGATGTAATATCCAAACCTTTAGCTAATAATTGTACAGTGCTGCTCTGTGACCAATCCAGTGCAATATGAGTTGCTAATGGATCAAACATGATTTCAGATGAATTGTAACATCAAATTGCTGATCATGAAAGCATTTTTCAATTAGAAACATGTCTACTCACAGGAGCACCTGGTGGACCTTGTATTCCAGTTTCACCTTTGGGACCAGTGAGGCCCTGTGCAGAAATAAATGCAAACAAGTTATCAGAAATATCTTGAGGCAGATGCAGCCTTGGCTTGTGTCACTGCTGTTTCATTCCAAGTATAGATATTGGTGCAGCTCACTGCATCAGGTAAATTGCTATTTGAACAGGGTCATGACATTGTTTTGCAGTTTCTACAAGCTCCCAGAATCTCTTGGTGAGATACTCGGTTAAAGCTTCAGTTCAGTTGGACAATCTTGAATATTACAGGAACTGGCTAGTCTCACACCATTATTACACACTCCACTGTCCAGCCTCACACCATTATTACACACAGCATTGTCCAGTCTCACGCCATTATTACAAACAGCACTGTCCAGCCTCACATCATTATTACACACTCCACTGTCCAGTCTCACACCATTATTACACACTCGACTGTCCAGCCTCACACCATTATTACACACAGCATTGTCCAGTCTTACACCATTATTACACACAGCACTGTCCAGTCTCACACCATTATTACACCACTGTCCAGTCACACACCATTATTACACACAGCACTGTCCAGCCTCACACCATTATTACACACAGCACTGTCCAGTCTCACACCATTATTACACACAGCACTGTCTAGCCTCACACCATTATTACACACTCCACTGTCCAGCCTCACACCATTATTACACACAGCACTGTCCAGTCTCACACCATTATTACACACAGCACTGTCCAGTCTCACACCATTATTACACACTCCACTGTCCAGTCTCACACCATTATTACATACAGCACTGTCCAGCCTCACACCATTATTACACACTCCACTGTCCAGTCTCACACCATTATTACACACAGCACTGTCCAGTCTTACACCATTATTACACACAGCACTGTCCAGCCTCACACCATTATTACACACTCCACTGTCCAGTCTCACACCATTATTACACACAGCACTGTCCAGCCTCACGCCATTATTACACACTCCACTGTCCAGCCTCACGCCTTTATTACACACAGCACTGTCCAGCCTCACACCATTATTACACGCTCCATTGTCCAGCCTCACACCATTATTACACACAGCACTGTCCAGCCTCACGCCATTATTACACACTCCACTGTCCAGCCTCACACCATTATTACACACAGCACTGTCCAGCCTCACACCATTATTACACACAGCACTGTCCAGCCTCACACCATTATTACACACAGCACTGTCCAGTCGCACACCATTATTACACACTCCACTGTCCAGTCTCACACCATTATTACACACTCCACTGTCCAGTCTCACACCATTATTACACACAGCACTGTCCAGCCTCACACCATTATTACATACTCCACTGTCCAGTCTCACACCATTATTACACACTCCACTGTCCAGTCGCACACCATTATTACACACTCCACTGTCCAGTCTCACACCATTATTACACACTCCACTGTCCAGTCTCACACCATTATTACACACTCCACTGTCCAGTCTCACACCATTATTACACACTCCACTGTCCAGTCTCACACCATTATTACACACTCCACTGTCCAGTCTCACACCATTATTACACACTCCACTGTCCAGCCTCACACCATTATTACACACTCCACTGTCCAGTCTTACACCATTATTACACACTCCACTGTCCAGTCTTACACCATTATTACACACTCCACTGTCCAGTCTTACACCATTATTACACACAGCACTGTCCAGTCTTACACCATTATTACACACAGCACTGTCCAGTCTCACACCATTATTACACACTCCACTGTCCAGCCTCACACCATTATTACACACTCCACTGTCCAGTCTTACACCATTATTACACACAGCACTGTCCAGTCTTACACCATTATTACACACTCCACTGTCCAGCCTCACACCATTATTACACACTCCACTGTCCAGCCTCACACCATTATTACACACAGCACTGTCCAGTCTTACACCATTATTACACACTCCACTGTCCAGTCTTACACCATTATTACACACTCCACTGTCCAGTCTTACACCATTATTACACACAGCACTGTCCAGTCTTACACCATTATTACACACAGCACTGTCCAGTCTTACACCATTATTACACACAGCACTGTCCAGTCTCACACCATTATTACACACTCCACTGTCCAGCCTCACACCATTATTACACACTCCACTGTCCAGCCTCACACCATTATTACACACATCACTGTCCAGTCTCACACCATTATTACACACTCCACTGTCCAGTCTCACACCATTATTACACACATCACTGTCCAGTCTCACACCATTATTACACACAGCACTGTCCAGTCTCACACCATTATTACACACTCCACTCTCCAGCCTCTTGAGCCATATCTGGCCTTCATCCCGATCTTGCCTGGTCTGTATCTTAACCCTATTTTTCAACTTAATTCCACGTCCCTTGATTCCCTCGCCCAACAAAAATCTGTCGGTCTCAGTATTGATAGCTCCAGCTGACCCTGAGATTCAACAGCTTTTTGAGGCCGAGAGTTCCAGATTCCACTCCCCTGTGTGTGTGAGGAAGTGTTTCCTGACATCAGCCCTGAACAACCTGGCTTGAATTTGAAGGTTCTGCCCCCTTGTTCTGGACCACCCCCCACCCCCCGCCCCCACAACAACCAGAGGAAAGAGTTTCTCTCTATCGACCCTATCAAATTTCTTCATCCTTTTAAAGGTCTTGATTAAATCACTCCTCAAATCTTTTAACCTTGAGAGAATACAAGCCACATTTGTGCAACCTGTTCCCATCATTTAATTCTTTAAAGCTCTGTTGTTCTGTTGAATCTGTACTGGACCAGTGCAGGACCAGTATTGTTCTGGCGAGTCTGTACTGGACCCTGTTAAACAAAGATCCTCTCTACCTGTTCAGGACCTTATGGCTTAGATTAAAATGAGCTGGGGACTTCTCACACAGATTCCTGGCCAACATTCATCCCTCAAACACCACCTTCAAACAATTACTGGGACCTTGCTGTGCACAAATTGGCTGCTGTACTTGCATACGTTACACTTCAAAGATAGTTGATTGGTTGGGAAATAGCCTTGAAGATTGTGGATGTGAAAAGCAGTGCACGACTGAGAGTTCAGCCTGTCTCTCTAGCCTTCATATGGGCACCAAAAACCTACACTTGCTGTAGAATTCAAAAACCATCCAGTTCCTCCTTGAATACTTCAGTTTTGTTTTGCAGTGGTCGTTAATCTCAACTGCAAAGAGCTGACGTAATGAGGTGCTCTCCGTGGGGAGCTTTGCATGTTTGAAATTCCAGGAATAGTCCTCAGGGGTACCGTACTCTCACTCCTTGGGGCTGAGGCTGCTGCCAACAGCAAACACTGGCCCGCCGACATGAACTGACTTCTCCACAAACTCTGTCAAATTTGGATTTTCTTTAATCCATCTTGACCTGTTATGTGCAAGAAACCCTCTACATCTAACACACCAATTCCTCTTGTGGTCTGAGGAACTCTCACTTCCATCTCTCCCTGATGTTTTCTTTCCTAATGAGAACAGATTTTATTGACGTGTTTACTGTTATTGTTCAAATACACAATGCACAGATGAAACTTCACTCTGTGCTATTTAAAGAAGGCAGTATCCACTTATTGTTAAATAACAGAGATCCAAATTTGATACAAGATGTGCAACAACATTAACCCTTTAACTCCTGGACATAAGGGGCAGTCATTTTGTCCTTCTTTCAATTTTTTATCCATTGCCTGTCCTGATCTGAAATTGACCCCACACAGTGAGGAAATACACTTAAAGGAGTGAGGAAATTCACCTACAGGAGTGAGGAAATTCACTTAAAGGAGTGAGGAAATTTACCTGCAGGAGTGAGGAAATTTACCTGCAGGAGTGAGGAAATTTACCTACAGGATTGAGGAAACTTACCTACAGGAGTGAGGAAATTCGCCTACAGAAGTGAGGAAATTCACCTGCAGGAGTGAGGAAATTCACCTGCAGGAGTGAGGAAAATCACCTGCAGGAGTGAGGAAATTCACCTACAGGAGTGAGGAAAATCACCTGCAGGAGTGAGGAAATTTGCCTACAGGAGTGAGGAAATTCACCTACAGGAGTGAGGAAAATCACCTACAGGAGTGAGGAAAATCACCTGCAGGAGTGAGGAAATTCATCTACAGGAGTGAGGAAAATCACCTGCAGGAGTGAGGAAAATCACCTGCAGGAGTGAGGAAATTCATCTACAGGAGTGAGGAAAATCACCTGCAGGAGTGAGGAAATTCATCTACAGGAGTGAGGAAATTTGCCTACAGGAGTGAGGAAATTTGCCTACAGGAGTGAGGAAATTCACCTACAGGAGTGAGGAAAATCACCTACAGGATTGAGGAAATTTACCTACAGGAGTCTGTAAAGTCAGGCTTAGGGTCTTGCAAATTATGTTTTTTCAATGGAAGAGAATAGAGTGTTAATGTAATCGAAGCAAATTACTGTGGATGTTGGGGATCTGAAATGAAAATTCTGCATGCCTGGCAGCAGCCTTAGAGAGAGAAATGGAGCTAATATTTTGAGGCCAATACGACTCTTTTTCGAACCCAGGTAAATTGGACTTGAAACATTAACTCTGTTTCTCTCTCTCCACAGATGCTGCCTGACCTGCCGAGATTTTCCAGCACTTTCTGTTAATGTAATCAAACCGATTAGGAAAACGTTTCCTGTTTTTTAGCAACAGAGGGTCGCAGAGCCACCCCATCACCATCTATAAGCATTATCTAGAGATATACTCACCGAGGAGCCTTTAGAACCCTTAGGACCAGGTGGACCCTACAAAAAGAAAGCAAGAGTCAGTTTATTCATTGGTTAGTGGGTTTTTAACACAACGTCAGGAGCTAGATTCACCTACGTGTAAGGTGACATTTAGCTAGTCTCATATTGAAGCAACCAGCTGTGGCTGAATGGCCAACCTTGCTTTTACTGGCCAGTTCTAATTCACTAATGTCCTTTAGGGAAGGAAATCTGCCGTCCTTACCTGGTCTGGCCTACATATGGCTCCAGGCCCACAGCAATGTGGTTGACTCTTAGCTGTTCTCTGAACTGGCCTAGCAAGCCACTCAGCTCATGGGCAATTAGGGAGGGTATCACAGGCTGACCCTTCCAGCAGCTCCCACATCAAAACAACAATCAGGAAGTTGGTTTGACTGATCTTTGATCCAGGAAAAGTCAGGGGCAATTTCCCTTTCTGAAGATTTTTAAATTCAATACAGATGATGAAGTGGCCACATCTGCCTCTCCTGTGATTGGGAGACCTACAGAGTATTGTTAATTCGGTCTCACTCTCATTACCTACCCGAAGGACAGGCTAAGTACAGGAGGATAGTGAGAGGCTGAATTTTACGTGCAGGAATACAAAGTCAGTTCATTTAATTGAAAACTCTGAACTCACTCGTTAGCTGTTCGTACAAAGGGAAATTAAGCTATTGTGGACTTTCGCATTGCATTTATGTGTAGATAGCATTTGTCAATTTTAGGCGTTTCACATTACTGTTTAATTATAAACAAAGATATTAATTGTGTTAGTCTCTTGTGTTAGTATGAGGTAACATTCTGTTCTGCTGAAGGGTCATGAGGACTCGAAACGTCAACTCTTTTCTTCTCCGCCGATGCTGCCAGACCTGCTGAGTTTTTCCAGGTAATTCTGTTTTTGAGGTAACATTCGTCATTTTGAGAACAACTTGGTAGGTTAAACATAATCTACATTAAATCCAGTAAAAAGCGAGTGGGGTAATGACTAGGACTCAGGTTTGTACCATGTGAGACTGGAGAGTGACTAAAATCTAGCTTCCAGATTCGAGAGGGAACCTTGACGCTGAAATAGATGATGATGTTAAAAATGTGAAACAGTTTAGTTTGGAGCTCCCATGCCTTGCATATGGACGATGCAAGAGTTTGGGGGGAACTAGGTCATGAAACGCTATTTCACTCAAAGGGCCAGCCGAGAGATGGCAAGGTGGTTCTTCAAAGCCAACTTTCCAAATGATGTCCTTCTCAATTGAACTTTGAGTCTCTGTCCATTAGCCAAATTTTCCAACATCTCCAAACCTGCCTAAAGCTCAACTTTGGGAAAACAAATCACTCAACAGCTTGGCAAAGATGTGATAAGGTCAGTAAATAATTTTATTAACATTCAGTTACATCGGACCTGTCATGAAGCTATTAATGTATATAATATTATTGGAAAATATTTTTCTTTTAAAATATAGGCTTAGTCTGTGTGTGTCTTAATTGGATTAAAGCCAGCTAGTCTGGGTGCTTTGATGTATATTAGTTTTGAGAGGTAGAGTGCATTTGCATTTTTTGAATAGAGCATCAAGAAGGGGAGTGAAATCTGGAACCTAGCTAGCAGAGACCAAGCAGTATGTTTATATTACTAATAAAATTGGTACTTTGAAAGGGGTTTTATTGTTACAAGAGGTGGAGCTCAAAGAGGATGGTGATACAATGAGAATTTACATTCGATGAGCTGTGCTAGGTCTAACTTCAGCAGTTTTGTGTGTGCAGGGCAGTCTTATACATTAGTAAGATCAAAATAGCTGTAAGCCTACAACTGCCTCCACAGGAACCAAAGTGAAAGGAACCTCATTTTGAAATTTAAGGTGAGAATACTTTGGTGTCTGTTTAAGTCTATGTTGCTGTTGCCTTAATGGAGGTTAGTTTGGGAATTTGTTAAAAGTTATGATAGTAGTAATTTGTAGCCATGTATATGTGTTTAATGTGTTGTAACTTAATAAAATGTTTCATTTAGTTTAATATAAAACCTCTCGAGAACTGGTGGTCTGATTCCTGAATTTAGAGTTGCATCTCAAACATACAAAAATAAAATATAGGTTATGACAGTTGTTTAAAGTTTCCCTCTGGGATTTTTAAATAACTCCACTTTAGCAAACTGCTGTTTCATAACAGGAGCATTCAATACTCACAGTTAATCCCGGAGGACCGGGAGGGCCAATAGGACCGGCCTGACCATGGACACCCTGGAAAAGATTCATAGACATGGATTGTAAATTCCTGGATACAAGACTTTACCGGGCTATGTGGTGTTGTGGTTCTGTTACTGGGCTAATAATCCAGAGAACAGGAGTTCAACTCCTTCTGTCACCAGTTTGACAATTTGAATTCAGTTTAAAAATTCTGGAAATAAAAAATGTGGGATTAGTAAAAGTGTCCACGAAGCTGTCAGATTGTTGTCAAAACCCAACTGGGTCACTAATGTCCTTTTGGGAAGGAAAGCTGCTGCCCTTACCCTGTCTGGGACTATATGTGACTCCAGACCCACATCAACGTGGTTGACTCCTAATTACTCTCTGAAGTGACCACTCAGTTGTATCAAGCCACTAGCAGTTCAAGAAGGTGGTTCACCATCACCTTCTCAAGACAACTAGCATGGACAATAAATGCTGGTCTTGCCAGAAATTCCCACATCTCAAGAATGGATAAAAAGAAATCAGACAAAGCTGCCTGCTTGATAACAATAGCATTCAACTGGTTCTACGATGAAATAGAATATTTTAGGATGAATCCATTCATCCAGGTGCTTTGATAGATGGTTTCTCCAGAGTGGGATAGGTGCTAATAGCTTATGTGATGCTCAAGGAACACTTGGTCACTCAATGCTTACCGTATCTCCTTTTGAACCTTCGGGCCCCTGAGGGCCAGGCAGGCCTCGGTCACCTTTCTCACCCTGTTCTCCTGGAGGCCCAATCAAACCAATCAAACCGGGATGTCCCTGGAACACAAGACATGGACTCACCAATCAACAGTCATCCCAGCCGTAAGACTGCTAAATTCACAGCGACAAGAACCTCAAGAATGTCAGTTAATCTTTGAGAATTCATCCACCACCCTTGTGCTTGCTGAACTATGATGGCTCCTGGTCTGACAGAGCTTTCAATTTTAAAATTCACATCATTGTTTTCAAACCCTCCAAGACCTCGCCCCTCTCTATCTCTGTGACCTTCTGTAACCCCTAACCCTCCATCCCCGATTTTAATCATTCCACCATTGGGAGGCCGTGCATTCTGCTGCCTGGTCCTAAGTTCTAGAATTCCCTCCCTAAACCTCTGCGTCACCCTCTCCTCATTGGTCGCCTATCCCAACAAATCCTTATATGGCTCAGTGTCAAACTTTGGTCTGCTTTTTATGGAAGGGTTAACTTGAGAGTGTTTGATGAAGAGCCTGTGACCCAGGCCTGGGCAGGAAGGACCCATGTGTGTCAGTGAGACCAGCTCGTACTACATCATCAATGGAAGCATTAACCTTGTGCCCCATCTGAAAAACATACCTTCTCACCCTTTGTACCAGGGTCACCCTTCAGACCTGGCAATCCGGGAGGACCCTTAAAAACAGAACAAAATATCAGTGTAACTATCAGGCTCACCACCTACTGCAGAAACAAAGTTTAACTGTGATTGTTTTGTTTACTAACCATCGGGCCTGGTGGACCTGTTGGACCGGGAGGGCCTGGGAAACCTTGCTCACCCTAAATTTAATGAAAGGAAAGTGTGTTAAACAAACAAAAGGTTTCAGGTTGTCAGAGACAGGGATCTATTACTGAAATAAAGCGATTGTAAAAACCAATCGTGTTGGTTTGGAGTAGGAGTCCTTTACTCACAACAGGGCCTGGGATTCCTCGCAGCCCCTCAGAGCCCGGTTTGCCTGGAGATCCTTGTGGGCCGACTGGGCCTGTCTTACCAGCAGGACCTTCAGCACCAGGGTCGCCCTGTGGAGAATAAAAGACATTGTGAAGGCTCAGTTAGTTAATGGTCATAAGAACATATGAAATAGGAGCAGGAGTAGGCCATTTGGCTCCTCCGGCCTGCTCCGCCATTCAATAAGATCATGGTTGATTCTCTACCTCGACTCCACTTCCCTGCCCGCTCCCCATTTCTCTTTATTCCCTGAGAGACCAAAACTCTGTCCATCCCAGCCTTAAATGTATTCAACGATGGAGCATTCACAACCCTCTGGGGTAGAGAATTCCAAAGGTTCACGACCCTTTGAATGAAGTAATTTCTCCTCACCTCAGTCCTAAATGATCGGTCCCTTATCCTGAGACTGTGCCCCCGTGCTTTAGATTCCCCGACCAGCGGAAACAATCTCTCAGCCTCCACCCTGTCAAACCCCTTCAGAATCTTCTGTTTCAATCAGATCACCTCTCGTTCTTCTAAAATCTCGACAGCATAAGCCCAATTTACTCAGCTTCTCATCATAGGACAACCCCCTCATCCCAGGGACCAATTTAGTGAACCTTCTCTGTACTGCCCCCAATGTAAGTAAATCCTTTCTTAAATGTTGAGACCAAAACTGCACAAGGTATTCCAGATGTGGTCTGACCAAAGCCCTGTACAATTGTAGCAAGACTTCTTTATTCTTGTACTCCAATCCCCTTGCAGTAAAGGCCAACATGTCATTCGCCATCCTAATCGACATGCTAACTTTCTGTGTTCTGTTTAAGGGCACACCCAGGTCTCTCTGAACATTGACATTTAAAAGTTTCACATCTTTTATAAAATATTCTGCTTTTCTATTCTGATTACCGAAGTAAATACTCTCATAGAATCACACAGCACAGGAAAAGGCCAGACAGCCCATCAGTTCTGTGCCAATTGATGACAGCAAAATTCTGCGGATGCTGGAAATCCGAAATAAAAACAAAAAATGCTGGAGAAACTCAGTAGGTCTGTCAGCATCTGTGGAGAGAGAAACAGAGTTAACGTTTCAAGTCTGCTCTGAAGAAGGGTCATACGGACTCAAAAGGTTAACTCTGTTTCTCTCTCTGCAGATGCTGTCAGAGCTGCTGAGTTTTTCCAGCATTTTTGGTTTTTATGTCTGTGCCAGTTCCCATCGCCCTGCAAATTTCCCCCTTCAAGCATTTACCCAATTCCCTTTTGAAAGTTCTTATTGAATCTGCTTCCACCGCCCTTTCAGGCAGCGCCTTCCAGATCACAACAACTCACTGCGTAAAAATATTCTCCTCACAACAGATTCACGTTCTGTTCCTCATGACTGAACTAAAACAGTGAGGAATGTCTACAAGCCCAGGTTGATTTCAAGCAAGATGTAAACGCTTGCGTTGACCTGGTTAAGATAATTAGGCCAATCTGAAAACCTAGACGACTGCAGCTTGCCACAATGTGAGCCAAAGCCCTGGTGAGTATATTGTGAATCCGTAAAGGGGTACAGTGAGTGAAAAAAAGGATATCCAGTGTGGGTATTTACAGTGTCAGCAAATAACTGCAGCTCGAACACTAACTCACACACAACTTCACTCAATCAAATCTAAGGCTGATAGATTTTTGTTGGGTAAGGGGGTTATGGGTTATAGGTGGCCAGATAGAGTTAGATGGTAGATGAGGATTTTGCATGACCTAAGTGAATGGCAGAACAGGCTCAAGGGCCTGAAAGGCCTCCACCTGTTTCTATGGGAAGAACTCCCGATGTCATCCCACGTCATTTCCATTTTCAGGTCGGCGGGGGCACAGCTGAGTCAGCTGAGCGCCCACCAACCTGTCAACGGCCTATTGAGGCCATTGAAAAAGTAATTAACCTCATTAATGGACCTGCCCGTCCAACCATAAGGTTGGCGGGCAGGCCGGGAGCCCTGGTGGGCTTCAGAAAAGGCATGAAACCTCATCCACGGGCGGGATGAGGTTTCATGAGGGTATTTAAATTTTTAATAACGGTTTCAATAACAGTTATGGACATGTCCCAACTCATGTGACAGTGTCACATGAGACGACATGTCAGGGAAATCTTTCTATCATTTGTGCAACAATTTTTAATTTGGAGCTGATCTCCCTCAGGCAGCACTAAGCCTTGGGGGGGTGCGTGAGATCTTTCGTGTGCATGTGCGAAAGAGCACACTCTTGGCTGAGGGAATCTCCCCTCCCCGCGCCTGCACAGGGAGCGCATAGCGCTTCCTGGCAGACATCGCGCTGGGTGGGCCTTAATTGGCCCGACCACGTAAAATGGGGGCGCCGATCGGAGGCGCGCCTGCCCGTGTCTGCTGCCGCACTTCCCCCCGCAATGGGGGGAAAATTTTCCCCTACGTTTTTTAACGATGACATACATTGTGTTACCTGTTGGGTCAGGCACCCATAAAGCAGGGAAACAAATGGACACTATTTCAAGAGCTGGGTTCAGGCAGAATGTGGTTTGTCAGAGTAAATCAGTGTGACAGACACCTATGGCCAAAACTCCTGTTATTTCATCTCCATCAATCCACTTCGCTCTCTTTGTTACATTAACCTCATCCAAAGGAGTCTGCTGCTCAATCAGGAGGATGGAGAGTTATGTACTCCCTATCGAACTGCCAACAGCTGGATCAGGGCATCAGCCACAGATCAGTGGGCAGCGATCTCGCCTCAGACGCAGCAGCGCAGGAGTTAAAGCCCCACTCCAGGCATTTCAGCACATTATCTAGGTCAACACTGCCGGTGCTGGTACTGAGGGAGGGCTGCACTGTCAGTGGGTCAGTACTGAAGGAACACCGCATTGTCAGAGGGTCAGTACCAAGGGAGCGCTGCACTGTTGGAGGGGCAATACCGAGGGAGTGCTGAATTGTGAGAGGGTCAGTACTGAGGGAGTGCCGCACTGTCGGAAGGTCAGTACTGAGGGAGCGCTGCACTGTCGGAGGGTCAGTACTGAGGGAGCGCTGCACTGTTGGACGGTCAGTACTGAGGGAGTGCTGCACTGTTGGAGGGTCAGTACTGAGGGAGCGCTGCACTGTTGGAGGGTCAGTAGTGAGGGAGTGCTGCACTGTTGGAGGGTCAGTAGTGAGGGAGTGCTGCACTGTCTGAGTGGCCATCTTTCAGATGAATCTTTAAATTGAGGCCCAGAGGAGATGAAAGATTTTATGGCACTATTGGATGAGGGGCAGGGGAGTTCTCTCTGGGGACTTCCTGCATCAATATTTATTCATCAGCCAATATCAGTAAAAATCAATTATCTGGCCAGAACCTCATTGTATTTCTCTGCATTCCAGCAGTGAGTGCACTTTAACAGGATTTAGTTGGCTGCAGAAATATTTGGTTCATCCCAGGGCATGAAAGGTGCAATGTAATATTTTAAAATTTATTTGTGGGATGTGGGCTTAGCTGGCTGGGCCAGCATTTATTGCTGTTGGTGTTGGGGAGGGAGTTCCAGGATTTTGACCCAGCAACAGTGAGGGAACGGCGATATATTTCCAAGTCAGCTTATCAGCCTTAACCTGGATATTGTCCAGGTTTTGCTGCATTTGGAGATGGACTGCTTCAGTATCTAAGGAGTCGTGAATGGTGCTGAACATTGTGCAATCATCAGCGAACATCCCCACTTCTGACCTTATGATGGGAGGAAGGTCATTGATGAAGCAGCTGAAGATGGTTGGGCTGAGGACACTACCCTGAGGAACTCCTGCAGTGATGTCCTGGCCTCCCAACAACCACAGCCATCTTCCTCTGTAAGTCCTTTTTGTTTTATGCCATTGACAAGGCGGAACAGAAAGCGACTGATATTGGCTGGGCAAGTCGGGAAGATTCAAGTTATCCAAATCAGAATGAAGTTTTCAAATGTAGGATCAACTGGTTAGTCATCATCATCGCAGTAACAGAGCTCAACTGGAGAGTATCTTCTTGCTCTCTTGGTCAGAGTTTGTTTGGAACACTGTTTTAAATGTCCTGCTTTTAAAAGAGACACCAGCCTCAGGAGCCATCCAGCAACAATTCGCCAGGATGGGTCTGAGTTATGACAAGAGTCAAAGTAAACTTGGGAATATTCCCTGGAGATTAGCCGGCTAAACTAGGATTTGATCAGAGTGTTTAAAATAATGACGGGAATTGGCAAGGTCCAAAAGGGCGAAATATTTCCTCAGCTCGGGGATTCAGAACAAGAGGATACAGCCATACAACTCTAACATCTTCACACAAATTGGTGAGAGAATGTGGGAATGCAGTCCCATGAGAATGAGTTATTGAAGAGTTGAAATGGGAAATGGGGAGTTACTTGTTAAGAGATGTGGAGATATGGCAGGAATCAGGATTAATAAGAGAACACCCCGGGGTTAATGAGAATAATACAGCATGTCTGATCTCCAAACGGCTTGTTTGTGAACATCTCTCTTCCTTACCTTTGCTCCTTTCTCGCCTTGTCTTCCTTCAGGACCAGCTGGACCATGAGGACCCTAGAAAGCACCAAGTAAACATCTTAAAGGTACACTCTTTAAGTGAAGAGGAAATCACATAAACTGTTGAAAATACTCATGATTCCTGTTAGTGTTTATAGCTTTGTGTAGTGAGCTGTCACCAAGAGTCTGAATGGTTTTACAGGGATTGTGTGTGTGTGTGTGTGTGTGTGTGTGTGCTCGTGTGTGTTCGTGTGTTCGTGTGTGTGTGTGTGTGTGTGTGTGTGTGCTCGTGTGTGTGTGTGTGCGTGTGCTCGTGTGTGTGTGTGTGTGCGTGTGCTCGTGTGTGTTCGTGTTCGTGTGTTCGTGTGTGTGTGTGCTCGTGTGTGTGTGTGTGTGTGTTCGTGTGTGTGTGTGTGTGCTCGTGTGTGTGTGTGTGTGTCTGTTCGTGTGTGTGTGTGTGTGTTTGTGTGTATTGCTATGTTTACACTTACCCTCTTTCCTGGAGGACCAGGCGGCCCTGCCTCACCAGTTGGACCAGGGGAACCCTGGAAAAAGAAAAATGACATTAGAATCTTCATTCAAGGTAGGAACATGGGAAATAGGAGCAGGAGGAGGCCATTCAGCCCCTTTAGCCTGATCACCATTCAACCACATTATGGCTACTCTTCTACCTCAACGCCATTTTCCAACACCATCCCCATATCCCTTGATGTCTTTAATAACTAGAAATCTATCAATTTCTCGAACTCATGTCTTGAACATGCTCAATGACTGAGCCTCCACAGCCCCCTGGGGTAGAGAATTCCAAAATTCATAACCCTCTGAGTGAAGAAATTCCTCCTCACCTCCGTCCTAAATGGCCTGCCCCTTATTCTGAGACTGTGTCCCCTGGTTCTAGACTCAACAGTCAGGGGAAACGCCCTTCCTGCGTCTACCCTAAGTTTCAATGAGATCACCCCTCGTTCGCTGAAACTCTAGAGAATACAGGCCCAGTCTCCTCAATCTCTCCTCATTGCACAATCCCGCCATCTCAGGGATTAGTCTGGTGAACCTCTGCTGCCCTCCCTCTATGGCAAGTATCTCCTTCCTTAGATAAGGAGACCAAAACTGTACACAATACTCTAGGTGTGGTCTCACCAAGGCGCTATACAATTGCAGCAAGACATCTTTACTCCTGTACTCAAAACCCCTAGTGATGAAGGCCAACAAATTATTTACCTTCCTAATTGCCTACTGCACCAGCATGTTAACTTTCAGTGACTTATGGACAAGGACACCCAGGTCCCTTTGTACATCTACACTTTCTAATCTCTTACCATTTAAGAAATACTCTGCACATCTGTTCCTCCTACCAAAGTGGATAACTTCACATTTTTGCACATTATATTCCATCTGCCATGTTCTTGCCCACTCGCTAAATCTGTCCAAATCCCCTTGAAGCCTCTTTGTATCCTCCTCACAACACACATTCCCACCTAGCTTTGTATCATCCGCAAACTTGGAAAGATTATATTTGGTCCCCACATCCGAATCATTGATATATATTGTGAACAGCTGGGGCCTGAGTATTGATCCCTGCAGTACCTCACTAGTCATAGCCTACCCACGTGAGAATGACCTGTTTACTCCCACTCTCTGTTTTCTGTCTGTTAACCAGTTCTCAGTCCATACAAGTATATTGCCTGCAATCCCATGCGCCCTAATTTTATTTACTAACCTCGTGTGTGGGACCTTGTCAAGAGCCTTCTGAAAATCCAAATACACCACATCCACTGGTTCTCCTTTATCTATTCTGCTAGTTACATACTCAAAAAACTCCGACAGACTTGTTAAACATGATTTTCCTTTCATAAATCCATGTTGACTCTGCCCAATCCCACCATTATTTTCTAAGTGTCCTGTTATCACATCCTTTATGATAGATTCAAGCATTTTTCCTTCTACTGATGTCAGGCTAATAGGTCTGTAGTTGCCTGTTTTCACTCTCCCTCCCTTCTTAAATTGTGGGGTTACATTTGCCACCTTCCAGTCTGCAGGAACCACTCCAGAATCTATAGAATTTTGGAAGATGATCACCAATGCATCCACTACAGCCACTTCCTTCAACTCTCTGGGATGCAGATCATCAGGTCCTGGGGATTTATCTACTTTCACTCCCATTAATTTCTCCAGTACTACCTTTTTACTAACACTAATTTCTTTTCGCTCCCCATTCTCACTAGTCATTTGGTTTTCAAGTATTTTGGGACGATTTATTTATCTTCCTCTGTGAAGACAGACACACACTGTTTAGTTTCTCTGCCATTTCCTTATTTCCCATTATAAATTCTCCTTTCTCTGCCTGTAATATTTGTCTTTGCTAATCTTTTCCTTTTTACATACATATTGATCAGGCCTTTCTCACTGCACAATACTAGATCTAAAATAGCCCATTCTCTAGTTGGTTCCTCAACATACTGCTCCAGAAATCTATCTCATATACATTTCAGTAATTTGTCCTCCTCAGTATTAGTGCTAACCTGGTTTACCTAGTCGGATGTAGATTGATGTTCCCCATGAATACTCTATGACCTTGTTACACGCACCTCTAATTTCCTGATTTATACTGTGCCCTATATTACCACTACTGTCTGGTGGCCTATAAACAACTCTCACCAATGTTTACTGCCCCTTGCCGTTTCTTAGCTCCACCCTAACTGATGCTACCTAAATTCTGAGCATCCTTAAACATTCAGTTCTCAGCCTTGGTCAACCCTGCAGCCACATCTCTGTAATGGCAATTAGATCATACCTGTTTACTTCTATTTGTGCCGTCAATTCATCTACCTTGTTGTGAATGTTGCATGCATTCAGGTAGAGTGCCTTTAATTTTGCCTTTTTAACACTTTTCTGCCCTTTGACCTATTTGATGCTGGCATTTGTTTCCACTGCCTTCTAATTTTGTTTACTACTTTTCTTCCTACTATTAACCAGCTTTGTTTCTCTCCTATCTGAATTCCCTCAGGTTCCTATCCCCTTGCCAAGCTAGTTTAAACACTCCCCAACAGCACTAGCAAATCTCCATGTGAGGACATTAGTCCCAGTCCTGTTAAGGTGTAACCTGTCCCAGACCAGTCCCAGTGCCTCAGCAATCTAAAGCCACCCCCACCAACACCATTTCTCCAGCTATACTTTAATTTGCTCTATCTTCCTGTTACTGTACTCACTAACAAGTGGACCTGGGAGCAATCCTGAGATTACTGCCTTTTCTACTGCTTTTCAATCTCTTTCCTAACTCCCTAAAATCTGCTTTCAGGACCTCATCCCTCTTTCGACCGATGTCATTGCTGCCTATGTGGACCACAATCCCTGGCTGTTAACCCTCCTCAATAAGAATGTCCTGAAGCCACTCAGTGACATCCTTGACCCTGGCATGTGAGAGGCAACATACCATCCTGCAGTCATGTCTACAGCTGCAGAAACCGTCCGTTTCCCTGACTATGGGACCCCCTATCACTATTGCTCTTCTTCCTCCGCTCCTATGTGGCTGAGCCACCTGTGGTGCCACAAACTGGGCTTTTGCTACACTCCCCTGAGGAACTACCGTCCTCACCAGTATCCAAATCGGAAAACCGGTTAGTGAGCGAGATGGACCCAGGGGACTCCTACATTACCTGCCTGCTCCTTCTAGACTGTCTGGCGGTATTGTACTCTGGTGTCTTATGCAACTACTCAGTGGAACCTGGGCCAAATCTGTGCCCACTCTCTATCACCTTACTCATGGCACCATGCAAGACTGAATATGATGTTCCTCTACCTCCATCACTGCTACCACTTACCCCGCCCCCAGCATCATGTTCTGTCTAAAGAACCAGGGAACAGATTGTTCTTTGCCTTCATTCTTGGAAATCGACTTGCTCATTGTCTGAATATTTTCGCCAGGTTTCTGAACCAGGATGAGTTCTCTGCCCCTAAAATTTGGGATCTTCAGCCTCTGACCCATCAGGGTTTGAGCAAGCTCCTGACTGCCCACCTTTAGTTTGAGTCGAATTCCGGAGGCTTGGTCTGCTTTTCCCATCTCTAACCCGGGATCAGTGAGACTGAGGTGCAGCTCCCTGATTGTGTCGACCCGAACACATTCATGTCTGAATAACCTTCATATCTCACGGCTTTGCAAGGGGTCAGGGGTTAATCTCCTGGTTACCCAATCCTCCTCCAAACCCAACTCCATTAATCTGTGTCCTTTCTCAGTTAGTTTTCAACTCACAATCTGCCCAGCTTCACCGTCTTCTCCTTTGTCTCCTGAAGGTCCATCTTGACCCTGTTGAGGAATAAGAAAACCACCTTATTAGGGGTTTGTGGCTATTTCATATCTTTTGAAGATCATCAATGTATTTGTCCTCTCACATTCAATCCAATCATATCTCCACCTATTAGAACAAACCTTTTTTCAATAATTAATACTATTCAATTCTGAAGTTCAGAACATCAGGTCACTCACAACAGAACAACACAGGTTACAAACTACAATATCCAATTAATGGAGAATATTTAACTGCAGAGGATTGGATTAATGCACTGGAGGCGTTTATCAGGAGAGGTTTAATCAATTATTCCACTAAGCAGCAATTCTCTATTAACTAAGAATATCTTAAGCTTACCGGAGGTCCAGCTTCACCAGGGGGGCCAGGGTCACCGGGGAAACCAACTGGGCCCTAAGAGAAAGGGAAAGAAGAGCAAAATATCAGTGCCAGGTGATCCGAGAGATGAGGAGAGGAGAGAGTCTACAATAGGGACCGTGTCTTGGGGACTCCAGGTCTGGTTAAAATCCTGTCAATTGTGTCAGGGAGACAGAAGTTAGACAGTCTTGAGTCATCGGAAGTCGAAGCTGAGCGATCAGAGTGGATTTTATGAAGCGAGGAGGCAGAGACATCAGCCTGAATTTTCATTCTTGAGGCAGGTGGCGGGAGTCAGGAGGGGCGCGGGCTGGTGTTGGGCCAGCCGACTTGGGAAGAAGTTTGGAGGCACCCACAGGGGCTGCTGTGTGCGGAGGCAGGCTGTTTTAAAGGGTCACCTCAGTGATGTGGGACTTCATCCCAGTTAAAATAAAAACACAAAGGCTCTCCGACCCTCACACCTCCTCACTCCCCACACGCTCCCCATGCCCCATCCATGCCACCTTATGCTCCCAAGCTAAACTATGCCCCTCCACCCACCCCCACCATGGCCCCTCATGCCCCCCATGCCAAGCTATGGCACTTCCATGTCCATTGACCCATTGGAACCAATGAACCCCATAGTGACAGTAGCAAACAAAAATGCTTCAAAAAGCCATTCTTTCATAACTTTCCACTATGTTAGAAAGGGTCATTTCACTACAAGGCAATAAAAGTGCCAATCATCCAGACCCTTTAAAGCATCAATAACAGAATCCAAACCCCTGGAAACCGCTTAACCTTGTGTAAATAAACATTGTGAAATTTACAGCAGAGAGCAGAGAGCCAGAGCTGTCAATCAAGCAATGTTTCTTTGGGGCGCAGCAGTTTCAACAAGAGTAATGGTGGTCTGAGCTCTTAGCCAAGCCTCATTATATATGCTTGGTATTAGTGGGCCATGGGGGGCGGGGGGGGGGGGGAAAGTGCCATAGCTTGCACTGGGGACCATGAGGGGCCATGTGAGCTGGTTGGAGGGGGAATAGCTTGGTTTTGGGGGCATGTAGGATGGGTGGGAGGCCTTAACTTGGCATGGGGTCATGCCAAGGAACTCACCTTTTAAAAGGTCGCCTCATGCAGACTAGGGTTAACAGCTCCTCTGAGGGGCCCATGAACTGTCACTCTTTAAAAACCTGGCCCAACTCCATGAAAGTTGTGGAAGAGTGGGACATGCCTATCTCCATGAGGGAGCCGGCCAGTCAGGAGTGCCAGCTGCGGACTTCTGGCAAGATACAGGGGCTTGTTGAAGATAGAGCAGGAGATGTTTTATAAACGTTCAAAAGGCAGCTGACAAAGCACAACCTTCGCTTTAGTCAGGAAATAGAAGCGCATGGTAAAGGCAAAACACTGCGGAGGCTGGAAATCGGAAACAAAAAATGCTGGAAAAACTCAGCAGGTCTGACAGCATCTGCGGAGAGAGAAACAGAGTCAGATGAAGAAGAGTCATATGGACTCGAAACGTTCACTCTGTTTCTCTCTCCACAGATGCTGTCAGACCTGCTGAGTTTTCCCCGCATTTTTTGTTTGTGTTGAAGCACGTGGTAACATGTGTAACTGGTTAAGGGACAGGAGACAGGGAATGGTGGAGAACAGGTGTTATCCTGACTACTGAGTGGGACTGGAATACACAGTGGGATCTCTGAGGGATCGATATTAGGATTGTTGCTTTTCCTGTTGGATATAAATTGGGTACAGGGAGTATAATTTCAACATTTGTGCATCATACAAAAACTTTGCTGTGTCATAAAAAGGAAAGTGCTGGAAATGCTCAGCAGGTCTCGCAGTGTCTGTGGAGAGAGAAACAGAGTTTAACGTCTCTGGTTTTTGGTGAAGGGCCATTGATCTGAAATGTTGGGCAGAGTCTTCCAATTGCCCCCAGCAGTGGGGAGCTTGGCGGGTGGGAAATGTTATTTTGCCATGGGGCCAGAGATCGGTTTCCTGATGTCGGGATGAACTGTCGGAATTTGGTTCTTGGGGCCTTAGCGGCGGGTTGAAGGCAGGGGTCGAGTTTCCCGATGAACAATGTCGGGAAGCCCTTTTGCATGCGTTAGAATGTCATCTCGCTGGAATTAAGTTCCCCGCCAGTGAGAAATTAAGAGTGTTCACATTCATGACTGCACAGAAATGGCGCGCACCCAGTGAGGTAGACTTCCTCCACGGTTAACAGTGAGTTGCCGCTGCACTGTCCTCTTTAGGGAGCATCTGTAAATGCCAGCCTACGCTGGGGACTGGGTGGTGGCAGTGCAAGTTGTGTGGGGGATGACCAAGGGAGGGAGGACGGGTTAGCGGGAAGGGTGGAGCAGTGGCCGGGCGAAGGTGGAAGGGATAGTGCAGGCTGCCTGGGTGCCTTTGAAATATGGCGCCCGGACCTTTGACCCCATGAGTTAACGGTGGGGGTGGCAACTTCCTGCCAGCCCCCACCGTGAGGATTGGCGAGCTCCTCACAGATACACACGTACTGAACTGAACAGCACAAGATCATGCGTGGTTAGCCATCCCGTCCCCAGCGGGAATCACTCCCACTTCCGGTCCCCCCTACCGAACATAGACTCCAGGATGGAAGATTCCGGCCATTAACTCTGTTTCCCTTCACAGATGCTGCCTGACCTGCTGAGTATTTTCAGCATTTTCTGTTTTCATTTCAGATTTCCAGCGTCTGCAGTATTTTGTTTTTGTTCACGACGCAGTAAAATAGGATCAGGATTAAAGCAGGCTTCAGGAGGACAGAGACTGGAGAAGAGGGCAGACGGTTGGAAGACACAACTTTATGGGCCAGTATAATCTAAATGAAACTATTTTGAGGAGTCTGCAGATGCAGAAGGACCTTGGGGGGCATATTCACAAATTCTTGAAGGTGGTGGCGAAGCGATTGGGAAAACGTGTGAGATACTTGGGCTTTGTAAGCAGGGGCTTTAAATAAAAAACCATGTAAATCATGTTGAATCTTTACTCAATGTTTGGCCTCAGCTGGAGGATTGTGTCCAGTTCTGGGCTCCACACTTTGGGAAGGATGTCCAGGCCTTGGAGAGGGGGGCGCGGGGGAGATTTACTAGAATGTTCCAGGGATGAGGGACTTCAGTTCATGCAGAGAGACTGGAGAAGCTGGGATTGTTCTCCATAGAGCAGGGAAGGTTAAGGGAAAATTCAGTCAAGGTGTTCAAAATAAACGGGGGTAATGAAAATTAGGAGGAGTTTAGATAAAGCAAGTCGGGAGCCACCATTCCCTTTGGAAAGCAGGTCATTAAGAAAGTTCATAAATTTAAGATAATTGGCAAAAAAAGACTAAACCCAAAATGAGGAGAAGTTTCTTCACACAGAGGATTGTTATATCTGAAAACACCACTTGGAAAGATTGGGGGAAGTGGATCCCTTAGGAACTTTCAAAAGTATATGCAGCCTTTGGGGGTTAAAGCTGGATTGAGAAACAATGTCCCTTTCAAAGTGTCGGCACAGGCACGAGGGGCAGAAAGGCCACTCTCTGTGCTTGAAGACTGTATGATTCGATTAGATTGGAGCTTGACCTGCCATTAGATTGAAAGACGAGAAGTGAAGGAACACCGATTACTTGAGTGAGCTACAAAGAGAGGTTATGGAGGTTGTTTGCAACATTAAAGTGAGAGAACGAGAAGGACGAGGAAAGTACGAGAAGTGGGAGTGTTTGCTGCAAATGTGCGTATACTCACAGGGCTTCCCTTCGGGCCATCATCACCAGGAGGACCTTTTGGACCTGGAGGTCCAGCAGCACCAGATGGCCCAGATTCACCTTTCTCACCCCGTTCACCTTTCGGACCCTGCAGAGGATTTTAAAAATTCTTTAGTTGTACAGAATAAGGCAAACAATGTCTTTCAAATCTGCTTACAATTGACAGGTTAGCATACATAGAAACATTAAAACATGGAAAATAGGAGCAGGAGTAGGCCATTCGGCCCTTCAAGCCTGCTGCGCCATTCATCATGATCATGGCTGATCCTCTATCTCAATGCTGTACTCCCGCTCTCTCCCCATACCCCTTGACACCTTTAGAGTTCAGAAATCTATCTATTTCCTTCTTAAATATATTCAGTGACTTGCCCTCCACAGCCTTCTGTGGTAGAGAATTCCACAGGTTCACCACCCTCTGAGTGAAGAAGTTTCTCCTCTTCTCGGCCCTCAATGGTCTACCCCGTATCCTGAGACTGTAACCCCTTGTTCCAGACACCCCCAGCCAAAGGAAACATCATCCCTGCATCCAGTCTGTCCATCCCTGTCAGAACTTTATACGTTTCAATGAGATCCCCTCTCATTCTTCTAAACTCCAGTGAATACAGGCCTCATAAGCCCAATCTCTCCTCACATGACAATCCTGCCATCCCAGGAATCAGTCTGGTGAACCTTCGCTGAGCTCCCTCTATGGCGAGTATATCCTTTCTTAGGTAAGGAAACCAAAACTACACACAATACTCCAGGTGTGGTCTCACCAAGACCTTGTACAGCTGCAGTAAAACATCCTTGCTCCTGTACTCAAGTCCTCTCGCAATGAAGGCCAACATACCACTTACCTTCTTAACTGCTTGCTGCACCTGCATGCTTGCTTTCAGTGATTGGTGTACAAGGACACTCAGGTCCCTTGGTACATCAACATTTCCCAATCTATCACCATTTAAATAATACTCTGCAATTCTGTTTTTCCTACCAAAGTGGATAACTTCACACTTATCCACGTTATACTGCATCTGCCATGTATTTACTCACTCACTCAACCTGTCTAAATCGCCTTGAAGCCTCTTAGCTCCCTCCTCACTGCTCACATTCTCACCAGGTTTTGTGTCATCAGCAAACTTGGAAATGTTATATTTGGTTCCCTCATCCAAATCATTGATATATATTGTGAATAGCTGGGGCCCAAGCGCTGATCCCTGTGGTACCCCACTAGTCACTGACTGTCCCCTGAAAAAGACCCATTTATTCCTACTCTCTGTTTCCTGTCTGCTAACCAATTCTCAATCCATGCCAATATATTACCCCTAATCCCATGTGCTTTAATTTTGCACACTAACCTCTTATGTGGCACTTTATCAAAAGCTTTCTGTAAATCCAAATACACCACATCCAATGGTTCTCCCTTATCTATTCTGCTAGATACGTTCTCAAAAGACTCCAGTAGGTTTATCAAACATGATTTCCCTTTCATAAATCCATGTTGACTTTGCCTAATCCGTTGATGTTTTCTAAGTGTCCTGTTATCACATCCTTTATAATAGACTCTAGCATTTTCTCTACTACTGAGGTTAAGTTAACCAGTCTGTAATTTGCTGTTTTCTCCCTCCCTCCTTTTTTAATCAGTGGGGTTACATTTTCCACCCCCTAATCTGCCGGGACTGTTCCAAAATCTACAGAATTTTGGAAGATGAAAACCAACGCATCCACTATTTCCATGGCTGCCACATTTAGTACCCTGGGAGGTAGATTATCAGGCCCTAGGAATTTATTGGCTTTCAGTCCCATTAATTTCTCCAGCTCTATTGTTTTAGTAATTTTCTCCCCGTCCGGGGGGGGGTGGGGGGGTGAACTGGAGTAGGCACGGGCGGGCGCGCAGCTGATTGCCGCCCGCGATCGGCTACGCGCTGCCATTTTACATGGGCGGGCTAATTAAGGCCCGCCCAGTGTGACATGCACTCGGAAGCAGTCGGGGCCTGCGCTCTTTTGTGCATGGATGCAAAAGAGTGCAGAAATCTCCCTGAGGCACAGAGCTGCCTCAGGGAGGTTAGTTTGATTGTTATTCTTTGAAATAAAGAAAAAAAAAAAATTATTCAGATATGTCCCCTCATGTCACAGGAGCTGGAACATGTCACTGATTTTTAATAAAAATTTTCATTTGATTTATAAAGCCTTCATGAAACCTCATCCCACCTGTGGATGAGGTTTCATGGTAAATGCGAAGGCTGCCTGGGCTCTTCGGCAGCCATGTTAATTCTTTTAATTGGTATTTAAATGGCCTTAATTGGCCTTTGACAGTTCGGCGGGTATGTAGCCGACTCCGGTGCGCGTGCACCAAACTGAAGATTTGAATGATGCGTGGTGACGTCGGGACACACGCCCAATGTCACCGTGCATCATTTTACACGTCGGCGAGCGGGCCCCACCCCCGCATGCCGACCAGAAGATTCAGGCCACTAATTTCCTTCAATTCCTCCTTCTCACTAGACCCTTCGTTCCCTATATTCCTGGGAAGTTATTTGTGCCCTCCTCTGTGAAGACAGAACTAAAGTAGTTGTTTAATTGCTCTGCCATTTCCTTGTTTTCTATGATAAATTCTCCCCTTTCAGACTGTAAAGGACCTACACTTGTCTTCACTAATCCTTCTCTTTTTACATACTGATAGAAGCTTTTACAGTCTGCTTTTATGTTCCTTGCAAGTTTACTCTCATACTCTATTTTTCCCCTCTTAATCAATTTCTTGATCCTCCTTTGCTGAATTCTAAACAGCTCCCAATCCTCAGGCTTGCTACTTTGTCTAGCAACTTTATATGACTCCTCTTTGGATCTAATCTTAATTTCTTTTGTTAGCCATGGTTGGGCCACTTTTCCTGTTGTGTTTTTGTGCCAGAAAGCAATACACAACTGTTGCAATGCACACCTTCATTCCTTAAATATTAGCATTGTCTATCTACTGTATCTTTTAATGAAGTTCCCCAATCTATCTTAGCCAACTTACGCCTCATACCCTCGTAGCTTTCTTTGTTAAGATTTAAGACCCTAGTTTCAGATCAGACTACTTCACTTTCCTTCCTAATGAAGAATTTTATTGTGTTATGGTCACTGTTCCCTAAAGGACCCCGCACAACAGGATTATTAATTAAACCCTTCTCATTGCACAATAGCCTGTTCCCTAGTTGGTTCCTCGGCATACTGGTCTAAAAAAATATCTCGAACACACTCCAAGAATTCATCCACCACAGTATTATTGCTCATTTGGTTTCCCTAGTCTATATGTGGATTAAAGTCACCCATGATTACTGCAGCACCCTTGTTACATGCATCTCTAATGTCCTATTTAATGTCATCCCCTACCTTATCATGACTGTTTGGGGGGCCTATAGACACTCACACTAATGTTTTCTGCCCCTTGTTGCTTCTTAGCTCCACCCAGACTGATTCTACATCTAGATTTTCTGAGCCAATATCCTCCTTTTCCTTTTTGCCTGTCCATCCTCAATATCAAGTACCTTTAGATATTCAGTTCCCAGCCTTGGTCACCCTGCAGCCATGTCTCCGTAATCGCAATCATATGGTACCCGTTTTCATCTATTTGTGCTTTTAATATGTCTACCTTATTGTGAATGCTCTGTGCATTCAGATACAGTGCCATTAGACTTGTCTTTTTAACATTTCTACAGATCTGTTTTTGTACTGTGGCCCTATTTGCTGATAGCCCTTGTTTCCTCTGCCTTCCACTTTTGCTTTCTACTTTTCTGTTTTTCATTCCTATCTTTGTTTCCCTCTCGTGTCTCCCCGCTCAGGTTCCTATCCCCCTGCCAATCTCGTTTAAACCCTCCCCCACAGCACTAGCGAATATCCCTGCGAGGATATTGGTCCTGGTCCTGTTGGGGTGCAACCCGTCCAGTTTGTACAGGTCCCATCTTCCCTAGAATCGGTCCCAATGCCTCAGGAATCTAAATCCCTCCCTCCAACTCCATCTCTCCAGCCACGCATTCACCTGGTCTATTCTCCTATTCCTGATCTCGCTAGCACGTGGCACTGGGGGTAATCCTGAGATTATTACCTTTGAGGTCCTGCTTTTTAATTTTTTCCTAGCTCCCGATATTCTGCTTTCAGGGCATCATCCCTCTTTTTACCTATGTCATTGGTACCAATATGGGCCACAACCTCTGATACTACAGAATGTCCTGCAGCTCAGTGACATCCTTGACCCCGGGCACCAGGGAGGCAACACACCATCCGGGAGTCACGTCTGCAGCCGCAGAAATTTCTATCCATTCATTCCCCTTACGATAGAATCCCCTATCACTATTCCTCTCCCACTCTTTCTTCCCCCCACCCCCCTGCAGCTGAGCCACTCGTGGTGCCACAGACTTGGATCTTGCTACATTCCCCTGAGAAACCATCTCCCCCAGCAGTATCCAAAATGGAAAATCTGTTGGAGAGGGAGATGGACCAAGGGGACTCCTGCACTTCTTGCCTCGTGCTTTTACTCCGCCTGGCGGTCACTCATTCCCTTTCTGCCTGTACACTTTTCACCTGCGTGTGACCACCTCACTGCTATCCATGAAGATCTCATCCTTGTGGATGCTCCACAGTGACTCCAACTGCAGCTCCAGCTCTGAAACACAGGTTTTGAGTAGCTGCAGCTAGAGACGCTTCCTCCGCACATGGTCAACATGCATACTGGAAGTGACTTCTCACGTCGCACAGGAGGAGCATTCCACTTGGCTGAGCTACCCTGCCATGGACTTACCCTTAAATTACTTCCTTTACTTTTACTTCCTTTAGTTTAGAGAATATTAAGGACAGAAGAAATACTTGCCAGGTCATACTTACCAAGACGCCACTCTTCTTACTGAGGAACGGTAGAAAATGAAAGGATCACCTCCTTCCCTCTTCACTGAACTCTTTCTCTCACCAAACTCCAACTGAAGCACTCTAATGCAGCCCAAAGCAGCACTCCAGTGCAGACAATAGCATCACTGTAGTTGGCTTGCTTTTATGCTGTCTTAATCTAGCTTCTGAAAACTTGTTTAAGCCAGGTAACTAATTTACTAGCTGCAGCTGCAAGCAGAGCCTGTATAGCCCCGGTTTAAAAGCTGGACTAAAACTCACCTTCTCCCAACCCAAAGAGAGACTTTTAGTTACTTGCTAAATAAAGAAAGATTAGACTTTAGATAGAAAATTAACCCTTAAAAGTGCAGAGGGATGGGGGTGGGGGTGAGGGGGTGGGGTTGAGAGTGAGGGGGTGAGGGTGAGGGGGTGGGAGTGAGAGGTTGGGAGTGAGGGGGTGGGAGTGAAGGGGTGGGAGTGAGGGGGTGGGGGTGAGAGTGAGGGGATGAGGGTGAAGGGGTGGGAGTGAGAGGTTGGGGGTGAGGGGGTGGGAGTGAGGGGGTGGGGGTGAGGGGGTGGGGGTGAGGGGGTGGGGGTGAGAGTGAGGGGGTGAGGGTGAGGGGGTGGGAGTGAGAGGTTGGGAGTGAGGGGGTGGGAGTGAAGGGGTGGGAGTGAGAATGAGGGGATGAGGGTGAAGGGGTGGGAGTGAGGGGGTAGGAGTGAGGGGGTGGGAGTGAGGGGGTGGGAGTGAGGGGGTGGGAGTGAGGGGGTGGGGGTGAGGGGGTGGGGGTGAGAGTGAGGGGATGAGGGTGAAGGGGTGGGAGTGAGAGGTTGGGGGTGAGGGGGTGGGAGTGAGGGGGTGGGGGTGAGGGGGTGGGGGTGAGGGGGTGGGGGTGAGGGGGTGGGGGTGAGGGGGTGGGGGTGAGGGTGAGGCGGTGGGAGTGAGGCGGTGGGAGTGAGGCGGTGGGAGTGAGGGGGTGGGAGTGAGGGGTGGGGGTGAGGGGGTGGGAGTGAGGGGTGGGGGTGAGGGGGTGGGGGTGAGGGGGTGGGGGTGAGGGGGTGGGGGTGAGGGGGTGGGGGTGAGGGGGTGAGGGGGTAGGGGTGAGGGGGTGGGGGTGAGGGGGTGGGGGTGGGGGTGAGGGGGTGGGGGTGAGGGGGTGGGGGTGAGGGGGTGGGGGTGAGGGGGTGGGGGTGAGGGGGTGGGGGTGAGGGGGTGGGGGTGAGGGGTGGGGGTGAGGGGGTGGGGATGAGGGTGAGGCGGTGGGAGTGAGGCGGTGGGAATGAGGCGGTGGGAGTGAGGGGGTGGGAGTGAGGGGGTGGGAGTGAGGGGTGGGGGTGAGGGGGTGGGGGTGAGGGGGTGGGGGTGAGGGGGTGGGGGTGAGGGGGGTGAGGGGGTGGGGGTGAGGGGTGGGGGTGAGGAGGTGGGGGTGAGCTGGTATTTTCTGCACTCACTGTGATTGTGACTGGGTCAGTGATCAACCCCTCCATTTGTCCCTCTGAGTGACTCGTTAACACTTTGACCAAGATAAACTCTGATTCAGTTATGTTCAAACCCAGCACAGTCTACGCTCAAACTCTTCAACCGGAAACTATCCTGCCTCATCCTGTACTCCCGAGTTCCCCTTTGGAATTTACGCATTCTACTGTAAAAACAAGACTGCTGAACAGAGGTGGGGTTGTCTGGTCAGGGGGAGGTGGGAGTTAAGTAGGATACAGATCAGTGTGAAGGACAGAAACATTTTCATACACAATCGATAACTCAGTATAGGACAGAGAGCCAAGTACTTACTGGCATTCCCAAGTATCCTGGAGGTCCCGGTGCACCTGCTTCACCAGTATCACCCTGGGGGAAAATCAGACGTACATTGAAACATAGATACCACCGAGACAGGGCGAGTCTAGAAACTGCCAGTAAGACACAAGCTAAAACTGGCCCAGAGAAGGGCCGAATGGCACACCCTGCTGTGGATTTTATCATTTTATGAAAGCATCATCACTTTGGCTCAATCGGTCAACACACCTGGGTTCAAGGCTCAACACCAAAACCTGACCCATAGATTAGGCTGATGCTCCCGCTCTGTTACTGAGGGAGTGCTGCACTGTCAGAGGGTCAGTACTGAGGGAGTGCTGTGTTGTCGGATGGTCAGTACTGATAGAGTGCTGCACAGTCAGAGGGTCAGTACTGAGGGAGCGCTGCACTGTCGGAGGGTCAGTACTGTGCGGGCGCTACACTGTCGGAGGGTCAGTACTGTGTGGGTGCTGCACTGTCGGAGGGTCAGTACTGAGGGAGTGCTGCATTGTTGGAGGGCCAGTACTGAGGGAGTGCTGCACTATCAGAAGGTCAGTACTGAGGGAATGCTGCCCTATGAGAGGGTCAGTGCTGAGGGAGTGCTGCACTGTCTGAGGGTCTGTACTGAGGGAGTGCTGCACTATCAGAGGGTCAGTACTGAGGGAGTGCTGCACTGTCAGAGGGTCAGTAATGAGGGAGTGCTGCACCGTCAGAGGGTCAGTACTGAGGGAGTGCTGCACTGTCAGAGGGTCAGTACCAAGGGATTGCTGCACCGTCGGAAGGTCAGTACTGAGGGAGTGCTGTGCTGTCAGAGGGTCAGTACTGAGGGAGTGCTGCACTGTCTGAGGGTCAGTACTGAGGGAGTGCTGCACTGTCAGAGGGTCAGTACTGAGGGAGTGCTGCACTGTCAGAGGGTCAGTACCAAGGGATTGCTGCACCGTCGGAAGGTCAGTACTGAGGGAGTGCTGTGCTGTCAGAGGGTCAGTACTGAGGGAGTGCTGCACTGCCGGGGAGTCAATACTGAGGGAGTGCTGCACTGTCGGAGGGTCAGTACTGAGAGAGTGCTGTACTGTCAAAGATCAGTCCTCAGAATCACAGATTCTGTCAGAGGTAATTTCCCATTCATATTCAAATGCAGATTAAAATACGTTGTGTTATTGTAATGATCTTGCTCTCATTTACTGTAGAAGACACAAGGCACTAATCACTCATAAGGGATTGGGTACACACTTTGTGGGTTCAGCTATTTAGACTAGACACATGAAAACAGTTTTACATGGGTAGAAAGCTTGAAGACATCAGCAGTAGAGCTGTGTGTGTGCTCCGCTCACAGGCAAAAAGTGAAATTGTTACTGGATCACATGACACACTTCCCTTCTAGTGATGTCATGCTGCTGTCTCTTAAAGGCAAATTGTTAGCAAATATATCTCAAAACATCTCCAACTAGCAATGGCCCTAATTAATAGACTTCAAAATTAACACCATACTTTGTGAGTTGACCCCAAGTCAGTCCCAGTACTGGAGTGTAACGTTAAATAACTCCATAAAGACACACATTCAGAGAATTCTGTAAGAGAAACAGGAAGTGAGGAAACTACCTTCTCGCCCACTGCTCCGGGATTACCAATTCCTCCAGCAGGACCTTGTGGACCCTGTGATATAAACAATACATTGGGTGTTAAGACCGGGTAAGACAGGAAGTTAGAGTGTACGGTTCCTTCTGAAAACTGGCATTCCTGTAGGACTGGACCTTGTGCTTTTACTTTCCATCTCAAGTCAGACTAATGGGATCTTTACACTCATCAGTTGAACACCCAAAAATAAACACAGCAGAAAACAGGAACTTGTTGCTTACACTGTCTCCCATACTCCATATACCACGTACTTCTCGTCAGGATTGTGTTTGTGAATTTGATGTCTCCCCATAATTCGGGGATATTGTTTTTAATCCTGCATACAGTCTCACGATCTTTCCCTTTCTCTGCTGCCCTTACAGCTCGCTCAGTGAAACAAATAGCTATTGAGGTAACATTAGGCACTGTGAGCATCAACAGGCTCCCTGCTCTCTGCTGGGTTGGCTTCTTTCCACTGGATGGTTGCACTGCTGCTACTATTGATCTCCTTGTCATCGAGTGATATCAGGACAAGTACAGCACGGGGGTTAGATACAGAGCAAAGGTCCCTCTACACTGCCCCCATCAAACACTCCCAGGACAAGTACAGCACGGGGTTAAATACAGAGCAAAGCTCCCTCTACACTGCCCCAACATTAGAAAGTGCCTTCTGCTGCTCAATCTCACACTTCATTTCCCATTTCCAATACAAGAGATTTTTATGATCTCCGCAGGATGCTGCAGAATCTGTTTGTCTGACCTATTGGTACTGAAAGAAAAATAGAAAATGCTGGAAATACTCAGCAAGTCTGGCAGCGTCTGTGGAGAGAGAAACAGAGTTAACGTTTCGAGTCCGTATGACCCTTCTTCAGACCCTGAGGAAGGGTCATACGGACTCGAAACGTTAACTCTGTTCCTCTCTCCACAGACACTGCCAGACTTGCTGAGTATTTCCAGCAATCTCTGTTTTTGTTTCAGATTTCCAGCATCTGCAGTATCTGCTTTTATTTTACTGTTGACACTGGGTTTGTGCTGTCCAAGCTTTTGAGGAGGGGTCCAAGTATGGTTACCAAGAAACTGAATTTATTGCCAAATTCAATCAGAGTTATTGTCCGAACTTCCAGTTTGTTGTGATCCTGTTCTTCTCTAATCGTGAGGCCAGAGCTAATTATTTTTTTCATTCATTCACGGGATGTGGGCTTCACTGGCTGGGCCAGCATTTATTGCCCATCCCTAATTGCCCTTGAGAAGGTGGTGGTGAGCTGCCTTCTTGAACCGCTGCAGTCCATGTGGTGTAGGTACACCCACAGTGCTGTTAGGGTGGGAGTTCCAGGATTTTGACCCAGCGAAAGTGAAGGAACGGCGATATACTTCCAAGTCAGGATGGTGAGTGGCATGGAGGGAAACTTCCAGGTGGTGGTGTTCCCATCTATCTGCTTCCCTTATCCTTCTAGATGGTAGTGGCCGTGGGTTTGGAAGGTGCTGTCTAAGGAGCCTTGGTGAATTCCTGCAGTGCATCTTGTGGATGGTACACACTGCTGCCACTGTGCGTCAGTGGTGGAGAGAGTGAATGTTTGTGGATGGGATGCCAATCAAGCAGGCCGCTTTGTCCTGGATGGTGTCAAGCTTCTAGCTGCAATCATCCAAGCAAATGGGGAGTATTCCATCACGCTCATGACATGTGCCTTGTAGATGGTGGACAGACTATGGGGAGTCAGGAGGTGAGTTACTCGCTGTAGGATCCCTAGCCTCTGACCTGCTCTTGTAGCCACAGCATTTATACGGTTAATCAGCCCACATCCAATTTTCCAGCAAGAGTGCATTTTTGTTCACATGTAATTAAATTGTTGCATTTAAAGGGGAAACTAGTAAGCAGCTGAGGGATTTCCATCGCTCCACCATTGGTAGCTGTGCTTTCAGTTTCCTGGACCCTGGGCTCTGGAATACCCTCTCTAAACTTCACCATTTCTCTCCCCCTCCTTCAAGATGCTTCTTAAACCTCTCTCCTTGATCAAATGTTTGGTCACCTGTCCTAACATGTCCTTTTGTGGTTTAGTCTGATTTTTGCTCCTGTGAAATGCTTTGGAACATTTTACTATGCTAAAGGCGCTATACAGATGAAAGTCACTGTAAAATTAGATGGACAATCTCGACAAAACACTGACCACAATTTTGGGGCTGATTTAGAACGTAGTTAGGGTGAGGTTCCTGCGACCCAGTGTAACTATGGCTACAGAGGAGGATAAACTATTCAAAGGGGGAATACTCACATCTGCCCCAGGAGCACCAGACGGGCCTCGGGGTCCTGGAGGGCCAGGTGGACCCTGGGAATAGAAATATTGGACAGGTCAATCACATTATTGTCGCAAGGTCACTGAAGCATAAACACCACAAAGTTAATATGAAAAACAGCCTCAGTGAAGCTTGTTATGTAAAGACATACTTACCATTGGCCCCACATCACCTGTCTCACCTTTTTCACCTGGTGGGCCAGGTAACCCCTGGAAAAGATTTGAACATACAGTTATTATGTCAATAACTTCAACAGAGGAACATTCCTGCTGCCCATTTTCCATGGAGGAGTAATCCCACTCCTCCCGACCCCCAACTGCTCTTCCCCTAAAATGCTGCAAATTTCTCCTTTTCCAGTATTTCTCCGATTCCCTTTTGAAAGCTCCTATTGCATCTGCTTCCACCGCCCTTTCAGGCAGCGCCTTCCAGATCACAATAACTCACTGAGTGAAAAAAATTCTAAACTCCCCTCTGGTTCTTATGCTGGTTACCTTCAATCTAATTCCCTCTGATTACCAACCCTTCAGTCAATGGAAATAATTACTCCTTCAAACTTCTCTGTCATTTTGAACAACTCAGTTAAATCTCCCCTTAACCTTCTCTGCTCCAAGGAGAATAATCGCAGCTTCTCCAGTCTCTCCACATATCCAAAGTTGCTCATTCCTGGAACCATTGTAGTAAATCTCCTCCATACCCACAACTGGACCTTCACACTCTTCATAAAGTGTGGTTCCCAGAAATGGACACAATACTCCAGCTGAGACCTAGTGATTTATAAACGTTTAGCAATAATTCCTTGTTCACAATTCCTTGTTCTTAGTACTCTGTTATTAAATTAAAGGATCATTTATGCTTTCTAACAGTTGTATGAAATTGTTCTGTCATTTTTAGAGCCATAGGCCTGAATTTTACCTTTGGCAGGTGCCCGCGATTGGCGGGCCCAGGAGTGGCCAGGAGACAGGCCCCTAACCGCAATCGGCCCCCAACTGCGATTTCACGCTGGTCGGCCAATTAACGGGCAGCCAGTGTGAAACGCGCGCTGAAAAGCTCAGCGCTGCCGGAGTGGGGGCGGGAGGAGGGTGAGTGATGACATTTCCGTGGGCGTGGGTGAGCGCTGTGAGAAAGCTCCCTGAAGGCAGACAGCTCCCTCAGGGAGCTGCAGAGCTGAAAATGCTAAAAACAAAGGTTTAAAAAAGCTGCAAAAAAATGCCCATGCATCACAATCAATCACCTGAAAATATAACGGATACAAATGCTGTCCACAGATATTTATTTTTATTTTATTTCATAAAGGAAATTTCACCTGGCCCTTGGATGGGGTTTGATGAAAAATGCAAAGGCCGCCTGGTCGATTTGCCCGTTCGCCAACTGTAAGGTTGGACGGGCAACACAAAATTGGAGACAATTGCGCCATAATGGGCTTAATTGCTCTCCTAATTGTCAGCGGGCACGCTTCCGGCTTTTACACGTGCCCGCCGAGTGAAATATCGCACAAGTGCGCAATGATGTCGAGACGTTCACCTGACGTCTTCTTGCAGGATTTTACACCTGATTGGGTCACACGGCCACCTGTGGGATGTAAAATTCAACTCATGTATTAATTTGTAAAGGACACTAGTTAGGCCTCATCTGGAGTACTGTGTCCAGTTCTGGGTGCCATATTTGAGGATGTGAAGACATTGGAGAGAGTACAGAGGAGATGCACAAGGCTGATTCCAGGGATGAAGAACTATAGCTATGAGGATAGATTGGAGAGGTTGGGACTGTTTTCCTTGGAGAAAAGAAGGCTGAGAGGAGACTTGATAGAGGTATTCAAGATCCTGAGGGGTATGGACAGGGTAAATATTGAGAAACTGTTCCCACTCAAGAGAACATCAAGAACTAGAGGGCACAGATTCAAAATAATTGATAAAAGGTGTAAATGTGACGTGAGGAAAAATATTTCCCCCAGAGGGTGGTTGGAGTCTGGAACAAACTTCCTGAAAGGGTGGTGGAGGCAGGTTTGATCGAGATATTCAAAAGGGAATTGGATTGCTACCTGAGAAGGTTACAGGGATAAGGCAGGGGAGTGGGACTAGGTAGAATGCTCTTTCAGAGAACCAGTGCAGACTCGATGGGCCAAATAGCCTCCTTCTGCACTGTAAAGATTCTGTGATGTTCTTAAATCCCCAGGTTTCTCTGCTCCTGCACTTCGTTAACTTTCTCTTATAATTCCTACCAAAATACCTTGCCTATGTTTTTAAAGTCGTGAACAGGCGGCTGCATTATGTCAGTCATTGCACCCGACTCATGCATGCAGGATGTCACACTGAGATTTTAACATTAATTTAACTCCTAAAGCAGTCACAGGCCGGGGAGAAATTGAGTGCCTCTTTCTGATCGCTGCGTTGGGGTGCTTTGACAATAAAGATCAGAGTCCGTGAGGTATTAGAGAAGGAGCACTACAGCAGGAACATAGGCTGGAGCACAAACTGACCACTGGCCCATGAAGCCTGTCCAGACTCTGTGCCTGATTGTCCAGCAGAAATGTACTGATTCCAAAGGCTTCTCAAGCAAACCAACACATTGAATTAAAGGTTGGGATATGAATGGGCAGCTTGTAGTTATCTCCAACACTGGGGTGTAATACAGGCAGATAGATTGAACAGGTAGGCCATAACTTACCTGAAGACCAACTGGACCAGGAGGACCATGGAAACCCCTTGGACCTTCGTCACCTTTCTGGCCAAAGAGACCTTGCTGCCCTCTAGGACCAGGCTCACCATCAGCACCCTAGAACCACAAGCATGGCAGCATTGTCAGCACTCCACCCAGTAGATTCTTGGTCTAATGTAGCAATGCAAGAAAATAACCAAGATACTCACAGCTGGCCCAGGTTGTCCTATGGGGCCTTGAGGTCCTGAAGGACCAGGTGGACCCTGTAAACAGAGTATCAGACAAGCATCTTCAGTAAGAGTTATCACATTCATTACAGGGTCTAACCTAAAGTTCAGAGGCTGAGATCGCCGATTGGAGAAGATTATTTGAACAGCCAGTAGTTAATTACATTATTTGTGGGGTGTCCATGGCTGTTTAAACAAGCCGGAGAGCTGCAGCCGAAAATTGCCCCCCATTCAGCTTCGGGCAACTTGGGGATAAAATGCAGCTTCAGGGAGACACAAAAAGCCATAGAAGAATAAATCAGGCAATGCTCTTTATTGGGCAGACAATCGCAGCACCATTTGAATTTTACCTCCATTGCTCCCTGACATGGGCAGATCCAGAGCCACACTCCGTCCAGGTTGGAGCCAGGTGAGCACACCTTTCAACCCTATGCTGCAGGTAAATCTTGTGGAATGATGGGACACTACATTATTAAACATTACCCCCCTCAAAGGCCTTCGAGGAAGATTCCAATCGAGTCAGGATAAGTTCTCTAAACACCTGGAGCCAAACGTTGTCCCTTTGTGTCTAAGAGTTGGACACAGGTGCAGGGACAGCAGCATGTACAGAGGTTTCTCCCAGCTCTATCATGTCACCCATTTTTATCAGTTATGGACCCTATTTTCTCCTCAGCATTTCCACATCAGAATACAGACATATATTCCCTAGGGACTAAGTATAGAGTTTTGACTCTTTGTGGGTTGAGTTATGACCAAGTTATTATTTTAACCTCTCAGTCCATGGTAATATCTCCCCAGCTTAGTCTAGGTTGAGAGATATATTATGTGACCAGGTCGAAGAGGGATATTATATTATCTCAGTTGGCCACATCCACAAGTGTTGGCTAACATTCAGTGCGATTGTCTCTCTCATCTCTGAACCAGAAGGTTATGGGTGCAAGTCCCACTCTCGGGCCTTGAGCACATAATGCAGGCTGTCAGTAACAGTGCAGTAACTGAGGGAGTGCTGCACTGTTGTAGGCCCTGTCTTTTGGATGAGACACTGAACTGGGGCTCTCTCTATTCTCACTGATGGACACAGAAGATCCCACAGCCACTATTTTGAAGAAGAGAGGAGAGTTCTCCCCGGAGCCCTGAGTCAATACTTATTCCTCAACCAACATTACTAAAAACAGATTACCTGTTCGTTATCACGTAGTTCTTTGTGGGATCTTGCTGTGTGAAAATTGGCTGCCGCGTTTCCTACATTACCACAGTAGCAACACAAGCAATTCATTGGCTGTGAAACGCTTTGGGACACCCTGAGGTTGTGAAAGGCGCTATAAAAATGCAAGTTCTTGGTTTCTTTTACCTCCCCACGATGAAGCGGCTCACTGGCCTGGATGCTTTTGAAAAAGGTTTTCTTGGAGTGATGAAGCACTCAGGGCCAAATGGCGACACCTGCCCTTACCTGCAGAGTGATCACTAACAGAAAGAGTTGGTGTGTGGAGCACCAGATATTAAAGCATTGTCACACGGCTTTCCATAAAAATATCTGCACTCGACCAACCTGAACAAAGCTGGGTTAGGTGGCCAGTTAGATGGCTCTGGTTTGGACGGAGGGTCCGTTCCGAATCAAATACATACACTCCACGATGGCGATTCTCACCTGTTCACCCTTGTCACCTTTGCTCCCCTTTTGTCCTGGCTCACCAGATTCACCCTAATAGGAGAAATGAGGAAAAGTCAAGGGTCATTGGTCCTTAAACAAACACATTTCCATCTGCCACTCGCTCTCACTTGCTTCCAGTGTGAGGTAATTCCTAGAATCACATAATCCTACAGCGCTTGCCCATCGTGCATGTGCTGGCTCTTTGAAAGAGCTATCCAATTAATCCCACTCCCTCCACCCCATCCCCCCGCCCCCAACACTTTCCCCATAGCCCTGCCAATGTCACCTTTTCAAGTAATTATCCAATTCCTTTCTGAACCTGATTTCACCGCCCTTTCAGGCAAGGCATCCCTTAAATGAAAATATTCAATGTTCCAAGGGCCTTTACTGATGATAGAATGACTGTGAATTAAGAATCGAAATGTGACAGTCTCTGATTTTAGGATTAATATTAAACCTGATCATTCACCTGTATCACTTCCAACTCGAATCATTAACCTATTGTGATTGGTGCTCTTCATTCACTGTGAAATTAACTAATTGGCTGCATAATCTTTTAAAGTTCTTTTTCATTTCTTTCAAAGCTCTGCTGTCCTCTATCCTAATTTGCACCAAGTCCCGGACACCCATCACCCCTGTGCTCATGGATATACTAAGGCCTCCAAATTTCAATTCTCATCCTCAAGATCAAATTCCTCATGGCCTTGCTCCTCCCTATCTCTGTAACTTCCTCCAGTCCTATAGCTCCCCATGATCTCTACACTCCTCCCACTCTGCTTTCCCCACTCCTGTTACCCCATCATTGGTGACTGTGCTTTCGTCCTCTATACCCTACGTTCAAGAATTCTCTCCCTAAACCCCACTGTATTTGAGGCCCCTCCTTAAATCCCATCAATGTGACCAAGGTCTGAATTTTCTTACAGACTAAAATGGCGATCTGGAAGTGTCCCGGTAGCAGAAGGTCTAAAACTGCCAGAGTTCTTTAGAGAGGTAGGATACCCTTTTGAATATGGTCCTGGAACACCTTTGGGAGATGTCAGGTGCCCTTTGGGGTTGTTAAAATCGGACATGAATGTGCATTAAAAAGTGTGTTAGCACATTGGAACTGTCAAGAGACCTGTCAAGTTGTCGAGGGATTTAAATCTCCTGCACTTTAAATATTTGAAAAAAACTCTCTGGAGTATTTTTAAAAAAATCAGTGCTTCCTATTTCACTCTATCTGTTGACATAAGCCTGAGGGCATTCATTACAGGAATAGTGCTGCATGACGGATTTCACAGCCTATCATTACCACAGTAGAATGTGTGTCAGTTCACAGTTTGATTGACAGTTCCAAGTGGTTATAAACTCTTTGAAGTGGGACTGTGAATACAAATGTTTGTTTTCATAAGGGATTAAAGGAAGTTAAATGTAGTGAATGGGTTTTTAATCATTGAGAGTGTTTTTTTAAAATAGTGAATTTATTGATAGAGCTTTATTTAATCCCGGCATGGCTCCTGAGGTCTGTGCATGGTGGATAATGGGCGAGTTGTCATGGAGGGTATAAGGGGAAAGGGTAGTGAGTGGTTGGCATGGGTTGGCATGAGTTGGCACTAAGTTGACGTAGGGGCTATAAAGGGTCAAGAGTGTGGGTGGGCAGCATTGAGGCTATAAACTGCCATGGGAGTTGGGTGGGGGGGGCATTAGGTAGCATGGGTTGGCATGGATGGGACATGGGGAGTATGTGGGGGTGGTCAGCGGGTGTGAGGGGTGATGGTGGGAGAGTTGTCTTTTGTTTTATTCAGTTTTTTCATATCTTTGGCAGAGTGCCAGAGCACTGAGGCCAGCCCTCGCTCAGCCCGCCTCCGCACCCGGCAACAACTGAACTCTTTCCAGTGTTGCCCACCATGACTCCCATTTTCACCCATTACCACGCCCCCACCCCCATACCCAAACTTTTTCCTGGGTCGGATTCATGGAGTTGGGAATTGTCCCGACTCTATGCTCTCGACCCCGGAGTGAAAATTCAGGTCTAAGTCTTTGCCCACCCTTTCAAACATCACCTTCTTTACCCTAGTACTTATTCTATTGACTCACAGGGGCACTGTTATTCTTTTGATGCAGAAGCAGTCCATTCAGCCCATCTGGCCTACGCCAATGTTTATGCTCTATATAATTCCCTGCCGCCCCCTCTTCCTCTCACCCTATCACCATCTCCTTCTATTCCTTTCTCCCTCATGTGTTTATCCAGCTTCCCCTTAAATGTATCTATAAAATTCATCTTAACCATTTCCTAAGGTAGTGAGTTCCACATTCTCTCCACTCTCTGGATAAAGAAGATCCTCCTGAATTCCTGATTGGATTTATTAGTGACTCTCTTACATTGATGGCCTCTAGTTCTGGCCTCTCCCACAAGTGGAAACTTCTTCTCTGTGTCTACCCTACCAAACATCTTCATTAGTTTAAAGACCTCGATCAGATCACCTCTCAGCCTTCCCTTTTCTAGGGAGAAGAGCCCCGGCCTGTTCAGTCTTTCCTGACAATTGTAACCTCTCAGTTCTGGTATCATCTTTGTAAATAATTTTGTATCTTCTCCAGTGTCTCTATATCCTTTTAACAATGTGGAGACCAAGACTGTGCCCAACCTAATCAAGGTTGTATACAAGTTTAAAATAATTTCTGAGTTTTTCAATTCTCTATCGCTCTAGAAATGAACCCCAGTGTTGCACTGCGTCGCTATTTTTAGCGAATCATCCAATTCTGATCTGCTCATTGTGTTCGCACCTTGTCTCCATCTTCACCAGGTGGTCCCGATGGTCCAGCTGGACCTGGGAGGCCGACTGGACCCTGAATTCCATCTCGACCTGCTGGTCCCTGAGGCCCCTTCTCGCCCTGTAAGTGGAAGGAGAGAGGAACATTGAAGAACGAGCAGCTTGAAAGTACAACCAAACCCAATATGTCTGATGCCGTTTAAATGCCAATATGTTCAACTGTTGTTAGGTCAAGGATTCTCAAACTCCTTCACTCTGCGTCTGATTTCCTGGGCTCCGACAGTTGATTAAAGGCAAAGGCTTGGAACACTGATATAGTGATGGTCGTCTGCTCCTCGATGTCTGTATTTGCTATTTGTGTTCCGAGCACAGTGCAGTGAATCTTCCCTCCAACCAGTCTGATAAAGGAGCCAGGCAGATCCTTATGGTAGTCCCTGCTTCGAGTGTCAGCTGGATATTCAAGCAGGAACTCAGCTCTGAAAAACCTCCAGGAGACTGTACAGAGAACACCGAGGATAGGCATGCAACAGGAGAGAGGAGCGTGTATGGAACATTGTAAAAGCACAGTGTACACAGAGAAAAGTACATTAACAGTGTATACAAATGAAGGTACATAGTGGATTGACATTGCACACGTAGCAAGGTACACATAGACGATATACAGAGTGACTATTGATTGGTTCAGTCAGGAGAAGCTGTACTTACAGGGGCTCCCTTTTCACCAGAAGGGCCTGGAGGACCTTGAGGCCCAGGTCGTCCTGGGAGACCAATTGGTCCTGCTGGCCCAGCCTGTCCACGGTCACCTGGAGAGCCCTTTGAAGAAAAAAAAACAAATTATGGTTAAAGGCTGAAATGAAAATGTCACCCATAATCCTGGACTTTATAGATACTTAACTATGATAGGAGGGGCACAGGGATTGGGCCTGCAAGGAGGGGTCGTATGGATAGGCACACAGACCCTGGGTCACACATTCATCTGTTGACTGGTCCTTACCAGCAGAAACCTGAATTTTATGCTTTGATTTCACAGTGTGATTCTCACGTTTTCTGACCTTCCCCACTTTTTTTATATTTAGAGGTTTCCTGTCCTGCCCCAGGTGAAGCCAGGTCCTGAGCCAGTTGGAGTTGTGCGACAGGCCATCACTCTCCCCCCTCCCCAAATGAACTGCCCCCCGCCGAGGGCCGTTTTCTGAGGGGGAGGTTTGAGCGCTTCACCTGGGCTCTGCTAGTGCCTCCTCTCAATTCATCATGTTTGGATCCACATTCTGTCACTCCACAGGGACCTATGGAAGTGCTGGCATTCCACCATGTTTCTGAAAGACAGCGGACGCGTCTCTTCACATTAATCTCTAAACTTCCTTATAAAAACCTTTCTCACTGATATATGGGTAAATGTTCCAACTGCACCTTCTTGGGCTGGTGTTTGTCCATTTGGACTGGACATTGGTTATTCACACACATCATCTGTGGTTGGCTGTCCAAAAACATTCAGAATCATGGGTTGCACATGGGCTATTTTCTGATACATTTATGGGTGTGAGGGAATGAGTGAGGAATCAAGAACCTACATCCAGCACTGCGCGGCAAAAGCACTTCATTTTATATTGGTTCCAGAATTAGCCCTGTACCTTGGTGAGTCGCCTATCCTCCAGGATCAACCTGCAATCTCCAGGAATTAAAGATAAAACTCCCAGACACGTGTGTATTTCTCATGTTTAACAACACTTTGGTTTATTGGTTATGAAAATATTGGAGTTTGTGGAAATAAAATCCTGTTTGACCTCATGGGGGCGTTGGGGAGGTTTGGAGGTGGGAGGTCAGGTCAATCAAGATTGGAAACACAAATTCTTCAGCATGGGCTCTTCACTCCAGGCATTTCTCACTTACCAATGGCCCTGGGGGCCCAGGAGGACCTTCACTGCCTTTCAAACCGATCTGACCCTGTCCACAGAGAAGAAATAAGAATCAGTGCCGATCCACCAAATGTAAGACCACAAGAATTCGGAGCAGGAGGGAGGCCATTCAGTCCCTCCAGTCTGTTCAACCATTCAATAAGATCACAGCTGATCTTCAATCTCAACTCCACTTTCCCACACTAACTTCACATCACTGAAGATCAAAAAAATTGATCGATTGCTGCCGTGTATACACAGGGTAAGCCAAGTAGGCTGTGATGGTTGTGGCGATGGGTTGGTGGGGTGGCTTAAATCTACACTCCCTCGTTTTGGACTTGTTAACGATGTCACATTGGTGTCGAACGTGGCCTTCACACCATTTTGTTGCCACGAATCCACAGTAACCACGCCCCGGGGCTCGGAGCACCTTTGCAAGGTTTCACATACTCCTAATTACACTGAACTACATTAATGAGTTATAAGAGAGGAAATTCCTCCAGCTCTTTACACAGGGAAATGGGCTTCCCAACACAATTCCAGGAAAGTGACAGAAGCCCTGAGGAAATTCACCCCCAGATACAGTTCCCAGTAATCTCTTTGGGGGGGTTACGGTCCGGTTCAGAATGACAGGAAGGGTTCTCCACGTAGACCCATCATTCCACCTTTCCTGTTTAATCCATTGCCCTGACACCGTCACTCTGGAACAGCACCCCTCTGAAGCCCATTTCCAGCCTCCCCAATCTTTCCGAAAATACAATGAAAATATATTTTTCAAATATTTATCTTTTCCGTTTAAAAGGGGCCATTATGGATTTTTCTTGTTGCACTATTCCTGATTGAACATTCCATGTATCCCCATCCCACTGTTAAAAAGAAATTATTCGTATTTCACCAATGCTATACCTGTCCTGGGAGTGTTTGATGGGGACGGTGTAGAGGGAGCTTTACTCTGTATCTAACCCCGTGCTGTACCTGTCCTGGGAGTGTTTGATGGGGACGGTGTAGAGGGAGCTTTATTCTGTATCTAACCCCGTGCTGTACCTGTCCTGGGAGTGTTTGATGCGACAGTGTAGAGGGATCTTTACTCTGTAGCTAACCCCGTGCTGTACCTTCCTGGGAGTGTTTGATGAGGACAGTGTAGAGGGAGCTTTACTCTGTATCTAACCCTGTGCAATACCTGTCCTAAGTGTGTTTGATGGGGACAGTGTAGAGGGAGATTTACTCTGTATCTAACCCCGTGCTGTACCTGTCCTGTGAGTGTTTGATGGGGACAGTGTAGAGGGAGCTTTACTCTGTATCTAACCCCGTGCTGTACCTGTCCTGGGAGTGTTTGATGGGGACAGTGTAGAGGGAGCTTTACTCTGTATCTAACCCCGTGCTGTACCTGTCCTGGGAGTGTTTGATGGGGACAGTGTAGAGGGAGCTTTACTCTGTATCTAACCCTGTACTGTCCCTGTCCTGCGAGTGTTTGAAGGGGACATTGTAGAGGGAGCTTTACTCCGTGTCTGACCCCGTACTGTCCGTGCCCTGGGGGTGTTTGATGGGGACAGTGTAGAGGGAGCTTTATTCCGCATCTAACCCCGTGCTGTACCTGTCCTGGGAGTGTTTGATGGGGACAGTGTAGAGGGAGCTTTACTCTGTATCTAACCCCATGCTGTACCTGCCCTGGGAGTGTTTGATGGGGACAGTGTAGAGGGAGCTTTACTCTGTATCTATCCCCGTGCTGTACCTGTCCTGGGAGAGTTTGATGGGGACGGTGTAGAGGAAGCTTAACTCTGTATATAACCCCGTGCTGTACCTGTCCTGGGAGTGTTTGATGGGGACAGTGTAGAGGGAGCTTTACTCTGCATCTAACCCCGTGCTGTACCTGTTCTGGGAGTGTTTGATGGGGACAGTGTAGAGGGAGCTTTACTCTGTATCTAACCCTGTGCTGTACCTGTCCTGGGAGTGTTTGATGGGGACAGTGTAGAAAGTTTTACTCTGTATTTGATACATGTGGTGCTGGTTACTTGTTGACTCTTCGTTACCTAAGTTGCCCAACCATTTATTCTTTTTAAAGGTTGACTATTGAATCTCCCTCTCCACACTGTCTCGCAGAACTCTGTGTTGAGTCAAATGTGGGTGAGATCAGACTTTGAGGTGCAAGGAGTGAAGTTTTTGCTGCTATACTCACGAGAGGTCCAGCGAGTCCACGCTCACCAGTGAATCCTCTGAGGCCTGGTGGGCCATCCTTCCCAGGAGGGCCTGCAGGACCAGGATCACCCTGAGGAGCACAGAAAAGAAAGAATGGGTAAATCTGGCAACAAACCATTCAACAAGGACCAAAGTCCACCAGAAACTGAGGATTCGAACCACAAGATCCAAACCAAACAATTAGACGTGAAAAAAATGGCCTTCTTTCCTTCTTTATCTCCTGAATCTAAGCCATGGCTCAGCATCTAGCACATTACCCTTTGCCTCTGAAAGTTATGAGTTTATGCCCCACTCCAGGGAACACAATCTGACACTCTATTGCAGTACTGAGGGAGTGCTGCACTGTCATGGGTCAGTACTGAGGGAGTGCAGCACCATTGGAGGGTCAGTACTGAGGGAGAGCTGCACTGTTGGAAGGTAAGTATTGAGGGAGTGCTGCACTGTCAGAGGGTCAGTACTGAGGGAGTGCTGCACTGTCAGAGGGTCAGTACTGAGGGAGTGCTGCACTGTCAGAGGGTCAGTACTGAGGGAGTGCTGCACTGTCAGAGGGTCAGTACTGAGGGAGTGCTGCACCGTCATGGGTCAGTACTGAGGGAGTGCTGCACCATTGGAGGGTCAGTACTGAGGTTGTGCCACACTTTTGGAGGGTCAGTACTGAGTGAGCGCTGCACTGTCGGAGGGTCAGTACTGAGGGAGTGCCGCACTGTTGGAGGGTCAGTACTGAGGGAGTGCCGCACTGTCGGAGGGTCAGTACTGAGGAAGCGCTGCACTGTCGGAGGGTCAGTATTGAGGGAGCGCTGCACCCGCCCCGGCGTCCTGGGCCAATATTTATCCTTGAACCAAATTCTCTCTCTCTGGTTAGCTTCATTTGTCTTCCTACTATGAAGACAGCTACAAGATATTGATTTAATATCAGTGCCATTTCCTCATTTTCCATTCTAATTTCTCCTGTCTGTGTCACCAAGGGCCCCACTTTACTTTACTAACCGCTTCCTTTTTACATAATTGTAGAGAGACTCACAAATCAATTTTTATATTTCTTCTTAGCTCACTCTCTGGTTCTATTTTCTTCCTCTTATTCAATTTCTTTGTCATTCTCAGCTGATTTTTAAAGTCCTGTCACCCACAGAGAAAACCTGCATTTATATCGTTCATTTACTCTGATAAAAAACTGCTAAGAATCTTGGCTGGCGCATTACTAAAGAAAAATTGACATTGAGCTGGATAAGGACAGGTGGCTAAAGATGTAGGGTTTAAGAATCATCTTTAAGGGGGGGAGAGGGACGCGGAGAGGTCTAGGGAGGGAATTCCAGAGCTTAGGGTCCCAGGCAGCTGGAGGCACGGCCGCCAATGGTGGGGGGATTAAATTCATGGATGCTCAAGAAGCCAGAATTGGAGGAGCACAGAGATCACCTCAGCCACCTGTCTGGCTTCATTCCCCAGAATTAGGTCCAGCACTGCGCCGTCCCTTGTTGGACACTCTACATATTGACCTACAAAGTTCTCCTGTACACATTTCAAGAAATCCACTCCACCCAAGCTCTTAACACTATATCTACCCCAATTAATGTTGGGAAAGTTGAAATCGCCTAATATAACTACCCTACTGTTATTGTTTTTACACACCTCCACAAATTGTGCACATATTTGCTCCTCAATTTCCTGCTGACTATCTGAGGGTCTATAATAAACACCTCACAATGTGGTTGCCCCTTTTTTGTTCCTAAGCTCTACCCGCAAAGCTTCATTCGATGTCCCCTCCAAGATATCATCTCTCCTTACAGCAGTAACTGACTCCTCAACTAATAATGCAATGCATCCTCCTCTTTTACCCCCTCTCCTGTCTCACCTGAAGATTCTATATCCGGAATGTTGAGCTGTCAATCCTGCCCTTCCCTCAACCACGTCTCAGTGATGGCTACTATATCACAATTCCACGTCTCAATCCTTACCCTTAACTCATCTGTTTTACCTGTAATACTCCTGGCATTAGAGGCCATCCAGCCTTGCCTTACTCCCTTGAAACGTATTGCAGCTGTACTCCCTCTGACTTGATTGTTTTACTGTATAATGACATGTCCCTGTTCTGCTAACATTCTGTGTCCCCTCCCCCTGCCGAATTAGTTTAAACTCCTCCTAACAGCACTAGCAAACCCGTCCGCAAGGATGTTAGTCCCGCTCTGGTTCAGATGTAGACCGTCCCACTTGTACAGGTCCCACCTTCCCCAGAAACGGTCCCAGTGATCCAGGAATCTAAAACCCTTCCTCCTGCACCAACTTTTAAGCCACGTATTCATCTGCGCTATTCTCCTATTTCTGAGCTCGCTAGCACGTGGCACTGGGAGTAATCCAGAGATTACAACCCGAGAGGTCTTGCTTTTTAGTCTACTGCCTAACTCCCTGAATTCTTGATGCAAGACCTCATCCCTCTTTCTACCTATGTCATTGGTACCAACATGCACCATGACTTCTGCCTTATCACCCTCCCCCTTCAGGATGCCCTGCAGCCGTTCAGTGACATCCCGGACCCTGGCACCAGGGAGGCAACACACCATCCTGGAGTCACGTTGACAGCCACAGTAGCACCTATCTGTTCCCCTGACTATAGAGTCCCATATTATTATTGCTTTCCTTTCCTCCCCTCCTGTACAGACAGGCTGCTTGTGGTGCCAGAAGCTTGGCTCTGTCTGCACTCCCGGGAGGAACCAGTGCCCTCATCAGCCTCCAAAATGGAATAGCGGTTTGCGAGCGGGACCCCTGGGGACTCCTGAACTGCCTGCCTGTTTCTCTTGGACTGCCTGGTGGTCACCCATTCCCTTCCTTCCTCAAGTCCCTTCAGCTGCGGTGTGACCACCTCTCTAAACATGCTATCCACAATGCTCTCAGAATTGCGGATGCTCCAGTGTCCCCATCTGCCGTTCCAGCTCTGAAACCCGAGCTTCCAGGAGCTGCAGCTGGACACACTTCCTGTACACGTGCTGGTCCTGGGCACTGGAAATGTTCCTGGCTTCCCACATGGCTTTGAGCTCTCCTGCCATGACTTATCCCTTTAAATTAAATCTTTCAAATCAATTACTCCAGGGACCTTCATTCCGGATCCTCATTACCAAAGAATATGCAAACTATAAACCACAAAAAGACCTTAAACTATAAGCGATAAAAGTAGTAAATACTTACCCAACCTTACCCACTACTTAACAATCATTCCTTGCCCTTGTAGCCTTACTGGTGTAGCAGGGCAAGACCACTCTCTGAAGATTTAAGAAGTTGGATAGGGAGGGTTGTAGGGGCTGGAGGAGGTTACAGAGATAGGGAGGTTGTAGGGGCTGAAGGAGGTTACTGAGATAGGGAGGGTTTGGGGGCTGAAGGAGGTTACAGAGATAGGGAGGGTTGTAGGGGCTGGAGGTGGTTACAGAGATAGGGAGGGTTGTAGTAGCTGGTGGAGGTTACAGAGATAGGGAGGGTTGTAGGGGCTGGAGGAGGTTACAGAAGTAGGGAGGGTGGTAGGGGCTGGAGGAGGCTACAGAGATAGGGAGGGTTTAGGGGCTGAAGGAGGTTACAGAGATAGGGAAGGTTGTAGGGGCTGGAGGAGGTTACAGAGATAGGGAGGGTTGCAGGGGCTGGAGGAGGTTACAGAGAGAGGGAAGGTTGTAGGGGCTGGAGGAGGTTACAGAGATAGGGAGGGTTGTAGGGGCTGGAGGAGGTTACAGAGATAGGTAGGGTTGTAGGGTCTGGAGGAGGTTACAGAGATAAGGAGGGTTGTAGGGTCTGGAGGAGGTTACAGAGATAGGGAGGGTTGTAGGGTCTGGAGGAGGTTTCAAAGGAGAGGCTTTGGAAATATGAGAAGAAAAAGAGAATCTGAAATCAAGGCTTCGCCAGGAGAACAGGGTTTAGCGCAGGTTTGGGTATTTGCTAAGTATTCAATTTATTATCTTCGGGAAATCCAGTGACTCACGTTTCTCCAGCAGGTCTGCTGTTTTTAAACTGTCACAAAGAATGCTGGATCAAACCTCAAACACTCACCTTTGCACCTTCTTTCCCAGCAGAGCCAGGCAGACCTTGTTCTCCAGGGGGACCAGGGGGTCCTGGGTGACCACGTTCCCCGAGGGGGCCAGTCTCTCCTGTGGAACCCTGACAGGGAAGAACAACCGCAAACACAGTGAGACACAGAGCCATCCTTTCAAACCCTCACTCCCCGTGCCAACCTTTCAAACCCTCACTCCCCGTGCCAACCGTCTGAACCCTTACTCCCCGTGCCAGCTTTTCAAACCCTTACTCCCCGTGCCAGCTTTTCAAACCCTCACTCCGCGTGCCAGCTTTTCAAACTCTCACTCCCTGTGCCAACCGTCTGAACCCTTACGCCCCATGCCAACCTTTCAAACCCCCACTCCCCGTGCCAACTTTTCAAACCCTCACTCCCCGTGCCAACCTTTCAAACGCTCACTCCCCGTGCCAACCGTCTGAACCCTTACTCCCCGTGCCAGCTTTTCAAACTCTCACTCCCTGTGCCAACCGTCTGAACCCTTACGCCCCGTGCCAACCTTTCAAACCCCCACTCCCTGTGCCAACTTTTCAAACCCTCACTCCCCGTGCCAACCTTTCAAACTCTCACTCCCTGTGCCAACCTTTCAAACCCTCACTCCCCGTGCCAACCTTTCAAACCCTCACTCCCCATGCCAACCTTTCAAACCCTCACTCCCTGTGCCAACTTTTCAAACCCTCACTCCCTGTGCCAACCTTTCAAACTCTCACTCCCTGTGCCAACCGTCTGAACCCTTACTCCCCGTGCCAGCTTTTCAAACTCTCACTCCCTGTGCCAACCGTCTGAACCCTTACGCCCCGTGCCAACCTTTCAAACCCCCACTCCCTGTGCCAACTTTTCAAACCCTCACTCCCCGTGCCAACCTTTCAAACCCTCACTCCCTGTACCAACCTTTCAAACCCTCACTCCTCATGCCAACCTTTCAAACCCTCACTCCCCGTGCCAGCCTTTCAAACCCTCACTCCCTTTGCCAACCTTTCAAACCCTCACTCCCTTTGCCAGCCTTTCAAACCCTCACTCCCTGTGCCAGCTTTTCAAACTCTCACTCCCTGTGCCAACCGTCTGAACCCTTACTCCCCGTGCCAGCTTTTCAAACTCTCACTCCCTGTGCCAACCGTCTGAACCCTTACTCCCCGTGCCAGCTTTTCAAACTCTCACTCCCTGTGCCAACCGTCTGAACCCTTACGCCCCGTGCCAACCTTTCAAACCCCCACTCCCTGTGCCAACTTTTCAAACCCTCACTCCCCGTGCCAACCTTTCAAACTCTCACTCCCTGTGCCAACCTTTCAAACCCTCACTCCCTGTGCCAGCCTTTCAAACTCTCACTCCCTGTGCCAACCTTTCAAACCCTCACTCCCTGTACCAACCTTTCAAACCCTCACTCCCCATGCCAACCTTTCAAACCCTCACTCCCCGTGCCAGCCTTTCAAACCCTCACTCCCTTTGCCAACCTTTCAAACCCTCACTCCCTTTGCCAGCCTTTCAAACCCTCACTCCCCATGCCAACCTTTCAAACCCTCACTCCCCATGCCAACCTTTCAAACCCTCACTCCCCGTGCCAACCTTTCAAACCCTCACTCCCCATGCCAACCTTTCAAACTCTCACTCCCCGTGCCAACCTTTCAAACTCTCACTCCCCGTGCCAACCTTTCAAACCCTCACTCCCTTTGCCAGCCTTTCAAACTCTCACTCCCCGTGCCAGCCTTTCAAACCCTCACTCCCTTTGCCAGCCTTTCAAACCCTCACTCCCCGTGCCAACCGTCTGAACCCTTACTCCCCGTGCCAGCTTTTCAAACCCTTACTCCCCGTGCCAACCTTTCAAACGCCCACACCCCGTGCCAACCTTTCAAACCCCCACACCCCGTGCCAACCTTTCAAACCAAACTCTCACTCCCCGTGCCAACCTTTCAAACCAAACTCTCACTCCCTATGCCAACCTTTCAAACCAAACTCTCACTCCCCGTGCCAACCTTTCAAACCAAACTCTCACTCCCCGTGCCAACCTTTCAAACCAAACTCTCACTCCCTGTGCCAACCTTTCAAACCTCCACACCCCGTGCCAACCTTTCAAACTCTCACTCCCTGTGCCAACCTTTCAAACACGTACACCCCGTGCCAACCTTTCAAACCCCCACACCCCGTGCCAACCTTTCAAACTCTCACTCCCTGTGCCAACCTTTCAAACCTCCACACCCCGTGCCAACCTTTCAAACCCCCACTCCCCGTGCCAACCTTTCAAACTCTCACTCCCTGTGCCAACCTTTCAAACCCTCACTCCCCGTGCCAACCTTTCAAACTCACTCCCCGTGCCAGCCTTTAAATCCCTACTCCCTGTGCCAATCATTCAAACCCTCACTTCCTGTGCCAACCATTCAAACCCTCACTCCCCGTGCCAACCTTTCAAACTCTCACTCCCTGTGCCAGCCTTTCAAACCCTCACTCCCTGTGCCAACCATTCAAACCCTCACTCCCCGTGCCAACTTTTCAAACCCTCACTCCCTGTGCCAACCTTTCAAACCCTCACTCCCCGTGCCAACCTTTCCAACTCTCACTCCCCGTGCCAACTTTTCAAACCCTGACTCTCCGTGCCAACCTTTCAAACCTCACTCCCTGTGCCAACCTTTTAAACCCTCACTACCTGTGCCAACCTTTCAAACCCTCACTCCCCGTGCCAACGATCTGAACACCCACTCCCTGTGCCAACCTTTCAAACCAAACCCTCACTCCCCGTGCCAGCCTTTCAAACCCCCACTCCCCATGCCAACCATCTGAACCCCCACTCCCTGTGCCAACCATCTGAACCCCCACTCCCTGTGCCAACCTTTCAAACACTCACTCCCGGTGCCAACCTTTCAAACTCTCACTCCCTGTGCCAACCAAACCCTCACTCCCTGTGCAACCTTTCAAACTCTCACTCCCGTGCCAACCTTTCAAACCCTCACTCCCCATGCCAACCTTTCAAACGCTCACTCCCCGTGCCAACCTTTCCAACCCTCACTCCCCGTGCCAAGCTTTCAAACCCTCACTCCCCGTGCCAACCTTTCAAACCCTCACTCCCCGTGCCAACCTTTCAAACCCTCACTCCCCGTGCCAACCTTTCAAACCCTCACTCCCCGTGCCAACCTTTCAAACCCTCACTCCCCGTGCCAGCTGTTCAAACTCTCACTCCCTGTGCCAATCTTTCAAACCCTCACTCCCTGTGCCAGCAGTTCAAACTCTCACTCCCTGTGCCAACCTTTCAAACCCTCACTCCCCATGTCAACATTTCAAACCCTCACTCCCCATGTCAACCTTTCAAACCCTCACTCCCCGTGCCAACCTTTCAAACCCTCACTCCCTGTGCCAACCATTGAAACTCTCACTCCCCATGCCAACCATCTGAACCCCCACTCCCTGTGCCAACATTTCAAACCAAACCCTCACTCCCCGTGCCAGCCTTTCAAACCAAACCCTCACTCCCTGTGCCAGCCTTTCAAACCAAACCCCCACAACCCATGCCAGCCTTTCAAACCCCCACTCCCCGTGCCAACCATCTGAACCCCCACTCCCTGTGCCAACCTTTCAAACTCATTCCCGTGCCAACCTTTCAAACCCTCACTCCCTGCGCCAACCTTTCAAACGCTCACTCCCCGTGCCAACATTTCACTCTTACTCCCTGTGCCAACCAAACCTTCACTCCCCGTGCCAACCTTTCAAACGCTCACTCCCCGTGCCAACCTTTCAACCCTCACTCCCCGTGCCAACCTTTCAAACCCTCACTCCCCGTGCCAACCTTTCAAACCCTCACTCCCCATGCCAACCTTTCAAACCCTCACTCCCCATGCCAACCATTCAAACCCTCACTCCCTGTGCCAACTTTTCAAACCCTCACTCCCTGTGCCAACCTTTCAAACTCTCACTCCCTGTGCCAACCGTCTGAACCCTTACTCCCCGTGCCAGCTTTTCAAACTCTCACTCCCTGTGCCAACCGTCTGAACCCTTATGCCCCGTGCCAACCTTTCAAACTCTCACTCCCTGTGCCAAACTTTCAAACCCTCACTCCCCGTGCCAACCTTTCAAACTCATTCCCCATGCCAACCTTTCAAACTCTCACTCCCCATGCCAACCTTTCAAACCCTCACTCCCCGTGCCAGCAGTTCAAACTCTCACTCCCTGTGCCAACATTTCAAACCCTCACCCACCATGCCAACCTTTCAAACTCTCACTCCCCGTGCCAGCAGTTCAAACTCTCACTTCCTGTGCCAACCTTTCAAACCCTCACTCCCCATGCCAGCCATTCAAACTCTCACTCCCCGTGCCAACATTTCAAACTCTCACTCCCCGTGCCAGCCTTTCAAACACTCACTCCCTGTGCCAGCCTTTCAAACCCCCACTCCCCGTGCCAACCATCTGAACCCCCACTCCCTGTGCCAACCATCTGAACCCCCACTCCCTGTGCCAACCTTTCAAACTCTCACTCCCGTGCCAACCTTTCAAACTCTCACTCCCGTGCCAACCTTTCAAACCCTCACTCCCTGCGCCAACCTTTCAAACTCTTACTCCCTGTGCCAACCAAACCCTCACTCCCCGTGCAACCTTTCAATCTCTCACTCCCGTGCCAACCTTTCAAACTCTCACTCCCCGTGCCAACCTTTCAAAACCTCACTCCCCGTGCCAACCTTTCAAAACCTCACTCCCCATGCCAGCCTTTCAAACTCTCACTCCCTGTGCCAACCAATCCCTCAATCCCCGTGCCAGCCTTTCAAACTCTCACTCCCCGTGCCAACCTTTCAAACCCCCACTCCCCGTGCCAACGAAACCCTCACTCCCCGTGCCAGCCTTTCAAACCCTCACTCCCCGTGCCAACCTTACAAACCCCCACTCCCCGTGCCAGCCTTTCAAAGCAAACCCTCACTTCCCGTGCCAACCTTACAAACCCTCACTCTCCATTCCAACCTTTCAAACTCTCACTCCCCATGTCAACCTTTCAAACCCTCACTCTCCATTCCAACCTTTCAAACTCTCACTCCCCATGCGAACCAAACCCTCACTCCCCGTGCCAACCTTTCAAACTCTTACTCCCTGTGCCAACCATTCAAACACTCACTCCCTGTACCAACCTTTCAAACTCTCACTCCCCGTGTCAACCTTTTAAACTCTCACTCCCCGTGCCAACCATTCAAACCTTCACTCCCCATGCCAACCTTTCAAACGCTCACTCCCCATGCCAACCTTTCAAACACTCAATCCCCGTGCCAACCCTCTCTCCCCATGCCAACCCTCTGAACCCTCACTCCTCGTGCTAACCCTCTGAACCCTCACTCCTCGCGCTAACCCTCTGAACCCTCGCTCCCATGTGATCCTTCCATCTCCACCTCCGCTCTCTGTTGAAGAATTTGCATAGAGATCGATCCTGATTATTTGAATTATCACACGAGGGGGATGAATTCTTCCTGATCCAGGGGATCGGCGGCCTGTTTGCCTTTTGTCTGAGATTAAAAGTCAATAATCTGAACAAACCTCCACCCACAGATTGTGTACACGTTCTGGCATCGTGGGAAAGTCCAAAACACCCAAGTGGGCACAAGGTCTTAACAGTCACATGGACTGACCGTCGCTTAACAAAAGCTAAATTTAAATATAAATAGCCAGCTTAATCCAGCCGACGTGTTTGGTGTGCACATGAGGTTGCCCACGTGTTTGTGTGCTGAGTCCTAAGGAGCAAAGTGATGCTCCTTCCATTTGACACTAATGGAGAGTCACTCAGAGCCAGGAGGATTTCCCAAGACAGAAACTGAGCAACAGCAGAGACGTTCAGTAGCTCCACATTCAAACTCAAATTGTCACCACCGGCTGCTCAACTTTTATTTTGTGATTATAAACGTATTTTGAGATACTGAAATGAAGTTTGAATGATTCCATACTCACTTGTGGACCAACCACTCCAGGAGGACCAGGTGGGCCAGTTTTCCCTTGGAAACCCTGTGTGGAGAAGGCTTGAGAGATTAGCTACATCGAAAGTGAGATCTTAACAGTCATGACTCACTCAGATTGTAAGGAGAGCAAGCAGAATCTATTCAGAGTCACTGCCGTCCGTGAGTGATTTTTCAGAGTGAGACACAGGGTGACACAAGCCAATTCAGGAAATATGTTGCCCTTGGCTGGAGGGTCTAGAACCAGGGGACACAGTCTCAGAATAAGGGGCAGGCCTTTTAGGACAGAGATGAGGAGAAATTTCTTCACCCAGAGGGTGGTGAATTTTTGGAATTCTCCGCCCCAGAGGGCTGTGAAGGCTCAGTATTGGGAATGTTTGAGACTTAGATGGATAGATTTCTACATATTAAAGATATCAAGGAATATGGGGGTAGTGCAGGAAGATGGTGTGGAAGTAGAGATCAGCCATGATCTAGTTGAATGACGGGGCTGGCTCTAGGGGCCGAATGGCCTACTCTTGCACTATTTCCTATTTTCCATGCAACGTTCAGCACCAAGGCTCCAGAGATCCTGTTTCTTCTAATCTTCATAGAGACCTGAATCAAAATATAGGGATCTCTGACCCACTGTCCCACAAACTATTACATGTAAATACAGTCAACCTGTGAAATAGGGGTGTAATCATTCTAAAGGATAGGAACATTAAAGGGATTGTGTCCTTAAAAGGATGGAACCTTTAATGGGACCAGAATCTTCAAGCTGGAGCGGACATGTGATTCTGTTTATAAAACTTTAGGATGAATCCTTTTGTTGCCTGGTTTCCACTCTTGCCCAGGGGCGGTTCTGAGTTTCTTGGATACCAGTCGACCATTTTTTTTTGAAAAAGGGAGATTACATTCCAGCGGTAGGAATGAGGATTGACTCTCTCCAGTCCAGCACAGCAGAATTAGAGTCACTTCTAGCAAACTAGGAGATTGGGAGCTGGAAGGTGAGGTTTTGGTCGATAGCCAATGATGTCCCAATAATAGGATGGAGATGGAATTTTGACAAAAGGTGTCTGAGTTGTCTAGGGTTGGGGTTGGGGTTGGGGTGGGTCCAACACCGGGGGGGGTCCCTGTTTTCCCAGCCTCTTGTAAGAGGCGAAGATAAGCTGAAGGATGCGTGAGGGCAGAAGCAAGAGTCCAGTAAGGGATGGGAGAATGTGTGTTTGGACCTTTTCTTATTTTGAGTATATAACACAAGGTAAGAAAAAGTAACTTGTCTCAGAGTAGCAATGAAACACAGCTTGGCCCATTGTTCTGTTCTTCACTTAACACAGCTTCTGGCTAACGGTGTAATCAACTGAATTGGGTATGGCCTTGCTCCTTTGCAGGATAGGAGTTAACAGTTAGCTCAGCACGATAAAGGGGCCCTATCGGTGACCTATCATGGTGAGGACAACGATTCACCCTATTGCCCTGGGAAGCAATCAGCTGGCTGTCCTTCTCCCTGATGACACTCCCTGTACAGATGTCGGGTGAGGACAAGATCAGGCGCGGCTGCAGCAGGCCTCCTGATAACTCCACACAGGTGCCTGAGTGCACTGGAGCACAGCTCCATCATGGCTCTGGCACAGGCCTACCCCACTGAACCCAAAACTAAACGCAACATAACTCCACACTAAACAACTCCACACTAAACTCCTTTCAATGTAAGATAGCTCAACTAAACTCAAGCACAACAAAATTAAACTCACTGGGTTCAAAGCAACTCAAGAACACAGCTTAAACACACTCAATTCAAATCAACCGAATGCACCTGAACACAATTCAGCAGAAGCCAACACAATTAGGCTCAACTAGTTTTTTATTCGTTCTCGGGATGTGAGAACATATTTAGACCAGTATTTATTGCCCATCCCTAGGTGCCTTGAGAAGGTGGTGCTGAGCTGCCTTCTTGAACTGCTGCAGTCCATGTGGTGTAGGTACACACCACTTGGGCTTCATTATTAACTGTCTTTGCAAGATGCCAGTCTTGTACTCATCCCGATATCAGAGGGACCCTGCAGGATAATTCTATTCGTGAAGAGTCCTTTCATATTTTGCAGGCCTTAAGCTGCTGACCAGGAAAAGGGATCTTCAATAGGCATTGCCAGACAATTCCATTTGCTTCTATATTTCCCCCAGTTCTTTCCTTCATCTGCTGTCTCTGTGCTTGGTGGTGGAGCAGGAGGGTGGGGGATGTAGGGGGGACCAGTGTAACTGCTGGGATTGGGGGATTAGCTTGCAATGCACTCAGGCACCTGTGTGGAGTTATCAGGAGGCCTGCTGCAGCCGCGCCTGATCTTGTCCTCACACGACATCTGCACAGGGCAGCACTCATGGGAGTATCATCAGGGAGAAGGACAGCCATTTGATTGCTTCCCAGGGCAATGGGGTTAATTGTTGTCCTCACCATGATAGGTCACCGATAGGGCCCCTTTATCATGCTGTACTAACTGTTAACTCATATCCTGCTAAGGAGCAAGGCCATACCCAAGTCAGTTGATTACACCGTTAGCCAGAAGCTGTGTCAAGCGAAGAACAGAACAATGAGCTAAGCTGACGTCTAAATCCACCTATTAAACCTTGAGGAAAGAAAGCGGAATGAATTTACAACTGCACAATTAAACACCAGCATCACTCATTCCAAAAGATGGATTTCGATCAGAAGGTGTGTTTGATGCTATCAATTGTGTCCTAGCTCAGCTTTGGAGGAGAATTCAAAGTGAGCTGCTTTTACTCGTGTTGTGATGCTGTGCATGGAACATCTCACTGCATCGCCAAGCGTTGCCTGTGGCTCCTAACCCCATGAGCCCTTATTGCTGGTTTGCAAGGGGCCAGCTGGAATCGAGTTACATTTGGTTGACCGGCCATGGGAAGAGTCAGAGGGTCGAAGGAAATCTTCAGTCATGCCTGATGCTGTCTAGTATATTCCTTCTTGGGGTGAAGGTGACATTGGAAAGGCTGGCATTTATTGTCAATTCACAGTTACGTCCCCATTTGCACAACCACCACACAGAGGGCATTGTAAGTAAACCAGCTCATAGGGTCAATAGAGAGAAACTATTTCCTCTGGTTGGGGGGGGTGGGGAGAGTTCAGAACAAGGGGGCAGAATGTTGAAATGAGAGCCAGGCTGTTCTGGGGTGATGTCAGGAAGCACTTCCTCACACACAGGGAAATCTGGAACTCTGTCCCCGCAAAAAGCTAGTGAGGGTGGGGTTGGGGTCAATTAAAAATTTCAGATCTGAGATTGATAGATGTTTTTTGGGTAAGGGGATTAAGGGTTATGGAACCAAGGAGGGTAGATGGACATAATATACAGGTCAGCCTTAATCTAATTGACTGGTGGAATAGGCTTGAGGGGATGAATGGCCTCCTTCAGTTCCTAAGCATATATTGTGGGATTGAGGTCACATGTGATCCAGATTAGTAAGGGTGACAGGGTCCCTTTTCCTGAAGGACATTATCTCTGTATCCGCCCAGATATATGAATGCAGAAAACTGGGTCAGATCCAAATCTAAAATGGTGCAGCAGCGATACAGTTCAGAGGTTTTCTGACAGGGATCTGATTGCAGTTCGGATGCCAACATCTCCTGCACAAATGGAGTGTGTTCCCTGTTCAGAGGTCCACCCTCTCCGTAAGTGGACAAATGCATCTCCCGAGATGTATACTGTCAGAGATTGTGTCATCAGTCTCCGAGTGTTAACGGTCTCCACCTATCAGGGGTTGTGGCTGATCTCTGCACGTCTCTCCGCAGGGTTTGTACAGTCATACGGGAGAGGGTGGTCACCTTGGAGACATCTCCTCAAATCAAGCAAAGGAGGCAGATCAATCAAAGACATCTCCGAGAGGGTTGGTACTTACAGTTTCACCTCGTTGCCCTGGGTGTCCAGGTAACCCGTCTTTACCAGCTGGGCCCTAGAACAAGATGGAACAGAGAGAGACAGCATTTAGCAGCTGATAACAATTGTTAGAATATTAATTACTGTAAGAAAAACATGTTATAGGGGAACTGGGTGGGACTTTCACCTCCGAGATCAGAGCTCGAACCTAGTTCAGACCAATGGGTTGAAAGCCCATTCTGTCCCCTGGTCTGAGGGGACCACTGAGATATTTTAGATACCAGTACACACCTGGCACAAAGCAATCCTGCTCCCAGACACACTGGTTAGGGATTTGGAAAAGTACCAGAATGGAGAAGTAAAAGCTGCTCTTCTAGTACGGGGAATGAGGTATGAAATTGGCCTGTGTGGAGAGAGCTTTACTCTGTATCTAACCCCGTGCTGTGCCTGTCCTGGGAGTGTTTGATGGGGACAGTGTAGAGGGAGCTTTACTCTGTATCTAACACCATGCTGTACCTGTCCTGGGAGTGTTTGATGGGGACAGTGTAGAGGGCGCTTTACTCTGTATCTAACCCCGTGCTGTACCTGTCCTGGGAGTGTTTAATGGGGACAGTGTAGAGGGAGCTTTACTCTGTATCTAACCCCGTGCCATGCCTGCTCTGGGAGTGTTTGATGGGGACAGTGTAGAGGGAGCTTTACTCTGTAACCCTGGAGAAACAGTGTGGGAGGAGACCATTTTGCTCATTGTGCCTGCGCTAATTCTTTGAAAATGCCACCTAGCTCGTCCCATTCCCCTATTCTTTCTCCGTAGTCTTGCAAACATTTCCTTTCCAATTGTACATCCAGTTTCTTTTTGAAAATGAATTGAATCTATTGAATGGCTGAGGTTATTTGCTAATGTGTGAGTGAGGGGCTATTGGGGTTTCAGTGAAGCCCCATGAAGTTATTCCTGGGTGAGGTGCACATTTTGTCAATAAATAAAGAGTAAAATCTCAGAGAACTTTTTCTTTTATTTTGAGCGACTGAATCTGGATAAACATACAATGCATTAAAAAATGAGTCAAGTTGCTGGGATTACTTACAGGGGGTCCTTTGGGTCCAGCGAATCCCATTGGTCCCTGAGGTCCAGGCGGCCCCTACCATGTAAACATAAACAGTTTGAGAAAAGGAAGCTGTGCATTTCTATAGTGCCTCTCACGGCCTCAGGGCACCCCAAAGTACTTTACAACCAATTAAATACTTTTTTGAAATGTAACCAATGTTTAATGTAGGCAACATGGCAGCCAATTTGCACACAGCAAGATCCCACAAACAACCAATGAGAGGAATGACCAGATATTTGCTTTCAGTAGTCTCGGTTAAGGAATAAATATTTTCCCAAAACATCATGGAAACTCCCCTGCCGCCATCAAACTGATGCAATGGGATCCTTTACGCCCACTTGAAAGGGTAGATGGCGCCTCAGTTTAATGTCTTTTCAGAAGAGATGCAGCAAGACCATGGGCTTAAGCTGCGAGTAGGGATAATTTGTACATCGTTAGCTATGTTACTGAGATGCTCATCCAATAGCAGGAGTTGGATGATCAGTCGTTAACTATGCAAGTGTCTGCCAGTGAGAGGGTGCTGCCATAGTTTCTCAGAGCTTCAGCTGTGCGTTACCATGGAGTTGGTGCTCTGACATTGTTCTAATGTTCTGGGACTTTGAGGTTACAATCTGTGCCTTGCTGGCCCTGGCAAGTGTCGTGCAGGGGACAGAGATGCGTTGGCAGAAAAACAGCCACATATTCACCTGTCCACTCAGCTGTAGACACAGAATCACAGAGTCTGAGAGTGTCCAAACATCAGAACAAAACATGGACAATGGACCAAGTCCAAGCAGCTTCAACAAATGGTGGACGACATGGAGAAGCCGATGTCCTGGCCAATCAAAATTTCTCAAGAAAAGCAGCTCCTCATTGGATAGTCTAGAACCAATCACCCACATGGATTGAGTAGCTTAAAGTTGAACTTCATATGGATTCCGAGATGGTTTTCTTGACTTATATTGTTTCATTTTTATAATGAGGACTTTTCTTTTCAATTTAGAATCTGTTGTTGTTGGTTGCAGCCTGTCTAAAATAATCAGCGGAGGTGGTGGCGTAGTGATATTGTCGCTGGACTAGTAATCCAGAGACCCAGGGTAATGCTCTGTGAACTGGGGTTCAAATCCTGCCACAGCAGATGGTAGAATTTGAATTCAATAAAAATCTGGAATTAAAAGTCTAATAATGACATTGTCAATTGTTGTAAAAACTGGAGGATGGCCCACCCGGCACTGGAAATGACAATCGCAGCCTTGTCGACTCTGCACATCTACCTGACAATGTGGAAAATTTCCTGTACACAAAAAGCAGGACAAATCCAACCCAGCCAATTCCTGTCCCATCAGTCTACTACCCATCATCAGTGAAAGGGGGTCATCAACAATAACCTGCTCACTGATGCCCAGTTTGGGTTCCGCCAGGGCCACTCAGCCCTTGACCTCATTACAGCCCTGGTCCAAACATGGACAAAAGAGCTGAACAGGTGAGAGTGACTGCCCTTGACATCAAGGCTGCATTTGAACGAGTGTGGCATCAAAACTGGAATCAGGGGGAAAACTCTCCGCTGGTTGGAGTCATACCTAGCACAAAGGAAGATGGCTGTGGTTGCTGGAGATCAGTCATCTCAGCTGCAGGAGGTCCTCAGGGTAGTGTTGTCAGCCCAACCATCTTCAGCTATATCAATGACCTTCCTCCATTTTAAGGTCAGAAGTGGGGTTGTTTGCTGATGATTGCACGGTGTACAAAGGGGGGGTTGATCAGTAAGTTTGCGGATGACACGACAATTGGTGGGATGGTAAATAGTGAGGAGACTACAGGAGGATTCAGATGGGCTTATCAGTGGCAAATGGAATTTAATCTGGATAAGTGTGAGGTGATGCACTTGGGCAGGACAAACAAGGCATGGGAATACACGATGAATTGTAGGACCCTGGGAAGTACCGAAGATCAGAGGGACCTTGGTGTGCATGTCCACCGGTCCCTTAAGGCAGCGGGACAGGTAGATAAGGTGGTTAAGGCGGCATATGGGATACTTGCCTTTATTAGCTGAAGCACAGAATATAAGAGCAGGGAGGTTATGCTGGAACTGTATAAAACACCGGTTAGGCCACAGCTAGAGTATTGCATGCAGTTCTGGAATCCGCATTATAGGAAGGATGTGATTGCACTAGAGAGAGTGCAGAGGAGATTTACCAGGATGATGCCTGGGCTGGAGAGTTTTAGTTATGAGGAGAGAATGGATAGACTGGGGTTATTTTTCCTGGAGCAGAAGAGATTGAGGGGGGACATGATTGAGGTGTATAAAATTATGAGGGGCATAGATAGGGTAGATAGGAAGGAACTTTTCCCCTTGTCGGAGGGATCAATAACCAGGGGGGCATAGGTTTAAGGTAAGGGGCAGGAGGTTTAGAGGGGATGTGAGGAAGAATTTTTTCACCCAGAGAGTGGTGGGAATCTGGAAGTTACTGCCTGAAAGGGTGGTAGAGGCAGAAACCCTCATAACGTTTAAGAAGTATTTGGATGTGCACTTGCGTTGCCATGGCATACAAGGCTATGGGCCTAGTGCCGTAAAATGAGATTAGAATAGTTAAGTACTTGTTTGGCTGCCGCAGACACGATGGGCTGAAGGGCCTTTTTCTGTAGACCTCTATGACTCTATGGCTCTAATGTCCAGCACCATTCACGACTCCTCAGATACTGAAGCAGTCCATGTCCAAATGCAGCAAGACCTGGACAATATTCAGGCGTGGGCTGACAAGTGGCAAGTAACATTCACGCCACACGAGTGTCAGGCAATGACCATCTTCAACAAGAGAGAATCCAACCATTGCCCCCTGATGTTCAATGGCATTACCATCACTGAATCCCCCACTATCAACATCCTGGGGGTTACCATTGATCAGAAACTGAACTGGACTAGCCAAATAAATACTGTGGCTACAAGAGCAGGTTAGAGGCTAGGAATCCTGCGGTGAGTAACTCACCTCCTGACTCCCCAAAGCCTGTCCACCATCTACAAGGCACAAGTCAGGAGTGTGATGGAATACTCCCCAATTGCCTGGATGAGTGCAGCTCCCACAACACTCAAGAAGCTTGACACCGTCCAGGACAAAGCAACCCACTTGATTGGCACCACATCCACAAACATTCACTTCCTTCACCACCGACGCACAGTGGCAGCAGTGTGTACCATCTACAAGATGCACTGCAGGAACTCACCAAGGCTCCTTCGACAGAACCTTCTAAACCCACGACTGCTACTATCTAGAAGGACAAGGGCAGCAGATAGATGGGAACACCACCACCTGGAAATTCCCCTCCAAGCCACTCACCATCCTGACTTGGAAATATATCACCGTTCCTTCACTGTCACTGGGTCAAAATCCTGGAACTCCCTTCCTAACAGCACTGTGGGTGTACCTACACCACAGGGACTGCAGCAGTTCGAGAAGGCAGCTCACCACCACTTTCTCAAGGGCAACTAGGGATGGGCAATAAATGCTGGCCCAGCCAGCGAAGCCCACATCCCGTGAATGAATAATGAGAAAAAAATGAATGCGCAATGCCAACTTTTTTTGGATGCTTAAAAGTCAAGTGTGCCTCAAAGGCTCAGATCTGAGTGGACTGATGAAAGCGAAGGAGCATCCATTGTACATGCTCCAAACAAGAAAGACTACTTGAATTCGATTCTGCCAACTTCCATTTACTTTGTCAAATTTCTTCATTGAACATTGGAGGCAAAACTAGCTACAAAAGACAGATTGATTATATACCGTCTGATCTCCACATAATGGAATGATTTGAATGTTATGGACACAAAATATTCATTGTTACCCTCAGTCTCCACTGCTGAACTTGGAAGAGCAGAGAGAACTGAACTGGGACAAGATTTGCTCCACATTAAAACACTGCACAGAAACAATGGAATATAAAAGAAAGGATCTTGAGGATTGTAGCTCCTTACCCTCTCACCAGAAGGACCAGGTGGACCATCATTGCCTGAGCTACCCTGGAATAGAGATAATTAGAGATATTAGCTCCAGGAAATGAAAGAATTATCTCATAATATTCATAATAATGCCACAAAAAATATTTCTGCAAAAATCTTCATTCAAATCGAAATTTTACAGGTATTCAGTGGGTTCCTTCTGGGGTCATTACTAGATACCAATCCCTGATCCCCAAGTGTCACATGTGTACATTGGAAGGGGCAGAGGATCAGAGCGCTTTTATCTTTTCCTTGAATGGGTGGGTTGAGGGTCTCCGCTGTTTGTAGGGGGTGGGGCGCTGCAGCTGAACATGAATTGTACAGAGTTTCAGCCTGATCTTTTATTGGGTCCAGAGAACTAAACTGGACTGGTCCAAACAACACCACACATTAAGAGCAGCAAGAAGATGATTATGGGACAGACAGAATGATATTTCAAGAGCAAAGGAAATGGGAGGGAAAATTTGCTGATTTAGAGATTTAGAGATCAGGAGTGAGAGTTGTTGGGAGCAAGAGGGTGGGGATGCTGGGGCAAGGGGGTGATGGGGACAATTTGTGAGTTGTACTTTCTATCTAACCCTGTGCTGTACCTGTCCTGGGAGTGTTTGATGGGGACAGTGTAGAGGGAGCTTTACTCTGTATCTAACCCCGTGCTGTACCTGTCTTGGGAGTGTTTGATGGGGACAGTGTAGAGGGAGCTTTACTCTGTATCTAACCCCGTGCTGTACCTGTCTTGGGAGTGTTTGATGGGGACAGTGTAGAGGGAGCTTTACTCTGTATCTAACCCCGTGCTGTACCTGTCTTGGGAGTGTTTGATGGGGACAGTGTAGAGGGAGCTTTACTCTGTATCTAACCCCGTGCTGTACCTGTCCTGGGAGTGTTTGATGGGGACAGTGTAGAGGGAGCTTTACTCTGTATCTAACCCCGTGCTGTACCTATCCTGGGAGTGTTTGATGGGGACAGTGTAGAGGGAGCTTTACTCTGTATCTAACCCCGTGCTGTACCTGTCCTGTGAATGTTTGATGGGGACAGTGTAGAGGGAACTTTACTCTGTATCTAACCCCATGCTGTACCTGTCCTGGGAGTGTTTGATGGGGACAGTGTAGAGGGAGCTTTACTCTGTATCTAACCCCATGCTGTACCTGTCCTGGGAGTGTTTGATGGGGACAGTGTAGAGGGAGTTTTACTCTGTATCTAACCCCGTGCTGTACCTGTTCTGGGAGTGTTTGATGGGGACAATGTAGAGGGAGCTTTACTCTGTAACTAACCCCGTGCTGTACCTGTCCTGGGAGTGTTTGATGGAGACAGTGTAGAGGGAGCTTTACTCTGTATCTAACCCCGTGCTGTACCTGCCCTGGGAGTGTTTGATGGGGACAGTGTAGAGGGAGCTTTACTCTGTATCTAACCCCATGCTGTACCTTCCCTGGGAGTGTTTGATGGGGACAGTGTAGAGGGAGCTTTACTCTGTATCTAACCCCGTGCTGTACTTGTCCTGGGAGTGTTTGATGGGGACAGTATAGAGGGAGCTTTACTCTGTATCTAACCCCGTGCTGTACCTGCCCTGGGAGTGTTTGATGGGGACAGTGTAGAGGGAGCTTTACTCTGTATCTAACCCCGTGCTGTACCTTCCCTGGGAGTGTTTGATGGGGACAGTGTAGAGGGAGCTTTACTCTGTATCTAACCCCGTGCTGTACCTGCCCTGGGAGTGTTTGATGGGGACAGTGTAGAGGGAGCTTTACTCTGTATCTAACCCCGTGCTGTACTTGTCCTGGGAGTGTTTGATGGGGACAGTATAGAGGGAGCTTTACTCTGTATCTAACCCCGTGCTGTACCTACCCTGGGAGTGTTTGATGGGGACAGTGTAGAGGGAGCTTTACTCTGTATCTAACCCCGTACTGTACCTGTCCTGGGAGTGTTTGATGGGGACAGTGTAGAGGGAGCTTTACTCTGTATCTAACCCCGTACTGTACCTGTCCTGGGAATGTTTGATGGGGACAGTGTAGGGGGAACTTTACTCTGTAACTAAACCATAAAGTTACCTTAGGGCCGGCTTTTCCTGTTGATCCTCTTGGACCACGTTCACCTCGTGGACCCTTTGGTGACAAAATAAACAAAGTTACATCCACATGAAACAAACAGTTGAGGTTTACAAGGAGAAATTAAAGCATAAAAACATTGACATTTAACAGTGATGCACAGGAGCAGGTGATGATAATGTTGAGTAAATAGGTTTATACCGTTGGGCCTCTCTGTCCTCTTGGGCCTGCTTTTCCCGGAGTGCCCTAAAAATAAAGAATGAAGAGATAGGTGAGCAAATGGTGGGTGATGAGGTCAGCGTCAGCACTCACCCCTTGTCAAGGAGCCCTCCCTCTCTCCAATGTTCATCAGTCTTCATGGGCAGATATTCCTGCCATTCTTATCCTGGCTGGTTTGATGTGACTGCAGGTTCCACACCAAATGATCGATGGGCAACTGCCCTCTGGGGTAGCTGAACAAGTTCTATCAGGATAATAAGGAATGGGCAATAAATGCCAGCTTGCCAGTGATGCCACATTCTGAGAACACACTTGAGAAAATGACCCACAAATCAGACTCTCCATTACAAGTCAAAGGGAAAGCAATTTGTTGTATTCCTGGTGGTTACCCTGTCACAATGAATCATCCTCATGTGTCTCACCTACAGAGGTACATTTCTCTATGGTTACAAAAGAGAGGGGAATTATTTTAACCCTATTCTCCAGTGGGTGTGAAATTAAAATCACCCAGGTTACTGACCCACAGGATCCATGATTTGAAGCTGTTAATCTGAACATGCGCAAAGACCTGGTCGTCAAACCTGGCAGCAACTTTACACCTGCCTGTCACATCCCAATGACCTCATCGTGACACACACACACACCATTTCACCTGGTGGCCTGTGTGGGCACATTGACCCACCAGGCACAGACCAGTCAGGACCCACTGGGCACAGTCCAGTCAGGACCCACTGGGCACAGACCAGTCAGGACCCACTGGGCAAAGGCCAATCAGGACCCACTGGGCACAGACCAGTCAGGACCCACTGGGCACAGACCAGTCAGGACCCACTGGGCAAAGGCCAGTCAGGACCCACCGGGCAAAGGCCAGTCAGGACCCACTGGGCACAATTCGGTCAGGACCCACTGGGCAAAGGCCAATCAGGACCCACTGGGCAAAGGCCAGTCAGGACCCACTGGGCAAAGGCCAGTCAGGACCCACTGGGCAAAGGCCAATCGGGACCCACTGGACACAGACCAGTCAGGACCCACTGGGCTCAGACCAATCAGGACCAACTGGGCACAGTCCAGTCAGGACTCACTGGGCAAAGGCTAGTCAGGGCCCACTGGGCTCAGACCAATCAGGACCTACTGGGCACAGTCCAGTCAGGACCCACTGGGCACAGTCCAGTCAGGACCCACTGGGCAAAGGCTAGTCAGGACCCACTGGGCACAGTCCAGTCAGGACCCACTGGGCAAAGGCCAGTCAAGACCCACTGGGCAAAGGCCAGTCAGGACCCACTGGACACAGTCCAGTCAGGACCCATTGGGCACAGTCCAGTCAGGACCCACTGGGCAAAGGCCAGTCAAGACCCACTGGACACAGACCAGTCAGGACCCACTGGGCAAAGGCCAGTCAAGACCCACTGGACACAGACCAGTCAGGACCCACTGGGCAAAGGCCAGTCAAGACCCACTGGACACAGACCAGTCAGGACCCACTGGGCACAGTCCAGTCAGGACCCACTGGGCAAAGGCGAGTCAAGACCCACTGGACACAGACCAGTCAGGACCCACCGGGCAAAGGCCAGTCAAGACCCACTGGACACAGACCAGTCAGCACCCACTGGGCAAAGGCCAGTCAAGACCCAGTGGACACAGACCAGTCAGGACCCACTGGACACAGACCAGTCAGGGCCCACTGGGCAAAGGCTAGTCAGGACCCACTGGGCAAAGGCCAATCAGGACCCACTGGGCAAAGGCTAGTCAGGACCCACTGGACACAGTCCAGTCAGGACCCACTGGGCAAAGGCTAGTCAGGACCCACTGGACACAGACCAGTCAGGACCCACTGGGCAAAGGCTAGTCAGGACCCACTGGACACAGACCAGTCAGGACCCACTGGGCAAAGGCTAGTCAGGACCCACTGGGCAAAGGCTAGTCAGGACCCACTGGACACAGTCCAGTCAGGACCCACTGGACACAGTCCAGTCAGGACCCACTGGACACAGTCCAGTCAGGACCCACTGGGCACAGTCCAGTCAGGACCCACTGGGCACAGTCCAGTCAGGACCCACTGGGCACAGTCCAGTCAGGACCCACTGGACACAGACCAGTCAGGACCCACTGGACACAGACCAGTCAGGACCCACTGGACACAGACCAGTCAGGACCCACTGGGCAAAGGCCAGTCAGGACCCACTGGACACAGACCAGTCAGGACCCACTGGGTAAAGGCCAGTTAGGACCCACTGGGTAAAGGCCAGTCAGGACCCACTGGGCAAAGGCCAGTCAGGGCCCACTGGACAAAGACCAGTCAGGACCCACTGGGCAAAAACAAGATACTATTTTGCCTCTGTGAGGCTGAGATTGTTCTCCTTAGAGCAGACAAGGTTAAGATATTTAACAGATGCGTTCAAAATTATGAAGGGTTTCAATGGAGTAAATAAGGAGAAACTGTTTCTGCTGGCAGGAGAGTTGATAACCAGAGGGAGACAAACTGAGGATAAGCAGAAAAAGGGAATTGGATAAATACTTGAAAAGGAAATTTTACAGGGCTATGGGAGGAGAACAAAGGACTGAGACTAATTGGATAACGCTGTCAAACAGCCAGCACAAGAGGCATGGTGGCTGAATGGCCTCCAGCTGTGCTGTAAGATTCTATGATTCTATGAGGAGTGGGGGTTGTATGTTTCTCTGTGACCAGAAGTAGACTCCATATGAAAGACCCAACTAGAGGCAGTGTTCTGGACTGTGATTGCATAGCAAGGGCAGCTGAGGCAGGGCCAGGGGAAGGGGATTTATCTGATGATCAAACACCACAGTGCTCAACTCCCCTTCCTATTCCCAACTCCCTACATCACATGTCCTGGGATATGAACCCTGTGCTGCTGTTGGAAAATGAAGCACAGAATGTACAAAATTCCAAATGGTAAACTCAGATCCTTATAAAGATCCGTGTCCAGGCATTTCCTACCAAAGTCCCCAGGACTCAGGATTTATGCTTTTTTCCTGGCTCTGTGTGGTCAGATTGGCAGGATAACAGACCCGGAGCAGTTAAAAAAATAAAACAGCTGAGGCAGCTATTCTCAGCTGCCTCAAGTAGCACTGAATGTAAACTTTGCCTGGTCAGGGAGATGCTCTTTAACAAATGGCAATCTCGCTAAGGCTGCATGGACACAAGTCCTGCCAACCTTTACTCATCTGTTAAAGGACGTACGGCCACTCAAAGCCTTTCCAGCATTCAATTCAATTTAGGCTGGTCTAAATCTCATCTCCCCATTGGTAGCCGTGCCTTCAGTTGTTTGGACCCTGAGCTCTGCGTTTCCCTCCCTCACTCTCCCTGCCTCTCTCCTCCTTTAAGGTGCTCCTTGAAAGTGACCTCTGACAAAGCTGACCCAATATCTCATGTGGCTCTGTGAAGCACCTTGGGATGTTTTGCCAGGCTAAAAAAGTGCTATATAAATGCAAGTCATTGTTGTTGTAAGCCCGTCTAACCACTCCCCCCACCCCCCACCCCATTGGTTCCGTAACCCTTAATCCCCTTAACCAACAAAAATCTATCGACTTCAGTTTGGCAATTTTCAACCGACCGTCAGCCTCAGCAGCTTTTTTTGGGGGAGAGAGTTCCAGATTCCCACTCCCCTGTGTGTGAGGAAGTGCTTCCTGACATCACCCCTGGTGAATCTGCACTGCAGTCTTCCCAAGGCCCATCTCTCCATCCTGAGGTGCGGTGCCCAGGGATGAACAGTTACTCCAGATAGGGTCTGACCAGAGTCTTATATAAATTATAACTCATTCTTTTTAAATGTGTCAACACCCCTTAAATCAGTGAATGGAGGAACCTCAAACCAGTTTGCCAAACACTAACTGCTAACACTGGGATCCTGGTTCCAGTCTCATTTATAAATCACATCAGCTCAACAACCCGAGCCATTGCAGCCAATCAATGAGGGGAAACTGACCGCGGGCTTTGCTGAACTGGGACCTTGCCACCAGAGCAGGACAATTTTAACTCTTCAGCATCCTGGTCTGGATCCAGAATTTCCTCCCTGGCAAAACCCCCGCCCTGGTTCTCTGCTTTCCCAATGATCTCACCAAAGTTTGGGTGGGGTGGTGAGGCCGGAGGTGGGGAGGCTCGGGGTGTGGCGCGAGGGGCTGGGGGCTCTGGTGGGGTTCAGGGTGGGGGGGATGGGGGTGGTGACAGGGTTCAGGGTGGGTGGGTAGGGTGGTGGCAGGTTCTGGGGTGGGGGGGTTTTAGAGTTGGGAGGTTCATGATGGAGGATGGTGGGGGAATGGGGGTGGAGGAGTCAGGATTCAGGGTGGGAAGGGAGCAGGTCCCTTTATCTGAGGATCAATGGTTGGATCTGGGCGAATATCTGAGATACCCACTGCCCAAAGAGGCTGGAGGTGGCAGTGGGGAACTGACCGGTCAACCCTCCTGCTGTCTAGAAACAAATTGAGAATATTCCCCCCTTTCAGAGGCCCCCTTTTAAGGAAGCTACATTTAAATAATTCAAATAGTATCCTAGAATGTTTACAGCACAGGAGGAGGCCATTTGACCCAATGTGCCTCTGCCAGCTCTCTGCAGGAGAAGCTCACCCAGTTCCGCACACCCCCCTCGCCCCCCTCACCTTTTTATTTAGTTTCCTTGAGAACTGGACTCTGACAATCAGTGACAGTGAGAAGGGGTCTTCCTGATGGACACTGAATAATGTGATGCCGGAAAGGGCTGAATGCAGCAAGCTTTCATTGGACCGAGGCCAACGCTCCCTCTGGCCTGGCAATCAGCTTCTAGCAAAAAAGGCCAAATGGAGCGTTCCATTGGCTGGAGAAGCCACAGGAAGCCTGGCTCTGCTCCAGACCCTGTGTCCTGTAACCAGCACACTTTCCCTGGATAAAGCAAGTCTGAGAATCAAGCTGCCTCATTGCAACACTCCCACATTGAGCCACAGCCCAACTCACTTCAGTGCTTTGCTCCTGGTTCTCAGACTCTCGCCGGTTGGGGTTGCTGGCAGCTTTTTGCAGGTGAGTTGGGTTTAGGGAAGGTGGAAGATCCCAGTGCGAGCTGGTCCAGGAGTCCACAGAGACTAACACCTGTAAACAGGTAGCTAGGAAATCCCCACCCAAAACAGTTGCGAGAGCTGTTTAAATGAGCAGAGCAGGTTCTGTATCAGTTGTACGACTCCCGATTGCAACTTTCGAGTTGAAAGTTTGGGAAGGGGAGGTGGGTATGCGGAAGAGTGTCAGTCCCATTCCCAGGCGGTTAGAGAGTGAAACCAGCATAGTTTAAAGGAATGTAGAAGATTTTTGGGGTTTTATTTTAAGGTTTCTATGGGTCAGCATCTTGACATTCAATGCCCAACTCCAGGCTATCCTCAAACTGATCTAGAAATCAATCCTCAACCCCCTGTATAAACCCATCGCCCTCTTTCAGCCTATACATTACTTTGTCCCATCCCAGCCAGTCTATCTCTGAATCATTAAAGTTACCCATACAGTGTTAGAAATTATAGATCCTGCTACTCCCGCATTTCAAACTGATCCACACATCTGTTCAGTGGAATGTGATTAGCCCCCAACAGGGTAACAGAGCATAAGAACATGCATATGAGGAGTAGGCCATTCAGCTCATCAAGCCTGCTCCCCCATTTGATAAGACCTGATCTGATTGTGGCTCAACTCACCTTCCTGTCTACCCCCACCCCCCATAGTCCTCGATTCCATTGTTCAAAAATCTGTCTAACTCAGCCTTGAATAAATTCAACGATCCAGCCTCCACTGCTCTCTGGGAAAGAATTCCACAGGCTAACAACCCTCTGAGAGAAGAAATTCCTCCACATCTCTGTCTTAATGGGAGACCCCTTATTCTGAAATTATTCTGTTCCCTAGTTCTAGATTCCCCCACAAGGAGAAACATCCTCTCAGCATCCACCCTGTGAAGCCCCCTCAGAATCTTATATGTTTCAATAAGATCACCTCTCATTCTTCTAAATTCCAATGGGTACAGGACCAACCTACTCAACCTCTCCTCATAAGACAAACCCCTTCATCCCAGGAATCAGCCGAGTGAACCTTCTCTGAATTGCTTCCAATGCAGGTCTATCCCCCGTAAATAAGGAGACCAAAACTCAGAGGTAGTCTCAGCAATGCCCTGTACAGTTGTAACAAGACTTCCCTACTTTTATAAAAGCAAAAATAATTTATATAGATTTTTCTTTTTCCAGCTACTTCCATTATTTTTAAGTGTATTTCCATCCATTGTTTTATCTCTACCTTTTAGCCTATTTCGATCCCTTCTCCCCACCAGGGCTATCTGTACCTTGCTCGTCCTGCTTTCTACCCTTAATTAGCACATTCCTTTAGATAATATCACCACCTTCAACACCTCTTTGTCCTTATGTCTGTGACATCTTTTGGTTATCTCCACCTATCACTGGCCCTCTATCCAGCTTTTCTTGTCCCACCCCCCCACTTAAACCAGCTTATATTTCACCTCTCGTCTATTTTTACTTAGTTCTGTTGAAGGGTCATTCGGACTCAAAACGTTAACTGGGCTCCTCTCCGCAGATGCTGCCAGACCTGCTGAGTTTTTCCAGGTATTTCTGTTTTTGTTCCCTACTTTTATATTCCATTCCCCTTGCAATAAAAGACAACATTCCATTTCCCTTCCTAATCACTCGCTGTACCTGAATGCTAACTGTTTGTGATCCATGTATCAGGACACCCAGGTCCCTCTGTATCTCAGAGTTCTGCAATCTCTCTCCATTTAAATAACTGGCTGCTTTTCTGTTCTTCCTGCCAAAGTTGACAAGTTCACATTTTCCCACATTATTCTCCATCTGCCAAACTTTTTGTCCACCCACTTAACCCATCTATATCCCTTTGCAGACTCTCTGTACCCTCCTCACAACTTGCTTTCCTACCTATCTTTGGGTCATCAGCAAATTGACCTACCATGCGCTCGGTCCCTTCATCCAATTGTAAATAGTTGCGGTCCCAGCACTTATCCCTGTGGTACTCCATTAGTAACAGCTTGCCAACCTGAAAATGACCCATTTATCGCTACTCTCTGCTTCTTGTTACCTAACCAATTCTCTATCTATGATAATAAATTACCCCCCACACTGTGAGCTCTTACCTTATTTTGGCTTTAACCTTTCATGCCCCAAACCATGGTCTTGACCCTTAAAACCCAGTGTGTGCTCTACGTTGTGAGCCTCAATACCATAGTGGATGGAGCAAAACCTCACTGGGCTGGGGAAATAAACCCATCTCTTCACATAATAAACCATTAGCGCTTCCTCCTCAGGCTACTTAGTTCCCCTGACAAAGAAACCCGTTTCTGGATGGCAGAACACAACACACAATGTCTGTCAGTTATTCAGCTGAGACCTACCCTCACTCCTTTCTCGCCATTCGCTCCTGGGAATCCTGGGAATCCAATCGAACCCTGAAATGAGTGAGAGAAAAATCATCAACAGGAACTCTCAGAATTCCGGATGGGAACTGCCTCGTGACTGCAGGAGGTTGACTTACTTTCGGGCCTTGTCTTCCTGGGTATCCCGGCAAGCCTGGAACTCCGAGCTTTCCCTAGAGCAACAGAGGAAACAGGTTAACTGGGCAGCAGGAACAGGGGAATTCCCACGTAACCCCTCTTACAGGAGACAGGTGCACTGGGATAATACCACATTGAGGAAAGCTTTCAGACAGCCGGGAATCTCAACTCCCAAAGTGGACCTTTCAATCTTTCAACTGTGGATTGGAGAGCCAACCCCAGGGATCACTGAACCTTATTTGTATGGCTGGCATCTTTCACTTATGGAGTTTACCCTTGAGTCTATTATTCTGTGGAATAAATGGATATTTCATATTGTCACATAAGGGTATTTAGCATCAAGAAAGGTTCAGTTGCCCCAAGTCCACCTACCCAACATATCCCACAACTCCACCATATTGTGAATCATCAGATACTAAAGCAGTCCGTGCCCATATGTAACAAGACCTGGATAATAATCAGGCTTGGCCTGATAAATGGCAAATAACATTCATGCCAAACAAGTGCCAGGCAATGGCCATCTCCAACAAGAGAGAATCTAACCATTGCCCCCTGATGTGCAATGGCATCACTGAATCGCCCACTATCAACATCCTGGGGGTTACCATTGACCAGAAACTGAACTGGACTAGCCATATAAATACTGTGGCTACAAGAGCAGGTCAGAGGCTAGGAATCCTGCAGCAAGTAACTCACCTCCTGACTCCCCAAAGCCTGTCCACCATCTACAAGGCACAAGTCAGGAGTGTGATGGAATACTCGCCACTTGCCTGGATGAGTGCAGCTCCCACAACACTCAAGAAGCTCGACACCGTCCAGGACAAAGCAGCCCACTTGATTGGCACCCCATCCACAAACATTCACTCCCTTCACCACCGACGCACAGCAGCAGCAGTGTGTGTACCATCTACGAGATGCACTGCAGGAATTCACCAAGGCTCCTTAGGCAGCACCTTCCAAACCCATGACCACTACCATCTAGAAGGACAAGGGCAGCAGATAGATGGGAACACCACCACCTGGAAGTTCTCCTCCAAGCCACTCACCATCCTGACTTGGAAATATATCACCGTTCCTTCACTGTCGCTGGGTCAAATTCCTGGAACTCCCTTCCTAACAGCACTGTGGGTGTACCTACACCACATGGACTGCAGCGGTTCAAGAAGGTGGCTCACCACCACCTTCTCAAGGGCAACTAGGGATGAGCAATAAATGCTGGCCCAGCCAGTGACGCTACCATCTCTGAATGAATAAAAAGAAAACTGCACAATCCCGCCTCTCCCCAGCTTCTCACATTCTCACTGAATGAATCTTTCACTCTTGAGAACAATATCACATTGTTTCTGAACACGTTTTCACTCTCTCCTTCAAAGAGCTCAATCAGAGCGTTACGCATGTCGGCGTGATTCCTGATCGAACTGGTTTATTGTTCTGCTTCACTGAACTGGAGGAAGTGCCAAAGGTCACCCCATGCTAAATATTTACACAGCCCCACCATGGGTTACTGCTGTTGAGATGAAGGGACGGGAAATCTTTCTGCCCGTTCTTATTGACTCCCTTTCAGTGACACTTGTTGCTCAGAAGTATAAACCCCGGGACATCTGGCAATGCTTCATCTTCAGATACCTTTTCACCAGCTCCTCCAGGTGGACCAATATCTCCTGAAGGCCCAAAGCGACCCTTGGGACCTTCGGGACCATCTTCTCCCCTGGGACCTGCTGGGCCGAGCTCACCCTGGCCAAAGACAAAAACAAGAATCAGTCAGTTGGGAAAAGCCTAGGACTAGCAAGTGAACTGAAGGCCACAGAAGTGGTTTAATTACAGCGCAGACAGGGAATGGGACATGAGGGGCGAGGGGCACTGGTGTCTGCACTGAGTGAACAGCAAGTAGGACAAGGGACACAGGCAGTGTGGGGCACAGAAACACTCCCGATAGCAGACACAGAGTGAAGGATCCCTCCATGTTACAGCGAGCGGGACTGTGACCAAATTTGGCTGGTGCCTCCCAGGTTCCTGCTGATCAGCTCTGTCTCTGTACAATTCAGACTCAGGGCAGTGTTCTCTTCTGTGCTTTTACATTCCAGAATATTAATTAGCTGTACCCCTTTCCAAAAAGTGGAAACTGTGAAATATTTTAGATTGTTTTATCCTTTTGATGACTGAATCTTGACCGAAAACCAATTCCTCTTTGAATAAAGCTCCTTTTGTGGACTAGCTTGGGTTTACAATGTGTTGTGTTTCATTCCAGCATCATGCAGAGACAGTTTGGAGCGGAGGCACTGAGGCAGCATGTGTCTCACACATACTGTGACATTAAATGGCTCTGACGCTGGGGATAGACTCGCAGCAGAGTCTGGCAGACAGATCGTGAAGGAATAGGCCGAGGGAGTAGAAATTGCTAATGTACAGACCCTGGAGTCAAGTACACTTGCTAGCCTGAAAAAACTGCATTGTAGCCCGAGATCACAAACAATTGAGTTTATAACATACAATAACACAGGAAATATAATGAGAGAGACTGGAAGAGTCAGAGAGAGATGGACAGAGGGAGGGCGAGAGATGGAGTGAGACAGCACAGTGGAAAGAGTCATGTGAACTGGAAGTTTCTTATCCCCTCATCCAGGGCAGCGATGGATTTGTTGGGTCTGAACCCCTCACTGCCTGTTTTGAAGTTTTAATTTGAGTGGTGGAATCAGGAATGACTTTCTGACCAGACTTTCTCTGTCCAGTGGTCACTGCGAGCAGCAGGTTTCTGCACTGTGAGCATCAGTGAGTTGCACGGTTCCGCCTGGGCTGATTGCAGCATCTTCTGGTATCGCTGCTGGTCCTTCAGTGGGATCCAACCCTCTTCTGTGCCCATCACTGACTGCAGCACTTAGTGAGTGTGTGTTCACAGGCTTGTGTGTAAGTGAGCATGCGAGCATTAGTGAGGGTGGCAAGGCAGAGCTGGGGCTGAGCTGGGGAGCGGATGTTGAAATGGGGTCGGGGGGGTGGGGGGGGGGGGCGGTGGGGGCGCTTGGGGATTCGCCCCCCACTCTACAAGACTGGGATTGGGGTGCCTGACACTTCACTAAACCATCTTTGCCAAGAACTGGCTTGTGGCTTTCACAGAAAAATGGAGAGGATATTGGAATGCAATCCAAACACAGGGGTGATGACCCAAGAAGCATGAGTAAGGGGAATTAATGCAATTTATTAGGGGGCGGGGGTGGGGTGTAATTTGTTTTAAAGGATGGGACTCATCCACAGTCAGGGCTTTGCTCATCAAAAGCGTGTGCCACACAGTCAATTCCCTTGCTTCTCTGATCGTTCATTGTGACGACTGGACTCAGTGACTGACCCAGTCTCCTGGTTTTGAGGGCCAGCCATGGGGATAGTCAGCTGTGAAAGCCTTCGCTCCCGGCTGTGTGTGTGTTACTGTCAGGCAGTAACTTTACTCCTTATCACCTTAACCCTTAAATCACTGGCTTAGGCCCCAGCTGGAGGACCGTGTCCAGTTCTGGGGCCTGGGCCCCACACTTTGGGAAGGATGTCCAGGCCTTAGGGAAGGGGCCGGAGGAGATTTAATAGAATGTTCCAGGAATGAAGGACTTCAGTTAATGTGGAGGGACTGGAGAAGCTGGGATTGTTCTCCTTAGAGCAGAGAAGGTTAAGGGGAAATTTAATCGAGGTGCAAAATCAGGAAGGGTTTGGATAGAGTAAATAAGGAGAAGCTGTTTCCAATGGCGGGAGGGTCGGTAACCAGGGGGAAACAGAAGTGTAAGCAATTGGCAAAAGAACCAGAGGGGGAGATGAGAATTTTGTTTATGCAGCGAGTTGGTCAAAGAAGCAGATTCAATAGTAATTTTCAAAAGGCAATTGGATAAATACTTGAAAAGGTGACATTTGCAGGGCTGCGGGGAAAGAGCAGGAGGGAGTGGGATTAATTGGACAGATCCTTCAAAGAGCCAGCACAGGGAAGATGGGCCAAATGACCTCCTTCTGTGTTGTTAAATTCTGGGATTCTGTTCCTATCTTCAGTCCCAGAGTGCTCAGCAGGAGCAGGATTTTTGGTTGTTACTCACTCTGTCACCCTTTACTCCCATGTCGCCTTTGAAACCTGGGAAGCCGTCTTCACCCTATTGAAGCAGAAAGAGAACCGAGAATGACATTAAATCAGCAGCCATCCCAACTGGGACTTCACTCCATGTCCAAACAATGGAGATTGCTCAATGGCTGACTGTCTCTCACAATGCACCCGCATCCAACGCACTCACAACACACACACACTCACACACACAGACACTCACAACACACACACACACACACACACACACACACACACACACAGAGACTCAACACACACAGACACAACACATACACACACACACAGACACTCACAACACACACAGACACAACACATACACACACACACAGACACTCACAACACACACACTCTCACACACAGACACTCACAACACACACAACACATACACACACACACAGACACTCACAACACACACACACGACACACAACACACACACACACAACACACACACAACACACACACACGACACACACACACGACACACACACACGACATACAACACACACGACACAACACACACACACGACACACAACACACACAGACACACAACACACCACACACGACACACAACACACACACACGACACACACACACAGAGACACACACACACACTCAGAGACACTCACAACACACACACACACACCCCCGCCCCCATAACACACATGCACACATTCACACACACTTGCCCACGCTTGCACTCACCCACAACCAACACACACTCGCCCATGACCAACGCTCATGCTCACCCCACGTTCATGCTGGCCCCAGGCTCACACACGCTCGCCCAGCTTGTTCTCAGGCACTCGAACACACCTGTACCTCACACCCGAGGTTGATAATCTGCTCCTTACCTTCTCACCTTTGTGTCCCATAAAACCACGAACACCATCAGCACCCTGAAAAAAGAGCAGGTCACAGTTCATGGCTTTTGGTACAAGTAACCCTTCGATGTGCTGGAGCCAGGACGTGACACTCAGAGAGGGGGGAACAAACACTTGGAGCAGCACCGCCCCCCCCGGCCCCCAGTGAGCATTTCAGCCTGACTCACACCTCCCACGCTATCAGTCTGGCGGCTGCATTTCCTCCGTTAAAACCATGTGCTACTTTTTATATGTCCCCGGCGGGCATGGTTTTTGCGGGGGGGGGGGGGTGGGACCATGTAAAATAGGGCAGAATGGGTGGAACTGTGCCAGTCTCGCCCAGCTGCTGCCGTGTGTGACTCAGTCATGGGCAAAACACTGCACTTGGCAACTGCACAAATCTCTGCAGAACGCCTACGGCCACTGGCTAGGAGAGGAGGAGCACTCATCCAGCCCACTCCCCCAACCCCCTTACTGCCCGCAGGCTGCTGGATAAAATAACACAGGCTGATTGTTCTGAAAAGAATTTTGATTTTGAAGTCTGAATTCTATTTTCAAGCTCCAAAGTCCTCTTTGTGCAGGACCCCACTCATTGGCTCATTGTAAATTCACTGACTGACTCCAACAAATCGACAACTCCAAAATCTAAACCACCAGGAGCTGCTGATTGCAGCCAATCAGGTGTCACAAACAGCGTCCCAGGTCTGTGAGCGCGAAAACAGTGAGAGTCAGTGTGTGTGTGACCCATACCCCAGTGAGAGTCAGTGTGTGAGGGACCCGTACCCCAGTGAGAGTCAGTGTGTGTGGGACCCGTACCCCAGTGAGAGTCAGTGTGTGTGGGACCCGTACCCCAGTGAGAGTCAGTGTGTGTGGGACCCGTACCCCAGTGAGAGTCAGTGTGTGGGACCCGTACCCCAGTGAGAGTCAGTGTGTGTGGGACCCGTACCCCAGTGAGAGTCAGTGTGTGTGGGACCCGTACCCCAGTGAGAGTCAGTGTGTGTGGGACACGTACCCCAGTGAGAGTCAGTGTGTGTGGGACCTGTACCCCAGTGAGAGTCAGTGTGTGTGGGACCCGTACCCCAGTGAGAGTCAGTGTGTGTGGGACCCGTACCCCAGTGAGAGTCAGTGTGTGTGGGACCTGTACCACCTCACTTGCGTGGTGTGCTATTCTCTGGGCTAATGGTCTCCACCTTGGATTTCTAATCAAATAAGTCTTACCTTGACCCCACGTGGCCCTGGATAGCCGATGGGCCCCTGTGGCCCTGCTGCACCCTGGAGAGGCAAAAGGTAATAATCAATGGGGGCTTTGTTGAGATTAGAAAGATTGCGAGTTCACGAACAAGACAGGTATAAGTGTAGTTTCATAAAGTGGAGGAATTTCTGGAAACCATCTCCTTTCATTCCTCCAAGTCGCTGTTGACATCTCGCTTGACAGACAAAGTTTCACCAGGTGACTCTTACATTCATCGGGTCGGAGTCATTCCTGAGGCTTCCATGGCATCACCTCCCTGCTGTGTCTCCGCGTGTGAGAGGGTACCACACCACAACCACAGGCAAATGGCTGGGGCGTCTAGTCTGATGCCAGGGATGGGGTCATGGGTCACGAAGAGCAACTCGAGAGGCAACTGTAGGCCCCAGGGTAGAAAGGAGGAAACCAGGGTAGACAGGAGGGACCCAGGGTAGACAGGAGGGACCCAGGGTAGACAGGAGGGATCCAGGGTAGACAGGAGGGATCCAGGGTAGACAGGAGGGATCCAGGGTAGACAGGAGAGACCCAGGGTAGACAGGAGAGACCCAGGGTAGACAGGAGGGATCCAGGGTAGACAGGAGAGACCCAGGGTAGACAGGAGGGACCCAGGGTAGACAGGAGGGACCCAGGGTAGACAGGAGGGACCCAGGGTAGACAGGAGGGACCCAGGGTAGACAGGAGGGACCCAGGGTAGACAGGAGGGATCCAGGGTAGACAGGTGAGACCCGGGGTAGGCAGGAGGGACTCGGGGTAGACAGGAGGGACTCGGGGTAGACAGGAGGGACCCAGGGTAGACAGGAGGGTCCCAGGGTAGACAGGAGGGACCATGGTGAATGGGAGGGACCCAGGGTAGACAGGAGGGACCCAGGGTAGACAGGAGGGACCATGGTGAATGGGAGGGATCCAGGGTAGACAGGAGGGACCATGGTGAATGGGAGGGATCCAGGGTATAAGGGTGGGTTAAACTAGATGCCTTGTTGCATGCAATAAAGAACAAGAATAGGTTAAAGGGAAAGAAAGACGGAAGCAGACAAGTGGAACTTACCGGGCTTCCCTTCTCTCCAGTGGGACCTTCTTTGCCAGGATGACCCTGAGACATAAAGATAAGATCTTGAAGGGTCAGAGCTGCAATGCATAGTCAGCCTTCCCCCACAGGCTCATCTGATCACTCATCTTACTTTTCCCACAGGTTTGCTTTGTTGTGATGCCCTAATCATGAGTATCTGATTTGGGGAACAGGAGGAGGCCATTCAGCCCCTCAGGCTTGTACCCTGTTCAATCAGATCATAGCTAATCTGTATCTCAACTCCACTTACCCACTTTGCTCTATATCTCCCCACTCCCTTACCCAACAACAAAAAAATCTATCAAGATCAGTTTTGAAAACTTCACTTGGGGAGATGAGGAGAGTTTTTTTTATGCAGTGAGTTGTTGTGATCTGGAAGGCGCTGCCTGAAAGGGCGGTGGAAGCAGATTCAATATGAACTTTCAAAAGGGAATTGGATAAATATTGGAAAAGGAGAATTTTACAGAGATATGGGGAAAGGAGCAGGGTGGCAGTGGGACTAATTGGATAGATCTTTTAAAGAGCTGGCACAGGCAAGATGGGCTGAATGGCCTCTTTCTGTGCAGAATCATTCTATGATTCTATGAAATTCAATGTGGGATAATTTGAGAATTTGAATTCAGTTTAAAAAGTGACCATGAAGCTGTCAGATTATCAAACAAGCCCAGCTGGTTCACTAATGCCCTTTAGGGAAGGAAATCTGCCATACTTACCCAGACTGGTCTACACGTGACTCCAGGCCCACACCAATGTGGTTGACTCTAACCACCCTCTGAAGCAGCCTGAACTTACTCAGTTGCATCAGATGGGTGCAACTAGAGACAGATAATAAATGGTGACACTCAAATCCTGAGAACTCCCCCCAGCTGATGTAACCGTACCCAAGTGATGTAACTCTCCCCGCTGCCAATGCAACTCTTGCCTGGTGGTGAATAAAAGAATTAGGAGGAGTAGACCACTCGGCCCCTCGAGCCTGCTCCACCATTCGAAAAGATCTTGGCTGATCTGACTGCGATCTCAAACCCATTTTCCTGCCTGTCCCCTATAACCTTTGACTCCCTAGTCTATCAAAAATCTGTCTAACTCAGTGTTGAATATATTCAATGACCCAGCCTCCACTGCTCTCTGGGGAAGAGAATTCCACAGACTAATGACCCTCTGAGAGAAGAAATTCATCTTCATTTCTGTCTTAAATGGGAGAGCCCTTATTTTTAAACTGTGGCCCCTAGTTCTAATCTCTCCCACAAGGGGAAACATCCTCTCAGCATCCACCCTGTCAAGTCCCCTCAGAATCCTATATGTTTCAATAAGATCATCTCTCATTCTTCTAAACTCCAATGGATAGAGGCCCAGCCTGTCCAACCTTTCCCCATAAGATAACACCCCATCCCAGGAATGAGTCGAGTGAACCTTCTCTGAATGGCTTCTGAAGCAAATATATCTTCTTTCAAATAAGACCAAACTGTACACAGTACTCCAGATGTGGTCTCATCTACGCCCTGTACAGCTGTAGCAACATTTCCCTACTTTTATATTCCATTCCTCTTGCAATAAACACCAACGTTCCTTTTGCCTTCCTAATCACTTGCTGTATCTACATACTAACTTTTTGTGATTCAGGTACTAGGACACCCAGATCCCTCTGTACTGTAGTGTTCAGCAGTTTCTCTATATTCAAATAACACACTGCATCTCTATTCTTCCTGTCAAAGTGGACAACCTCGCAGTTTGAAACATTATACTTCATCTGCCAAATTTTTGGCCACTTACTTAACCTGTCTATATTCTCTTGTAGGCTCTTTATGTCCTCTTGATAATTTACTTTCCTGCCTATCTTGGTGTCATTAACAAATTCAGCTACCATACATTTGGTCCCTTCATCCAAGTCATTGATGTAGATTGTAAATAGTTGAAACCCTAGCACTGATCCCTGTGGAATTCCACTACTTATAGCTTGCAAACCTGAAAAAGTCTCATTTATCCCAACTCTCTGCTTCTTGTTAACTAACCAATCTTTTATTCATGTTATTATGTTACCTCCTACACCATGAGCTCTTATTTTGTGTAGTAACCTTTGATGTGGCACATTATCGAATGCCTTTTGGAAATCTATGTACACCACATCTACAGGTTCCCCTTTATTCACCTTGCTTCCTCAAATTAGTCAATCATGATTTCCCTTTCACAAAGCCATGTTGGCTCTGACTGATCACTTTATAATTTTCTAAAGTTCCTGCTATTACTTCCTTAATAATGGATTCTAGCATTTTCCCTACGACAGACGTGAGGCTAACTGGCCTTTAGTGCCCTGTTTTCAGTCTCCCTCCTTTCCTGAATAGAGATGTTTGAACCTACTGGGGCCATACCAGAATCTATGGAATTTTGGAAGATTGCTACCAATGCATCTACTAGCTCTGCAGCCACTACTTATAAGACCCTAGGATGAAAGCCATCAGGTCCAGGTCCACTTGTCAACCTTCAGTTCTACTAGTTTTACCAGTACATTTTCCCTAGTAATTGTGATTGTTTTAAATTCCTCCCTCCCTTTTACCTCTTGATTTTCAAGTACTCTTGGGATGTTTTTGTGTCTACAGTCAAGACAGACGCAAAATACCTGTTCAACACTTCCACCATTTCCTTATTTCCCATTATTAATTTTCCAGTCTCACCCTCTAGAGGACCAACACCCACTTTACTTACTCTTATCCTTTTTAAATACCTATAGAAACTCTTACAATCTATTTTTATATTTCTAGCTAGCTTTCACCCACACTCGAATTTCCTCGTTAGTTTTTTTTACTCTTTCTTTGCTGGTTTCTAAAATCTGTCCTATCTTCTGACCCACTCTCCCCGTCGGTGCAGCTCTCCCCTCCCCTGGGGGTCCCGTGATGACTCACCGGGGGTCCGTCTGATCCTGGTAACCCTGGTAAACCTGGTTTGCCAGTGGGACCCTGTTGGTTGAAAAAGACAAGTTTGAGATAAGTGCAAACAAGACCTGATCACAGGGACGCTCGACTCAAACAGCGAGGAATCGGTTTTCTCTCTGCAAGAGTTTAACCAACACTTACTTTGGTTCCTGGAGGTCCAATTGGTCCCTGAGGCCCTGGGAGACCCTGTTAAACAAAGGAAATAACAACAGATTAAGAATAATTGCTGAAATTCTGCAGTTCACAGCTGGAACAACTGGAGAATGTGTTTTATAATTACAAATTATAATTTATAAATTTTATAAGATATTTTATAATTACATAGAATTACATAGAGTTTAAAGCATGGAAACAGGCCATTCAGCCCATCTGGCCTATGCCGATGTTCATTCTCCCACATGAGCTTTTCTCCCACCCTCTTCCTATCACCCTATCCTCCTATTCCTTTCTTCCATGTGTTTATCCAACTTCCCCTAATGTATCTATACTATTCACCTCAACCACACCCTGTGGGAGTGAGTTCCACATTCTCCCCACTCCCTGGCTGAAGATTTATTAGTGACTATCGCGTATTGATGGCCCCTCTAGTTTCTGTCTTGCTCACAAGTAGAAACATTCTCTTCTGTAATTGAGGCAACACTAAGTCACCCCTCAGTCTGCTCTTTTCAAGAGAAAGGAACTCGACTTGTTCATAAGAACAGCAGCAGGAGGAGGACATTCAGCCGTCCAGTCTGTTCTGTCATTCAATAAGATCATGGCTGATCTGTGATCTAACTCCATATGCCCACATTGGTCCTGTCACCTTAACACCATTGGTTAACAAAAACCTATCAAACTCCAATTTAATTTAACAATTATCTAGCATCAATTGCCATTTACAGAAGAAAGCTCTAACGTTCTACCACCCCTTGCGTGTACAAGTGTTTCCTAATTTCATTCATTTCCTGACAGTTGTAACCTCTCAGTTCTGGTGCCATCCTTGTCAATCTATTTTGGATCTTCCCCAGTGCCTCTGTATTGTTTGTATAATATAGAGACCAGACCTGGATGCCGTGCTCCAAGTGTGGTCTAAGCAAGGTTCTACACAAGTTTAATCGAACTTCTCTGCTTTTCAATTCCATCCCTCTAGAAATGAACCCCAGTGTTTGCTTTTTTGTGATCTTATTAACCTGTGTTGCTATTTTTAGTGATTTGTATATCTGTACCCCCAGATCCCTCTGACCCTTTACCCCATTTAAACTCGTAATTTCCAAGGAATATGGGACATCCTTATTCCTCCTATCAAAATGCACCATCTCACACTGACCGATGTTGAAGTTTATTTGTCAATTCCATGTCTATTCTGTAAGTTTATTAATGTCTGTTGTAATTTGTTCGATGCTTAGTATTGACTATTCCCTTATTCGGTTCGGGGTCATCCGCAAATTTATAAATTGTATTTTTGATTTTAAAGTCCAAACCATGTGAACAGCAATGGTCCTACCAATGATCCTTGTGGAACACCATTTCCCACCTTCTATCATTCTGAATAATTACCCTTTACTCCCACTCTGCTTTCTGTCTAGTAATCCATTCTGCCCCAACTCCACATTCTCTGACCTTATTCATTAATCTATTATGGGGCACCTTATCAAAGGCCTTTTTGAAAATCCAGATAAATTACATCTACTGCATGACCATTGTCTACTCTCTCCATTACCTCCTCAAAACATTCAATAAGGTTGGTCAAGCAAGATTTTCCTTTTGAAATCCATGCCAACTATTTGTTATATTTTTCATTTCTAGATGATCTTCTATTCTCTCCTTTAGTAGGGATTCCATTATTTTTTCTATCACTGATGACTGTCCATAGTTCTCTGGATATGTTCTGATCCCTCTCTTAAACATTGGTCTAACATTTGGTATACGGTAGTCCTCTGGGACTAAACCTGTTTCGAATGAATTATTAAAAATGTGTAATAATGCCTCTACTATCATTTCTCTCGGTTCGTTTAAATTCCTGGATGCTATCTGTCCAGGCCAGAGAGTTTTATCCTCTTTGAGTCTGATTAGTTTGTTTATTTCTCTTTTTATTTTGAACATGGTTATATCATTTCTAATCTCATTTCCGATGTCATGTTTAACCTCAGTACTGCCCCCAGAGGCTGCACAGTGGTTTACACACAAATCAGTCACCCTTGCAGGAGTCAGGGACTCGCTGCAATGGCGTCACAGTGAAGGTCCCGCAGCTGGGAGCACAGACTCTGCTTGGCGTTGGTTTGGTCTGGCTGAACATTGACACCAAATCCCACTCTGCCACACTGCGAACAGGTCAAACAACGAGACAGGGGCTCAGTTAATGATTAATAAACAGCAGAAATTGGGAGGGACTGTCTTCACAACCTCATCTACTGTGATAATGATTAGTGACTGGGAACCGAGCCTAAACTGGCCAGGGAGCAGGGGAAGTGTGGAACAGAAGACCAGAAATATGTGCCGGGCATCCGTTCACAGCATCTTCGGGCCCCCAGAATAGGGAGGGAGAGGCATCTGGCAGAGTGGCTGCTGTGTGCAGTCTATCGAAATGAGCGGGAGTTACCTGAGCTCCGGGATTTCCTTGCTGCCCTGGGGGTCCGGGTTCGCCTTGAGGACCCTAAAGACAGAAGAGGGATGTGCGGTTAATCCAACGCTGCATAAAAACATCAGGCTGCCATTCTTCAGAATATACACAATATCTGCAAATGAGGAACTTCATGTGACATTTGATGGCCAGAGAAGACGGTTGGGGTCTCACTGCCAGTGGACGAGGCAGGCCCGAATGGAACCACGTGTCCTTTGTAAGTGTCCACCATTGGGCCTTCCGCGCGGTTGAGGTTCCCCCTGGCAAGGGTCCTGCCTACCGACAGCTGCTGGTCAATCAGAGGTTGGCAGATACTCATTGCCACCCAGGGGAGAGGTGGCTGCAGCTGGCAATGTGCCCACCAGAGAGCAAGGGACTATTGTGGGATCCCAGACACCAAGTGAGTGAGGACAGGACGGGTGTTGCAGGGTGGGGGGGTGGGGGGAGGGGGGAGGGGGAGGTTGCGGCAAGTGCAGGGGGAGTGGCTTCCAATGGCTCCCCACCCCTTTCCGATGTCCGTTCCCCAATCGGGACCCCCGCACTCTTACCACTGGGAGGCTGCAGGCAATCCCGACAGGATTTACTGGGCAACTTCCCGAGGGAATGTGAAAACGTGTGGCTCCCATGAGCCAGTAAAGTCACACACTGCGCTCAGGGGGAATGAGTGTCAACTGGCTCATTAATAAGCCTGACTGACATCCCACTGCCTGCGAATGGGAATCCTACATCAGCGCCCCCCTGCCCCCGGCTTAATGGGGGGGTGGGGTAGGTTCATCCTCTCCTGCCGCTGGGAGTTAACCAGGGGGCTATCCCACCATTAAGTGGGCCTGGACGCTAGGATTCCTGGGGTGACGGGCTGCATTAATTCCAGCCCACTCGACTCGCTCTCCCCCTCTACCCCCCCACCCCAGCCCCCAGCGGGGGCAGTAACCAGGAGCAGGAGCCCAGGGTCTGAGATGAATTGCTGCCGCTCACTCTCCCATTGCCACCACTGGACTGGGATCTGGGGGAGCCCTGGCGCACAATGGTCAGCTCCTGCCCACGGTGTGGGGGAATTGGGTGGTCTTCACTGTGGAGCCATTGCTGGTGAGCCCGCAGGGTCTCAGTCTGGGAAACCCCTTGTTTATAAGGTCGGAGCTGCAGAACTGAAGGCTCCAGGTGAGCACCTGGTCTGGGATCTTTGGCCAATGTTTCCTTATGAATCGGTCCCATGAGCAACCCGCTGCCTCCCACAGGACGAGAATGGAAATAAAGATTGAAACTCCCCTCCCCACTGATCCAGGGTTCCCTGCCCCAGAATCGAACCCTGTCCCATCATCTAACCAGACGGATGGAGCTGGGCTACTCTGTGAGGTGGGGGGGTGGGTGGCAGGAGATTTGAAGGTTGAGGGGACAGAAGCACAAGTGCCTTGACACCCCCGACCCCACACCCAGGCCGGGGCTTTCCAGAGCCGCTAGCGGCAGGAATTGTCGTGGGCGGGAGAGGGAATTTGACGGAGCAGTCAGAAGTCCATTGACTTTGGACTGGGGCTTCTGGTCTGGTGGTGGGCAAGACCAGAAAATCCTGGCACCGGTGTCTGATTCAGTGGGGCGATGATTCTCAGCGTCGGTACGTACCTGACTACCCTTTGGGCCATGGTGACCGTCCATGCCTGTCACTCCCTGGAAAACAAAGGAAATGCAGCTTTAGTGACATTTTGGGATCAAGCTCACCCAATGCATCCAAAACGTCAAACTTTGAAATCGTTCCCTGTGCCCACATGTGCAATCGTTTATGGCCTGTATTTTCGGGTGGGTATGATTGTAAAACTGTCAGTGTTCACCACCATTACTTTACTGAAACTGATAGCGGTTTCTGGAGTGTGTCGAGCTGCAGAGATCCAGATGTTCGTGTCAGTGTATCGACAATGGTCCAGAGGGTGTGTGCTGCACACGGACACACAAACTGCAGCTCCCATTGCAATCAGGAGCTGAGAAAACCTTCCACCTCTCTGCTCTTTAACTCCGGAAAAGATTTTTTTTAAAAAAGGGTTTTTAACTGTGGCCCAACTTCAGAATTACAGCTCAAATTCCTCAACGGTCCTGATTTCATAATTCCGCATTGTCAAATTTCTTCATTAAGAAATTCCACATAATTTGAAAAAAAAAAACCCATTGTTTTTCAATTTTCTTACTGGCTTGTTTATCTTTATTTGAGCATTTTAATCCAATCATAAATCATTTATTTCACCATATAAACTGTAAATTGAAAGTCAAGAACATCCCGTGTTTTTAAACATGTTGGGTTTGCTAAATATGTCAAGGTGACTGGGTCTTTGTCTGTTGGCTGAAATCCTCACTGGTGCACAGCAGGGCATCACTTTGATATGGTGCCAGGTTTAAACTGCCCTTGGGAGAGGGGATATCTACCTCACAGAGATTCATGGGATCTTGTGGGCAGTTTGCAAGCACCATTGACTGCAAAATCCAGGCGCGTGAATATCAAAAGCTGCTGTGCTGCTCATGGCCCGAGGGTACTGAGGGAAGTAAGGGTGGAAATTGCGGAGATGCCTGCCATCATCTTCCTATTGCCCTTAGATACAGGTGCGGGGCCAGAGGACAGGAGAATTGCTAATGTTACAGCCTTGTTCAAAAAAAGAGTGCAAGGATAAACCCAGCAACGTCAGGTCAGTCAGTTTAACCTCGGTGGTGGGGAGGATTTTAGGGTTAGGGTTAGTTAACAATCACTTGGGCAAGCATGCAGTAATGACGGAGAGCGCATGGAGGTTTGTTAAGGTGAATCTGGCTGGGGTTTTCTGAAGAGGACAGTACTGTTGATGTTGTATATATGGACCTCCAAAGATTTATCACATATATCCTCGACCTCCCAATACCTGAGAGTGACTGACTGAAGGGGGTTTCTGTAACTATTAGTAATCATCATCTTTACATCGATGCATGTTTCAGGGGGATACTCACTGGGGGCCCTGGAACTCCTGCTGGTCCTTTTGGTCCCAGTAATCCCCGGGGGCCCTGCAAAAGAAACCACAATGAGGCTGGTAACCAACAATCTCAACCCCACCCTCTCCACCGTCTCACCCACCATCAAACCCACTCCATAAGACCATAAGACATAGGAGCAGAAATTAGGCAATTTGGCCCATCGAGTCTGCTCCGCCATTCAATCATGGCTAATAAGTTTCTCAACCCCATTCTCCCGCCTTCTTCCCATAACCTTTGATCCCCTTGCCAATCAAGAACCTATCTATCTCGGTCTTAAATACACTCAATGACCTGGCCTCCACAGTCTTCTGTGGCATTGAATTCCATAGATTCACCACTCTCTGGCTAAAGAAGTTTCTCCTCATCTCTGTTCTAAAAGGTCTTCCCTTTACTCTGAGGCTGTGCCCTCGGGTCCTAGTCTCTCCTACTAATGGAAACATCTTCCCCAAGTCCACTCTATCCAGGCCTTTCAGTATTCTGTAAGTTTCAATCAGATCCCCCCTCATCCTTCTAAACTTCATCAAGTATAGACCCAGAGTCCTCAAACATTCCTCATATATTAAGCCTTTCATTCCTGGGATCGTTCTCGTGAACCTCCTCTGGACCCTCTCCAGGGCCAGCACATCCTTCCTGAGATACGGGGCCCAAAATTGCTCACAATATTCTAAATGTGGTCTGATCAGAGCCTTATAAAGCCTCAGCAGCACATCCCTGCTTTTATATTCTAGTCCTCTTGAAATAAATGCCAACATTGCATTTGCCTTCCTAACTACCGACTCAACCTGCAAGTTAACCTTAAAAGAATCCTGGACTAGGACTCCCAAGTCCCTTTGCACTCCAGATTTCTGAATTCTCTCCCAATTTAGAAAATAGTCCATGCCTCTATTCTTCCTACCAAAGTGCATGACCTCACACTTCCCCACGTTGTATTCCATCTGCCACTTTTTTGCCCATACTCCTAACCTGTCCAAATCCTTCTGCAGCCTCCCCGCCTCCTCAATACTCCACTGTAACACCCTGATATACCCCACACCCCTCACTGTAACACTCTGATATACCCATCACTGTAACACTCTGATATACCCCACACTCCTCACTGTAACACTCTGATATACCCCACACCTCTCACTGTAACACTGATATACCCCACACCCCTCACTGTAACACTCTGATATACCCCACACCTCTCACTGTAACACTGATATACCCCACACCCCTCACTGTAACACCCTGATATACCCCACACCTCTCACTGTAACACTGATATACCCCACACTCCTCTCTGTAACACCCTGATATACCACACACCCCTCACTGTAACACCCTGAAATACCCCACACTCCTTATTGTAACACCCTGATATACCCCACACCCCTTACTGTAACACTCTGATATACCCCACACCCCTCACTGTAACACCCGATATACCCCACACCCCTCACTGTAACACCCTGATATACCCCACACTGTAACACTCTGATATACCCCACACTGTAACACTCTGATATACCCCACACTGTAACACTCTGATATATCCCACACTCCTCACTGTAACACTCTGATATACCCCACACCCCTCACTGTAACACTCTGATATACCCCACACCCCTCACTGTAACACCCTGACATACCCCACACCCCTCACTCTAACACCCTGATATACCCCACACCCCTCACTGTAACACCCTGATATATCCCACACTGTAACACTCTGATATATCCCACACTCCTCACTGTAACACCCTGATATACCCCACACCCTTCACTGTAACACCCTGATATACCCCACACTCCTCACTGTAACATCCTGATATACCCCACACCCCTCACTGTAACACCTGATATACCCCACACCCCTCACTGTAACACCCTGATATACCCCACACCCCTCACTGTAACACCCTGATATACCTTACACCTCTCGCCCTGATATACCCCACACCCTTCACTCTGATATACCCCACACCTCTCACTCTGATATACCCCACACCCCTCACTGTAACACTCCGATATATCCCACACCCCTCACTGTAACTCTCTGATATACCCCACACTTCTCACTGTAACATTCTGATATACTCCACACCCCTCACTGTAACACCCTGATATACCTTACACCCCTCGCCCTGATATACCCCACACCCTTCACTCTGATATACCCCACACCTCTCACTCTGATATACCCCACACCCCTCACTGTAACACCCTGATATACCCCACACTGTAACACTCTGATATATCCCACACTCCTCACTGTAACACCCTGATATACCCCACACCCTTCACTGTAACACCCTGATATACCCCACACTCCTCACTGTAACATCCTGATATACCCCACACCCCTCACTGTAACACCCTGATATACCCCACACCCCTCACTGTAACACCCTGATATACCCCACACCCCTCACTGTAACACCCTGATATACCTTACACCCCTCGCCCTGATATACCCCACACCCTTCACTCTGATATACCCCACACCTCTCACTCTGATATACCCCACACCCCTCACTGTAACACTCCGATATATCCCACACCCCTCACTGTAACTCTCTGATATACCCCACACCCCTCACTGTAACACCCTGATATACCTTACACCCCTTGCCCTGATATACCCCACACCCTTCACTCTGATATACCCCACATCTCTCACTCTGATATACCCCACACCCCTCACTGTAACTCTCTGATATACCCCATACTTCTCACTGTAACATTCTGATATACCCCACACCCCTCACCCTGATATACCCCACACCCCTCACTGTAACACTCTGATATACCCCACACCCCTCACTGTAACACCCTGATATACCCCACACCCCTCACCCTGATATACCCCACACCCCTCACTGTAACACTCTGATATACCCCACACCCCTCACTTTAACACCCTGATATACCCCACACCCCTCACCCTGATATACCCCACACCCCTCACTGTAACACTCTGATATACGCCACATCCCTCACTGTAACACTCTGATATACCCCACACCCCTCTAACACTCTGATATACCCCACACCCCTCACTGTAACACTCTGACATACCCCACACCCCTCACTGTAACACCCTGATATGCCCCACACCCCTCACTGTAACACCCTGATATAACCCGCACCCCTCACTGTAACGTATCTGCTGGGGATTGATTTTGTACTCACTGCTTCGCCAGGTAACCCTCTTGGACCCACTTCTCCGTCATCGCCCTGGAAGAGAGAAAGTGCGGTGTTTAGTGGACAGACCCTGTGTTCACTTGCATTTTGCCCAGGATACAGGTTCCAGGGCAGAGACTGTGAATGTAGCCTGGCTGACCCCTGACCCCTACTCACCCTCTCTCCATCCTCCCCTGGAGGTCCAGGGGGTCCCTGCGGGCCTGCATCCCCCTAGAAAGAGAAAATTAACACAAACCTGTTAAAATATCCAATTAGAGTTTGTCGTAAAATTTTAAAAACACTTTACATCTGAATTGAATCTCACATGATTGTTGTGCAGCACCTGCATATTTACCTGTGTAACACTGCCATGTTTATTCTCAGTCACCTGTCTCCCACCCGATTGTGTTTTCCTGTGACGTCTGCCTGTCTATTTACCCATCATCTCCTGTGCTCACTGACTGACACTGGCTTCTGCCTCAGGAGCTCCTGTTTTTAAAATTCTCATCCTTGTTTTCAAATCCTTCCATAGCCTCGCTCCTCCCTATCTTTGTATCCTCTTCCAGCCCCTACAACCCTCCCTATCTCTGTAACCTCTTCCAGCCCCTACAACCCTCCCTATCTCTGTAACCTCTTCCAGCCCCTACAACCCTCCCCATCTCTGTAACCTCTTCCAGCCCCTACAACCCTCCCTATCTCTGTAACCTCTTCCAGCCCCTACAACCCTCCCCATCTCTGTAACCTCTTCCAGCCCCTACAACCCTCCCTATCTCTGTAACCTCTTCCAGCCCCTACAACCCTCCCTATCTCTGTAACCTCTTCCAGCCCCTACAACCCTCCCTATCTCTGTAACCTCCTTCAGCCCCTACAACCCTCCCTATCTCTGTAACCTCCTTCAGCCCCTACAACCCTCCCTATCTCTGTAACCTCTTCCAGCCCCTACAACCCTCCCTATCTCTGTAACCTCCTTCAGCCCCTACAACCCTCCCTATCTCTGTAACCTCCTTCAGCCCCTACAACCCTCCCTATCTCTGTAACCTCTTCCAGCCCCTACAACCCTCCCTATCTCTGTAACCTCCTCCAGCCCCTGCAACCCTCCCAATCTCTGTAGCCTCCTCCAGCCCATACAACCCTCCCTATCTCTGTAACCTCCTCCAGCCCCTGCAACCCTCCCAGTCTCTGTAGCCTCCTCCAGCCCCTAAAATCCTCCCTATCTCTGTAACCTCCTCCAGCCCCTACAACCCTCCCTATCTCTGTAACCTCCTCCAGCCCCTACAACCCTCTGAGATCTCTGCGCTCCTCCAATTCTGGCCTCTTGATCATCCCCAGATTCCCATCGCTCCACCATTGGCGGCCGTGCCTTCAGCGGCCTGAGGCCCTCAGCTCTGGAATCCCCTCCCTAACCCTCTGTGAGTGTCAAATATTTGTCTGGTTTACACTTCTGTGAAGCAGCTTGGGACATTTGACTGCATTAAACGTGTTATTTAAATGCAAGTTGTTGCTTTTCGGTGTTGCTGTACAGTTCTGCAATACAAGGTGTCCCCACTAGATGGGGATGCTGCCTCTCAAATCTCCCACCTCTCTTTGAAAGTTTGCACGTTTAAAGAGTAGTAAAGTTTAGTAAAGAAATCAACATTCTGTGACTGCAGTGGAAATTGGCAGAAACTGCAGGGAAATGGTCTGAATTTTGTACTTAGCTCTGTTCTGGAATCTTCAACAAATGTTCATCTTCCGTACATTGACCTGAGTGGCACCCAGACCAGGGATGTTTACTTCTGTTCATTTGCTTTTATCGTATTTGTTTATTAATTATAAATGTGACTGATGGGGTTGGGGGGGGGGAGGGGGGAGAAAGGCTATTCGACCGAGTGGGTGGGGCAGCTAGAGGAAGGAGATCAGGGTGAGTCCGATGGAAGTTGCCAACCTGACTGTACATACCCCCGGGCTTGACAAAGATTCTGACGTCACAACGCTGTCCCTCCAGGCAGAATGCAGGGGGATGATTCTTCACCTTTCAAAGCTGAGGGGAGGCCAGGAAGGGGTTGACTCTGGGGTGGAAGCAGCCTGCAGACTGCGGAGATGGGAGACTGAGGGAGGGGAGGGGACCTCCTGGCTGTCAAGGGCTGGGGAAGTGTATTGAAGTGAAAGACAGAGTAATGAGACTGGAGATCACAGAGCGAGGCAGCAGCAAGTGTGAACAGGATAGGGGATTAGGGGGGTTGGAGAGAGAAGAGAGTTCGGATCAGGAGACCAAGATTAATATCAACGCAAAGGAAAGCGAGCGGAAAAACATTCTACCCTGGAGCAAAACCTGTCACAATCCAAATCCGTGTTCACTGGGAGGGTGAGAATAATGGGAGAGAGCATGAATCTTCCTGAATCAGCAGACAGGCTCAATACAGCATGGAGCTGACAGGTGTCTGCACATCACTCTCAGCACAGGGTTAGATACAGAGTAAAGATCCCTCTACATCGTCCCCATCAAACACTCCCAGGACAGGTACAGCACGGGGTTAGATACAGAGTAAAGCTCCCTCTACACTGTCCCCATCAAACAATCCCAGGACAGGTACAGCACGGGGTTAGATACAGAGTAAAGCTCCCTCTACACCGTCCCCATCAAACACTCACAGGACTGGTACAGCACGGGGTTAGATACAGAGTAAAGCTCCCTCTACACTGTCCCCATCAAACACTCACAGGACAGGTACAGCACGGGGTTAAATACAGAGTAAAGCTCCCTCTACACTGTCCCCATCAAACACTCCAAGGACAGGTACAGCACGGGGTTAGATACAGAGTAAAGCTCCCTCTACACTGTCCCCATCAAACACTCCCAGGACAGGTACAGCACGGGGTTAGATACAGAGTAAAGCTCCCTCTACACTGTCCCCATCAAACACTCACAGGACAGGTACAGCACGGGGTTAGATACAGAGTAAAGCTCCCTCTACACTGTCCCCATCAAACACTCCCAGGACAGGTACAGCACGGGGTTAGATACAGAGTAAAGCTCCCTCTACACTGTCCCCATCAAACACTCCCAGGACAGGTACAGCATGGGGTTAGATACAGAGTAAAGCTCCCTCTACACTGTCCCCATCAAACACTCCCAGGACAGGTACGGCACGGGGTTTAGTACACAGACCATGACAAAGTGAATTCAATACTTACTCTGTTTCCCTTCTCACCCGGCAGCCCAGGAAGTCCATCAAAACCTCGGTCACCCTGTCATGTCAAAAAGAATTTCAGTTCCATATAAAAGTAAAGGAATAATTCACTCCCGCCTGAGATGGTACAATCAGTGTTTCTCAGTGTCCGCTCCTGTACGGTCCGTGTGAGTGTGTCTCAGTGTCAGCTCCTGTACGGTCCGTGTGTGTGACTCAGTGTCAGCTCCTGTACGGTCCATGTATGTGTGTCTCTGTGTCAGCTCCTGTACGGTCCGTGTGTGTGACTCAGTGTCAGCTCCTGTACGGTCCATGTATGTGTGTCTCTGTGTCAGCTCCTGTACGATCCGTGCGTGTGCGTCTCAGTGTCAGCTCCTGTACGGTCTGTGTGTGTGTGTCTCAGTGTCAGCTCCTGTACGGTCTGTGTGTGTGTCTCAGTGTCAGCTCCTGTACGGTCCGTGTGTGTGTGTCTCAGTGTCAGCTCCTGTACGGTCTGTGTGTGTGTGTCTCAGTGTCAGCTCCTGTACGGTCCGTGTGTGTGTCTCAGTGTCAGCTCCTGTACGGTCTGTGTGTGTGTGTCTCAGTGTCAGCTCCTGTACGGTCCGTGTGTGTGTGTCTCAGTGTCAGCTCCTGTATGGTCCGTGTGTGTGTGTCCAAGTGTCAGCTCCTGTACGGTCCATGTGTGTGTGTCTCAGCGTCAGCTCCTGTACGGTCCGTGTGTGTGTGTCTCAGTGTCAGCTCCTGTACGGTCCGTGTGTGTGTGTCTCAGCGTCAGCTCCTGTATGGTCCGTGTGTGTGTGTCTCAGCGTCAGCTCATGTACGGTCCGTGTGTGTGTGTCTCAGTGTCAGCTCCTGTATGGTCCGAGTGTGTGTGTCTCAGTGTCAGCTCCTGTACGGTCCGTGTGTGTGTGTCTCAGTGTCAGCTCCTGTACGGTCCGTGTGTGTGTGTCTCAGTGTCAGCTCCTGTACGGTCCGTGTGTGTGTGTCTCAGTGTCAGCTCCTGTACGGTCCGTGTGTGTGTGTCTCAGTGTCAGCTCCTGTACGGTCCGTGTGTGTGTGTCTCAGTGTCAGCTCCTGTACGGTACGTGTGTGTGTGTCTCAGTGTCAGCTCCGCTACGGTCCGTGTGTGTGTGTCTCAGTGTCAGCTCCTGTATGGTCCGTGTGTGTGTCTCAGTGTCAGCACCTGTACGGTCCGTGTGTGTGTGTCTCAGTGTCAGCTCCTGAAATGTCCGTGTGTGTGTGTCTCAGTGTCAGCTCCTGTATGGTCCGTGTGTGTGTCTCAGTGTCAGTTCCTCAACGGTCCGTGTGTGTGTCTCAGTGTCAGCTCCTGTATGGTCCGTGTGTGAGTCTCTGTGTCAGCTCCTGTACGGTGCGTGAGTGTGTGTCGCAGTGTCAGCTCCTGTACAGTCCGTGTGTGTGTTTCTCAGTGTCAGCTCCTGTACAGTCCGTGTGTGTGTTTCTCAGTGTCAGCTCCTGTACGGTCCGTGTGTGTGTGTCTCAGTGTCAGCTCCTGTACGGTCCGTGTGTGTGTGTCGCAGAGTCAGCTCCTGTACAGTCCGTGTGTGTGTCTCAGTGGCAGTTCCTGTACGGTCCGTGTGCGTGTGTCAGGGTCAGCTCCTGTACGGTCCGTGTGTGTGTGTCTCAGTGTCAGCTCCTGTACAGTCCGTGTGTGTGTGTGTCAGTGTCAGCTCTGTACGGTCCGTGTGTGTGTGTGTCAGTGTCAGCTCCTGTAAGGTCCGTGTGTGTGTGTCTCAGTGTCCGCACCTGTACGGTCCGTGTGTGTGTGTGTCTCAGTGTCAGCTGCTGTACGGTCTGTGTGTGTGTGTCTCAGTGTCAGCTCCTGTACGGTCCGTGTGTGTGTGTCGCAGTGTCAGCTCCTGTACAGTCCGTGAGTGTGTGTCAGTGTCAGCTCCTGTACGGTCCGTGTGTGTGTGTCTCAGTGTCAGCTCCTGTACGGTCCGTGTGTGTGTCTCAGTGTCAGCTCCTGTACGGTCCGTGTGTGTGTGTGTCAGTGTCAGCTCCTGTACGGTCCGTGAGTGTGTTTCTCAGTGTCAGCTCCTGTACGGTCCGTGTGTGTGCGTGTCAGTGTCAGCTCCTGTACGGTCCGTGTGTGTGCTTCTCAGTGTCAGCTCCTGTACGGTCCGTGTGTGTGTGTGTCTCAGAGTCAGCTCCTGTACGGTCCATGTGTGTGTGTCTCAGTGTCAGTTCCTGTACGGTTCATGTGTGTGTGTCTCAGTGTCAGCTCCTGTAAGGTCTGAGTGTGTGTGTCTCAAAGTCAGCTCCTGTACGGTCCGTGTGTGTGTGTCTCAGTGTCAGATCGTGTAAGGTCCGTGTGTGTGTGTCTCAGTGTCAGCTCCTGTACGGTCCGTGTGAGTGTGTCTCAGTGTCAGCTCCTGTAAGGTCCGTGTGTGTGTGTCTCAGTGTCAGCTCCTGTACAGTCCGTGTGTGTGTCTCAGTGTCAGCTCCTGAAAGGTCAGTGTGTGTGTGTCTCAGTGTCAGCTCCTGTAAGGTCAGTGTGTGTGTGTCTCAGTGTCAGCTCCTGTACGGTCCGTGTGTGTGTGTCTCAGTGTCAGCTCCTGTACAGTTGATGTGTGTGTGTCTCAGTGTCAGCTACTGTACGGTCCGTGTGTGTGTGTCTCAGTGTCAGCTGCTGAACGGTCCGTGTGTGTGTGTGTGTCTCAGTGTCAGCTCCTGTAAGGTCAGTGTGTGTGTGTCTCAGTGTCAGCCCCTGTAAGGTCAGTGTGTGTGTGTCTCAGTGTCAGCTGCTGTACGGTCCGTGTGTGTGTGTGTGTCTCAGTGTCAGCTCCTGTAAGGTCAGTGTGTGTGTGTCTCAGTGTCAGCTCCTGTACGGTCCGTGTGAGTGTGTCGCAGTGTCAGCTCCAGTACAGTCCGTGTGTGTGTCTCAGTGTCAGCTCCTGTACGGTCTGTGTGTGTGTGTCAGGGTCAGCTCCTGTACGGTCCGTGAGTGTGTGTCTCAGTGTCAGCTCCTGTACGGTCCGTGTGTGTGTGTGTCAGTGTCAGATCCTGTAAGGTCCGTGTGTGTGTGTCTCAGTGTCAGCTCCTGTACGGTCCGTGTGTGTGCGTGTCAGTGTCAGCTCCTATACGGTCCGTGTGTGTGTTTCTCAGTGTCAGCTCCTGTACGGTCCGTGTGTGTGTGTGTCTCAGTGTCAGCTCCTGTAAGGTCAGTGTGTGTGTGTGTCTCAGTGTCAGCTCCTGTACGGTCCATGTGTGTGTGTCTCAGTGTCAGTTCCTGTACGGTTGATGTGTGTGTGTCTCAGTGTCAGCTCCTGTAAGGTCTGTGTGTGTGTGTCTCAGTGTCAGCTCCTGTACAGTCCTTGTGAGTGTGTCTCAGTGTCAGCTCCTGTAAGGTCCGTGTGTGTGTGTCTCAGTGTCAGCTCCAGTACAGTCCGTGTGTGTGTCTCAGTGTCAGCTCCTGTAAGGTCAGTGTGTGTGTGTCTCAGTGTCAGCTCCTGTAAGGTCAGTGTGTGTGTGTCTCAGTGTCAGCTCCTGTACAGTTGATGTGTGTGTCCTTCAGTGTCAGCTCCTGTAAGGTCAGTGTGTGTGTGTCTCAGTGTCAGCTCCTGTACGGTCCGTGTGTGTCTGTCTCAGTGTCAGCTCCTGTACAGTTGATGTGTGTGTGTCTCAGTGTCAGCTCCTGTAAGGTCAGTGTGTATGTGTCTCAGTGTCAGCTCCTGTACGGTCCGTGTGTGTGTGTGTATCTCAGGGTCAGCTACTGTACGGTCCGTGTGTGTGTGTCTCAGTGTCAGCTGCTGTACGGTCCGTGTGTGTGTGTGTGTCTCAGTGTAAGCTCCTGTAAGGCCAGTGTGTGTGTGTCTCAGTGTCAGCTCCTGTAAGGTAAGTGTGTGTGTGTCTCAGTGTCAGCTCCTGTACGGTCCGTGTGCGTGTGTGTGTGTCTCAGTGTCAGCTCCTGTACGGTCCGTGTGTGTGTGTCTCAGTGTCAGCTCCTGTACGGTCCGTGTGTGTGTGTCTCAGTGTCACCTCCTGTACGGTCCGTGTGTGTGTGTGTGCCTCAGTGTCAGCTCCTGTACGGTCCGCGTGTGTGTCTCAGTGTCAGCTCCTGTAAGGTCTGTGTGTCTTTCTCAGTGTCAGCTCCTGTACGGTCCGTGTGTGTGTGTCTCAGTGTCAGCTCCTGTATGGTCCGTGTGTGTGTCTCAGTGTCAGCTCCTGTACGGTCCGTGTGTGTGTGTCTCAGTGTCAGCTCCTGTATGGTCCGTGTGTGTGAGTGTTTCAGCTCCTGTACGGTCCGTGTGTGTGTCCCCCAGTGTCAGCTCATGTACGGTCCATGTGTGTGTGTGTCAGCTCCGGTACCGTCCGTGTGTGTGTGTGTGAGCTCCTGTACAGTCCATGTGTGTGTGTGTCAGTGTCAGCTCCTGTAAGTTCCGTGTGTGTGTGTCTCAGTGTCAGCTCCTGTACGGTCCATGTGTGTGTGTCTCAGTGTCAGCTCCTGTACGGTCTGTGTGTCTGTTTCTCAGTGTCAGCTCCTGTACGGTCTGTGTGTGTGTGTCTCAGTGTCAGCTCCTGTACGGTACGTGTGTGTGTGTCTCAGTGTCAGCTCCTGTACAGTCCATGTGTGTGTCTCAGTGTCAGCTCCTGTACGGTCCGTGTGCTTTTGTCTCAGTGTCAGCTCCTGTAAGGTCCGTGTGTGTGTGTCTCAGCGTCAGCTAGTGTACGGTCCGTGTGTGTGTGTGTCTCAGTGTCAGCTCCTGTACGGTACGTGTGTGTGTGTCTCAGTGTCAGCTCCTGTACGAACCGTGTGTGTGTGTCTCAGTGTCAGCTCCTGTGCGGTCCGTGTGTGTGTGTCTCAGTGTCAGCTCCTGTATGGTCTGTGTGTGCATCTCAGTGTCAGCTCCTGTATGGTCTGTGTGTGTGTGTCTCAGTGTCAGCTCCAGTACAGTCTGTGTGTGTGTGTCTCAGTGTCAGCTCCTGTACGGTCCGTGTGTGTGTGTCTCATTGTCAGCTCCTGTACGGTCAGTGTGTGTGTCTCAGTGTCAGCTCCTGTACAGTCCGTGTGTGATTTTCTCAGTGTCAGCTCCTGTACAGTCCGTGTGTGTGTTTCTCAGAGTCAGCTCCTGTACGGTCCGTGTGTGTGTGTCTCAGTGTCAGCTGCAGTACGGTCCGTGTGTGTGTGTCGCAGTGTCAGCTCCTGTACAGTCCGTGTGTGTATCTCAGTGTCAGCTCCTGTACGGTCCGTGTGTGTGTGTCAGGGTCAGCTCCTGAACGGTCCGTGAGTGTGTGTCCGAGTGTCAGCTCCTGTACAGTCCGTGTGTGTGTGTCTCAGTGTCAGCTCCTGTACGGTCCGTGTGTGTGTCTCAGTGACAGCTCCTGTACGGTCCGTGTGTGTGTGTGTCAGTGTCAGCTCCTGTACGGTCCGTGTGTGTGTGTCTCAGTGTCAGCACCTGTACGGTCCGTGTGTGTATCTCAGTGTCAGCTCCTGTATGGTCCATGTGTGTGTGTGTCAGCTCCTGTACGGTCCGTGTGTGTGTGTGTCAGTGTCAGCTCCTGTAAGTTCCGTGTGTGTGTGTCTCAGTGTCAGCTCCTGTACGGTCCATGTGTGTGTGTCTCAGTGTCAGCTCCTGTACGGTCTGTGTGTCTGTTTCTCAGTTTCAGCCCCTGTACGGTCCGTGTGTGAGTGTGTCTCAGTGTCAGCTCCTGTAAGGTCAGTGTGTGTGTGTCTCAGTGTCAGTTCCTGTAAGGTCAGTGTGTGTGTGTGTGTCTCAGTGTCAGCTCCTGTCCGGTCCATGTGTGTGTGTCTCAGTGTCAGCTCCTGTACGGTCCGTGTGTGTGTGTGTCTCAGTGTCAGCTCCTGTACGGTCCGTGTGTGTGTTTCTCAGTGTCAGCTCCTGTACGGTCCATGTGTGTGTGTCTCAGTGTGAGGTCCTGTACGGTCTGTGTGTGTGTGTCTCGGTGTGAGCTCCTGTACGGTCCGTGTGTGTGTGTCTCAGTGTCAGCTCCTGTAAGGTCCGTGTGTGTGTGTCTCAGTGTCAGCGCCTGTACGGTCCGTGTGAGTGTGTCTCAGTGTCAGCTCTGTACGGTCCGTGTTTGTGTGTCGCAGTGTCAGCTCCTGTACAGTCCGTGTGTGTGTGTCAGTGTCAGCCACTGTACGGTCCGTGTGTGTGTGTCTCAGTGTCAGCTCCTGTACGGTCCGTGTGTGTGTCTCAGTGTCAGCTCCTGTACGGTCCGTGTGTGTGTGTGTCAGTGTCAGCTCCTGTACCGTCCGTGTGTGTGTTTCTCAGTGTCAGCTCCTGTACGGTCCGTGTGTGTGCGTGTCAGTGTCAGCTCCTATACGGTCCGTGTGTGTGTTTCTCAGTGTCAGCTCCTGTACGGTCCGTGTGTGTGTGTGTCTCAGTGTCAGCTCCTGTAAGGTCAGTGTGTGTGTGTGTCTCAGTGTCAGCTCCTGTACGGTCCATGTGTGTGTGACTCAGTGTCAGTTCCTGTACGGTTGATGTGTGTGTGTCTCAGTGTCAGCTCCTGTAAGGTCTGTGTGTGTGTGTCTCAGTGTCAGCTCCTGTACGGTCCGTGTGAGTGTGTCTCAGTGTCAGCTCCTGTAAGGTCCGTGTGTGTGTGTCTCAGTGTCAGCTCCTGTACAGTCCGTGTGTGTGTCTCAGTGTCAGCTCCTGTAAGGTCAGTGTGTGTGTGTCTCAGTGTCAGCTCCTGTAAGGTCAGTGTGTGTGTGTCTCAAAGTCAGCTCCTGTGCAGTTGATGTGTGTGTCTCTCAGTGTCAGCTCCTGTAAGGTCAGTGTGTGTGTGTCTCAGTGTCAGCTCCTGTAAGGTCCATGTGTGTGTGTCTCAGTGTCAGCTCCTGTACAGTTGATGTGTGTGTGTCTCAGTGTCAGCTCCTGTAAGGTCAGTGTGTATGTGTCTCAGTGTCAGCTCCTGTACGGTCCGTGTGTGTGTGTGTATCTCAGGGTCAGCTACTGTACGGTCCGTGTGTGTGTGTCTCAGTGTCAGCTGCTGTACGGTCCGTGTGTGTGTGTGTGTCTCAGTGTCAGCTCCTGTAAGGTCAGTGCGTGTGTGTCTCAGTGTCAGCTCCTGTAAGGTAAGTGTGTGTGTGTCTCATTGTCAGCTCCTGTACGGTCCGTGTGTGTGTGTGTGTGTCTCAGTGTCAGCTCCTGTACGGTCCGTGTGTGTGTGTCTCAGTGTCAACTCCTGTACGGTCCGTGTGTGTGTGTGTGCCTCAGTGTCAGATCCTGTACGGTCCGCGTGTGTGTCTCAGTGTCAGCTCCTGTACGGTCCGTGTGTGTGTCTCAGTGTCAGCTCCTGTACGGTCCGTGTGTGTGTGTCTCAGTGTCAGCTCCTGTATGGTCCGTGTGTGTGTCTCAGTGTCAGCTCCTGTACGGTCCGTGTGTGTGTGTCTCAGTGTCAGCTCCTGTACGGTCCGTGTGTGTGTGTGTTTCAGCTCCTGTACGGTCCGTGTGTGTGTCCCCCAGTGTCAGCTCCTGTACGGTCCATGTGTGTGTGTGTCAGCTCCGGTACCGTCCGTGTGTGTGTGTGTGAGCTCCTGTACAGTCCATGTGTGTGTGTGTCAGTGTCAGCTCCTGTAAGTTCCGTGTGTGTGTGACTCAGTGTCAGCTCCTGTACGGTCCATGTGTGTGTGTCTCAGTGTCAGCTCCTGTACGGTCTGTGTGTCTGTTTCTCAGTGCCAGCTCCTGTACGGTCTGTGAGTGTGTGTCTCAGTGTCAGCTCCTGTACGGTACGTGTGTGTGTGTCTCAGTGTCAGCTCCTGTACAGTCCATGTGTGTGTCTCAGTATGAGCTCCTGTACGATCCGTGTGTGTGTGTCTCAGCGTCAGCGCCTGTACGGTCTGTGTGTGTGTGTCTCAGTGTCAGCTCCTGTACGGTCCGTGTGCTTGTGTCTCAGTGTCAGCTCCTGTAAGGTCCGTGTGTGTGTGTCTCAGTGTCAGCTCCTGTACGGTCCGTGTGTGTGTGTCTCAGTGTCAGCTCCTGTACGGTCCATGTGTGTGTGTCTCAGTGTCAACTCCTGTACGGTCCGTGTGTGTGTGTCTCAATGTCAGCTCCTGTACGGTCCGTGTGTGTTGTCTCAGTGTCAGCTCCTGTATGGTCTGTGTGTGTATCTCAGTGTCAGCTCCTGTATGGTCTGTGTGTGTGTGTCTCAGTGTCAGCTCCAGTACAGTCTGTGTGTGTGTGTCTCAGTGTCAGCTCCTGTACAGTCCGTGTGTGTGTTTCTCAGAGTCAGCTCCTGTACGGTCCGTGTGTGTGTGTCTCAGTGTCAGCTGCAGTACGGCCCGTGTGTGTGTGTCGCAGTGTCAGCTCCTGTACAGTCCGTGTGTGTATCTCAGTGTCAGCTCCTGTACGGTCCGTGTGTGTGTGTCAGGGTCAGCTCCTGAATGGTCCGTGAGTGTGTGTCTGAGTGTCAGCTCCTGTACAGTCCGTGTGTGTGTGTCTCAGTGTCAGCTCCGGTACGGTCCGTGTGTGTGTCTCAGTGTCAGCTCCTGTACGGTCCGTGTGTGTGTGTGTCAGTGTCAGCTCCTGTACGGTCCGTGTGTGTGTGTCTCAGTGTCAGCACCTGTACGGTCCGTGTGTGTATCTCAGTGTCAGCTCCTGTATGGTCCGTGCGTGTGTGTGTCAGCTCCTGTACGGTCCGTGTGCGTGTGTGTCAGTGTCAGCTCCTGTAAGTTCCGTGTGTGTGTGTCTCAGTGTCAGCTCCTGTACGGTCCATGTGTGTGTGTCTCAGTGTCAGCTCCTGTACGGTCTGTGTGTCTGTTTCTCAGTTTCAGCTCCTGTACGGTCCGTGTGTGAGTGTGTCTCAGTGTCAGCTCCTGTAAGGTCAGTGTGTGTGTGTGTCTCAGTGTCAGCTCCTGTAAGGTACGTGTGTGTGTGTCTCAGTGTCAGTTCCTGTAAGGTCAGTGTGTGTGTGTGTCTCAGTGTCAGCTCCTGTCCGGTCCATGTGTGTGTGTCTCAGTGTCAGTTCCTGTAAGGTCAGTGTGTGTGTGTGTCTCAGTGTCAGCTCCTGTACGGTCCGTGTGTGTGTTTCTCAGTGTCAGCTCCTGTACGGTCCATGTGTGTGTGTCTCAGTGTGAGGTCCTGTACGGTCTGTGTGTGTGTGTCTCGGTGTCAGCTCCTGTACGGTCCGTGTGTGTGTGTCTCAGTGTCAGCTCCTGTAAGGTCCGTGTGTGTGTGTCTCAGTGTCAGCTCCTGTACGGTCCGTGTGTGTTTGTCTGAGTGTCAGCTCCCGTAAGGTAAGTGTGTGTGTGTGTCTCAGTGTCAGATCCTGTACGGTCCGTGTGTGTGTTTCTAAGTGTCAGCTCCTGTATGGTCCATGTCTGTGTGTCTCAGTGTCAGCTGCTGTATGGTCCGTGTGTGTGTGTCTCAGTGTCAGCTCCTGTAAGGTCCGTGTGTGTGTGTCTCAGTGTCAGCTGCTGTACGGTCCGTGTGTGTGTGTGTCAGTGTCAGCTCCTGTAAGTTCCGAGTGTGTGTGTCTCAGTGTCAGCTCCTGTACGGTCCATGTGTGTGTCTCAGTGTCAGCTCCTGTACGGTCTGTGTGTCTGTTTCTCAGTTTCAGCTCCTGTACGGTCCGTGTGTGAGTGTGTCTCAGTGTCAGCTCCTGTAAGGTCAGTGTGTGTGTGTGTCTCAGTGTCAGCTCCTGTAAGGTACGTGTGTGTGTGTCTCAGTGTCAGTTCCTGTAAGGTCAGTGTGTGTGTGCGTCTCAGTGTCAGCTCCTGTCCGGTCCATGTGTGTGTGTCTCAGTGTCAGTTCCTGTAAGGTCAGTGTGTGTGTGTGTCTCAGTGTCAGCTCCTGTACGGTCCGTGTGTGTGTTTCTCAGTGTCAGCTCCTGTACGGTCCATGTGTGTGTGTCTCAGTGTGAGGTCCTGTACGGTCTGTGTGTGTGTGTCTCGGTGTCAGCTCCTGTACGGTCCGTGTGTGTGTGTCTCAGTGTCAGCTCCTGTAAGGTCCGTGTGTGTGTGTCTCAGTGTCAGCTCCTGTACGGTCCGTGTGAGTGTGTCTCAGTGTCAGCTCCTGTACGGTCCGTGTGTGTGTTTCTCAATGTCAGCTCCAATAAGGTCAGTGTGTGTGTGTCTCAGTGTCAGCTCCTGTACGGTCCGTGTGTGTGTGTCTCAGTGTCAGCTCCTGTACGGCCATGTGTGTGTGTGTCAGTGTCAGCTCCTGTAAGGTCAGTGTGTGTGTGTGTCTCAGTGTCAGCTCCTGTACGGTCCGTGTGTCTGTTTCTCAGTGTCAGCTCCTGTAAGGTCCATGTGTGCGTGTCTCAGTGTGAGGTCCTGTACGGTCTGTGTGTGTGTGTCTCGGTGTCAGCTCCTGGACGGTCCGTGTGTGTGTGTCTCAGTGTCAGCTCCTGTAAGGTCCGTGTATGTGTGTCTCAGTGTCAGCTCCTGTACGGTCCGTGTGAGTGTGTCTCAGTGTCAGCTCCTGTAAGGTCCGTGTGTGTGTGTGTCTCAGTGTCAGCTCCTGTACAGTCGGTGTGTGTGTCTCAGTGTCATCTCCTCTAAGGTCAGTGTGTGTGTGTCTCAGTGTCTGCTCCTGTAAGGTCAGTGTGTGTTTATCTCAGTGTCAGATCCTGTACGCTCCGTGTGTGTGTGTCTCAGTGTCTGCTACTGTACAGTTGATGTGTGTGTGTCTCAGTGTCAGCTCCTGTAAGGTCAGTGTGTGTGTGTCTCAGTGTCAGCTCCTGTACGGTCCGTGCGTGTGTGTGAATCTCAGTGTCAGCTCGTGTACAGTCCGTGTGTGTGTGTCAGGGTCAGCTCCTGAACGGTCCGTGTGTGTGTGTGTCTCAGTGTCATCTCCTGTACAGTCCGTGTGTGTGTGTCTCAGTGTCAGCTCCTGTACGGTCCGTGTGTGTGTCTCAGTGTCAGCTCCTGTAGGGTCCGTGTGTGTGTGTGTCAGTGTCAGCTCCTGTACGGTCCGTGTGTGTGTGGCTCAGTGTCAGCACCTGTATGGTCGGTGTGTGTATCTCAGTGTCAGCTCCTGTATGGTCCGTGTGTGTGTCTCTGAGTGTCAGCTCCTGTACGGTCCGTGTGTGTGTGTCTCAGTGTCAGCTCCTGTATGGTCCGTGTGTGTGTGTGTCAACTCCTGTACAGTGCGTGTGTGTCTGTCTCAGTGTCAGCTCCTGTACGTTCCGTGTGTGTGTGTCTCAGTGTCAGCTCCTGTACGGTCCGTGTGTGCGTGTCGCAGTGTCAGCTCCTGCACAGTCCGTGTTTGTGTGTCAGTGTCGGCTCCTGTACGGTCCGTGTGTGTGTCTCTCATTGTCAGCTCCTGTACGGTCCGTGTGTGTGGCTCAGTGTCAGCTCCTGTACGGTCCGTGTGTGTGTGTGTCAGTGTCAGCTCCTGTACGGTCCATGTGTGTGTTTCTCAGTGTCAGCTCCTGTACGGTCCGTGTGTGTGCGTGTCAGTGTCAGCTCCTGTACGGTCCGTGTGTGTGTTTCTCAGTGTCAGCTCCTGTACGGTCCGTGTGTGTGTGTCTCAGTGTCAGCTCCTGTACGGTCCGTGTGTGTTTGTCTCAGTGTCAGTTCCTGTAAGGTCAGTGTGTGTGTGTGTCTCAGTGTCAGCTCCTGTACGGTCCGTGTGTGTGTTTCTCAGTGTCAGCTCCTGTACGGTCCATGTGTGTGTGTCTCAGTGTGAGGTCCTGTACGGTCTGTGTGTGTGTGTCTCGGTGTCAGCTCCTGTACGGTCCGTGTGTGTGTGTCTCAGTGTCAGCTCCTGTAAGGTCCGTGTGTGTGTGTCTCAGTGTCAGCTCCTGTACGGTCCGTGTGTGTTTGTCTGAGTGTCAGCTCCCGTAAGGTAAGTGTGTGTGTGTGTCTCAGTGTCAGATCCTGTACGGTCCGTGTGTGTGTTTCTAAGTGTCAGCTCCTGTATGGTCCATGTCTGTGTGTCTCAGTGTCAGCTGCTGTATGGTCCGTGTGTGTGTGTCTCAGTGTCAGCTCCTGTAAGGTCCGTGTGTGTGTGTCTCAGTGTCAGCTGCTGTACGGTCCGTGTGTGTGTGTGTCAGTGTCAGCTCCTGTAAGTTCCGAGTGTGTGTGTCTCAGTGTCAGCTCCTGTACGGTCCATGTGTGTGTCTCAGTGTCAGCTCCTGTACGGTCTGTGTGTCTGTTTCTCAGTTTCAGCTCCTGTACGGTCCGTGTGTGAGTGTGTCTCAGTGTCAGCTCCTGTAAGGTCAGTGTGTGTGTGTGTCTCAGTGTCAGCTCCTGTAAGGTCAGTGTGTGTGTGTCTCAGTGTCAGTTCCTGTAAGGTCAGTGTGTGTGTGCGTCTCAGTGTCAGCTCCTGTCCGGTCCATGTGTGTGTGTCTCAGTGTCAGTTCCTGTAAGGTCAGTGTGTGTGTGTGTCTCAGTGTCAGCTCCTGTACGGTCCGTGTGTGTGTTTCTCAGTGTCAGCTCCTGTACGGTCCATGTGTGTGTGTCTCAGTGTGAGGTCCTGTACGGTCTGTGTGTGTGTGTCTCGGTGTCAGCTCCTGTACGGTCCGTGTGTGTGTGTCTCAGTGTCAGCTCCTGTAAGGTCCGTGTGTGTGTGTCTCAGTGTCAGCTCCTGTACGGTCCGTGTGAGTGTGTCTCAGTGTCAGCTCCTGTACGGTCCGTGTGTGTGTTTCTCAATGTCAGCTCCAATAAGGTCAGTGTGTGTGTGTCTCAGTGTCAGCTCCTGTACGGTCCGTGTGTGTGTGTCTCAGTGTCAGCTCCTGTACGGCCATGTGTGTGTGTGTCAGTGTCAGCTCCTGTAAGGTCAGTGTGTGTGTGTGTCTCAGTGTCAGCTCCTGTACGGTCCGTGTGTCTGTTTCTCAGTGTCAGCTCCTGTAAGGTCCATGTGTGCGTGTCTCAGTGTGAGGTCCTGTACGGTCTGTGTGTGTGTGTCTCGGTGTCAGCTCCTGGACGGTCCGTGTGTGTGTGTCTCAGTGTCAGCTCCTGTAAGGTCCTTGTATGTGTGTCTCAGTGTCAGCTCCTGTACGGTCCGTGTGAGTGTGTCTCAGTGTCAGCTCCTGTAAGGTCCGTGTGTGTGTGTGTCTCAGTGTCAGCTCCTGTACAGTCGGTGTGTGTGTCTCAGTGTCATCTCCTCTAAGGTCAGTGTGTGTGTGTCTCAGTGTCTGCTCCTGTAAGGTCAGTGTGTGTTTATCTCAGTGTCAGATCCTGTACGCTCCGTGTGTGTGTGTCTCAGTGTCTGCTACTGTACAGTTGATGTGTGTGTGTCTCAGTGTCAGCTCCTGTAAGGTCAGTGTGTGTGTGTCTCAGTGTCAGCTCCTGTACGGTCCGTGCGTGTGTGTGAATCTCAGTGTCAGCTCGTGTACAGTCCGTGTGTGTGTGTCAGGGTCAGCTCCTGAACGGTCCGTGTGTGTGTGTGTCTCAGTGTCATCTCCTGTACAGTCCGTGTGTGTGTGTCTCAGTGTCAGCTCCTGTACGGTCCGTGTGTGTGTCTCAGTGTCAGCTCCTGTAGGGTCCGTGTGTGTGTGTGTCAGTGTCAGCTCCTGTACGGTCCGTGTGTGTGTGGCTCAGTGTCAGCACCTGTATGGTCGGTGTGTGTATCTCAGTGTCAGCTCCTGTATGGTCCGTGTGTGTGTCTCTGAGTGTCAGCTCCTGTACGGTCCGTGTGTGTGTGTCTCAGTGTCAGCTCCTGTATGGTCCGTGTGTGTGTGTGTCAACTCCTGTACAGTGCGTGTGTGTGTCTGTCTCAGTGTCAGCTCCTGTACGTTCCGTGTGTGTGTGTCTCAGTGTCAGCTCCTGTACGGTCCGTGTGTGCGTGTCGCAGTGTCAGCTCCTGCACAGTCCGTGTTTGTGTGTCAGTGTCGGCTCCTGTACGGTCCGTGTGTGTGTCTCTCATTGTCAGCTCCTGTACGGTCCGTGTGTGTGGCTCAGTGTCAGCTCCTGTACGGTCCGTGTGTGTGTGTGTCAGTGTCAGCTCCTGTACGGTCCATGTGTGTGTTTCTCAGTGTCAGCTCCTGTACGGTCCGTGTGTGTGCGTGTCAGTGTCAGCTCCTGTACGGTCCGTGTGTGTGTTTCTCAGTGTCAGCTCCTGTACGGTCCGTGTGTGTGTGTCTCAGTGTCAGCTCCTGTACGGTCCGTGTGTGTTTGTCTCAGTGTCAGTTCCTGTAAGGTCAGTGTGTGTGTGTGTCTCAGTGTCAGCTCCTGTACGGTCCGTGTGTGTGTTTCTCAGTGTCAGCTCCTGTACGGTCCATGTGTGTGTGTCTCAGTGTGAGGTCCTGTACGGTCTGTGTGTGTGTGTCTCGGTGTCAGCTCCTGTACGGTCCGTGTGTGTGTGTCTCAGTGTCAGCTCCTGTAAGGTCCGTGTGTGTGTGTCTCAGTGTCAGCTCCTGTACGGTCCGTGTGTGTTTGTCTGAGTGTCAGCTCCCGTAAGGTAAGTGTGTGTGTGTGTCTCAGTGTCAGATCCTGTACGGTCCGTGTGTGTGTTTCTAAGTGTCAGCTCCTGTATGGTCCATGTCTGTGTGTCTCAGTGTCAGCTGCTGTATGGTCCGTGTGTGTGTGTCTCAGTGTCAGCTCCTGTAAGGTCCGTGTGTGTGTGTCTCAGTGTCAGCTGCTGTACGGTCCGTGTGTGTGTGTGTCAGTGTCAGCTCCTGTAAGTTCCGAGTGTGTGTGTCTCAGTGTCAGCTCCTGTACGGTCCATGTGTGTGTCTCAGTGTCAGCTCCTGTACGGTCTGTGTGTCTGTTTCTCAGTTTCAGCTCCTGTACGGTCCGTGTGTGAGTGTGTCTCAGTGTCAGCTCCTGTAAGGTCAGTGTGTGTGTGTGTCTCAGTGTCAGCTCCTGTAAGGTCAGTGTGTGTGTGTCTCAGTGTCAGTTCCTGTAAGGTCAGTGTGTGTGTGCGTCTCAGTGTCAGCTCCTGTCCGGTCCATGTGTGTGTGTCTCAGTGTCAGTTCCTGTAAGGTCAGTGTGTGTGTGTGTCTCAGTGTCAGCTCCTGTACGGTCCGTGTGTGTGTTTCTCAGTGTCAGCTCCTGTACGGTCCATGTGTGTGTGTCTCAGTGTGAGGTCCTGTACGGTCTGTGTGTGTGTGTCTCGGTGTCAGCTCCTGTACGGTCCGTGTGTGTGTGTCTCAGTGTCAGCTCCTGTAAGGTCCGTGTGTGTGTGTCTCAGTGTCAGCTCCTGTACGGTCCGTGTGAGTGTGTCTCAGTGTCAGCTCCTGTACGGTCCGTGTGTGTGTTTCTCAATGTCAGCTCCAATAAGGTCAGTGTGTGTGTGTCTCAGTGTCAGCTCCTGTACGGTCCGTGTGTGTGTGTCTCAGTGTCAGCTCCTGTACGGCCATGTGTGTGTGTGTCAGTGTCAGCTCCTGTAAGGTCAGTGTGTGTGTGTGTCTCAGTGTCAGCTCCTGTACGGTCCGTGTGTCTGTTTCTCAGTGTCAGCTCCTGTAAGGTCCATGTGTGCGTGTCTCAGTGTGAGGTCCTGTACGGTCTGTGTGTGTGTGTCTCGGTGTCAGCTCCTGGACGGTCCGTGTGTGTGTGTCTCAGTGTCAGCTCCTGTAAGGTCCGTGTATGTGTGTCTCAGTGTCAGCTCCTGTACGGTCCGTGTGAGTGTGTCTCAGTGTCAGCTCCTGTAAGGTCCGTGTGTGTGTGTGTCTCAGTGTCAGCTCCTGTACAGTCGGTGTGTGTGTCTCAGTGTCATCTCCTCTAAGGTCAGTGTGTGTGTGTCTCAGTGTCTGCTCCTGTAAGGTCAGTGTGTGTTTATCTCAGTGTCAGATCCTGTACGCTCCGTGTGTGTGTGTCTCAGTGTCTGCTACTGTACAGTTGATGTGTGTGTGTCTCAGTGTCAGCTCCTGTAAGGTCAGTGTGTGTGTGTCTCAGTGTCAGCTCCTGTACGGTCCGTGCGTGTGTGTGAATCTCAGTGTCAGCTCGTGTACAGTCCGTGTGTGTGTGTCAGGGTCAGCTCCTGAACGGTCCGTGTGTGTGTGTGTCTCAGTGTCATCTCCTGTACAGTCCGTGTGTGTGTGTCTCAGTGTCAGCTCCTGTACGGTCCGTGTGTGTGTCTCAGTGTCAGCTCCTGTAGGGTCCGTGTGTGTGTGTGTCAGTGTCAGCTCCTGTACGGTCCGTGTGTGTGTGGCTCAGTGTCAGCACCTGTATGGTCGGTGTGTGTATCTCAGTGTCAGCTCCTGTATGGTCCGTGTGTGTGTCTCTGAGTGTCAGCTCCTGTACGGTCCGTGTGTGTGTGTCTCAGTGTCAGCTCCTGTATGGTCCGTGTGTGTGTGTGTCAACTCCTGTACAGTGCGTGTGTGTGTCTGTCTCAGTGTCAGCTCCTGTACGTTCCGTGTGTGTGTGTCTCAGTGTCAGCTCCTGTACGGTCCGTGTGTGCGTGTCGCAGTGTCAGCTCCTGCACAGTCCGTGTTTGTGTGTCAGTGTCGGCTCCTGTACGGTCCGTGTGTGTGTCTCTCATTGTCAGCTCCTGTACGGTCCGTGTGTGTGGCTCAGTGTCAGCTCCTGTACGGTCCGTGTGTGTGTGTGTCAGTGTCAGCTCCTGTACGGTCCATGTGTGTGTTTCTCAGTGTCAGCTCCTGTACGGTCCGTGTGTGTGCGTGTCAGTGTCAGCTCCTGTACGGTCCGTGTGTGTGTTTCTCAGTGTCAGCTCCTGTACGGTCCGTGTGTGTGTTTCTCAGTGTCAGCTCCTGTACGGTCCGTGTGTGTTTGTCTCAGTGTCAGCTCCTGTATGGTCCGTGTGTGTGTCTGAGTGTCAGCTCCTGTACGGTACGTGTGTGTGTGTCTCAGTGTCAGCTCCAGTACGGTGCGTGTGTGTGTGTGTCTCACTGTCAGCTCCTGTAAGGTCAGTGTGTGTGTGTCTCAGAGTCAGTTCCTGTAAGGTCAGTGTGTGTGTGTGTGTCTCAGTGTCAGCTCCTGTACGGTCCGTGTGTGTGTTTCTCAGTGTCAGCTCCTGTAAGGTCAGTGTGTGTGTGTGTCTCAGTGTCAGCTCCTGTACGGTCCGTGTGTGTGTGTCTCAGTGTCAGCTCCTGTACGGTCCGTGTGTGTTTGTCTCAGTGTCAGCTCCCGTAAGGTCAGTGTGTGTGTGTGTCTCAGTGTCAGATCCTGTACGGTCCGTGTGTGTGTTTCTAAGTGTCAGCTCCTGTACGGTCCATGTCTGTGTGTCTCAGTGTCAGCTGCTGTACGGTGTGTGTGTGTGTGTCTCAGTGTCAGCTCCTGTACGGTCGGTGTGTGTGTGTCTCAATGTCAGCTCCTGTAAGGTCTGTGTGTGTGTGTCTCAGTGTCAGCTCCTGTACGGTCCGTGTGTGTGTGTCTCAGTGTCAGCTCCTGTACGGTCCGTGTGAGTGTGTCTCAGTGTCAGCTCCTGTAAGGTCCGTGTGTGTGTGTCTCAGTGTCAGCTTCTGTACAGTCCGTGTGTGTGTCTCAGTGTCAGCTCCTGTACGGTCCGTGTGTGTGTGTCTCAGTGTCAGCTCCTGTACGGTCCGTGTGTGTGTGTCTCAGTGGCAGCTACTGTACAGTTGATGTGTGTGTGTCTCAGTGTCAGCTCCTGTAAGGTCCGTGTGTGTGTGTCTCAGTGTCAGCTCCTGTACGGTCCGTGTGTGTTTGTCTCAGTGTCAGCTCCCGTAAGGTAAGTGTGTGTGTGTGTCTCAGTGTCAGATCCTGTACGGTCCGTGTGTGTGTTTCTAAGTGTCAGCTCCTGTACGGTCCATGTCTGTGTGTCTCAGTGTCAGCTGCTGTACGGTCCGTGTGTGTGTGTCTCAGTGTCAGCTCCTGTAAGGTCCGTGTGTGTGTGTCTCAGTGTCAGCTGCTGTACGGTCCGTGTGTGTGTGTGTCAGTGTCAGCTCCTGTAAGTTCCGAGTGTGTGTGTCTCAGTGTCAGCTCCTGTACGGTCCATGTGTGTGTCTCAGTGTCAGCTCCTGTACGGTCTGTGTGTCTGTTTCTCAGTTTCAGCTCCTGTACGGTCCGTGTGTGAGTGTGTCTCAGTGTCAGCTCCTGTAAGGTCAGTGTGTGTGTGTGTCTCAGTGTCAGCTCCTGTAAGGTACGTGTGTGTGTGTCTCAGTGTCAGCTCCCGTAAGGTAAGTGTGTGTGTGTGTCTCAGTGTCAGATCCTGTACGGTCCGTGTGTGTGTTTCTAAGTGTCAGCTCCTGTACGGTCCATGTCTGTGTGTCTCAGTGTCAGCTGCTGTACGGTCCGTGTGTGTGTGTCTCAGTGTCAGCTCCTGTAAGGTCCGTGTGTGTGTGTCTCAGTGTCAGCTGCTGTACGGTCCGTGTGTGTGTGTGTCAGTGTCAGCTCCTGTAAGTTCCGAGTGTGTGTGTCTCAGTGTCAGCTCCTGTACGGTCCATGTGTGTGTCTCAGTGTCAGCTCCTGTACGGTCTGTGTGTCTGTTTCTCAGTTTCAGCTCCTGTACGGTCCGTGTGTGAGTGTGTCTCAGTGTCAGCTCCTGTAAGGTCAGTGTGTGTGTGTGTCTCAGTGTCAGCTCCTGTATGGTCCGTGTGTGTGTGTGTCAACTCCTGTACAGTGCGTGTGTGTGTCTGTCTCAGTGTCAGCTCCTGTACGTTCCGTGTGTGTGTGTCTCAGTGTCAGCTCCTGTACGGTCCGTGTGTGTGTGTCGCAGTGTCAGCTCCTGCACAGTCCGTGTTTGTGTGTCAGTGTCGGCTCCTGTACGGTCCGTGTGTGTGTGTCTCATTGTCAGCTCCTGTACGGTCCGTGTGTGTGTCTCAGTGTCAGCTCCTGTACGGTCCGTGTGTGTGTGTGTCAGTGTCAGCTCCTGTACGGTCCATGTGTGTGTTTCTCAGTGTCAGCTCCTGTACGGTCCGTGTGTGTGCGTGTCAGTGTCAGCTCCTGTACGGTCCGTGTGTGTGTTTCTCAGTGTCAGCTCCTGTACGGTCCGTGTGTGTGTTTCTCAGTGTCAGCTCCTGTACGGTCCGTGTGTGTGTGTCTCAGTGTCAGCTCCTGTACGGTCCGTGTGTGTTTGTCTCAGTGTCAGCTCCTGTATGGTCCGTGTGTGTGTCTGAGTGTCAGCTCCTGTACGGTACGTGTGTGTGTGTCTCAGTGTCAGCTCCAGTACGGTGCGTGTGTGTGTGTGTCTCACTGTCAGCTCCTGTAAGGTCAGTGTGTGTGTGTCTCAGAGTCAGTTCCTGTAAGGTCAGTGTGTGTGTGTGTGTCTCAGTGTCAGCTCCTGTACGGTCCGTGTGTGTGTTTCTCAGTGTCAGCTCCTGTAAGGTCAGTGTGTGTGTGTGTCTCAGTGTCAGCTCCTGTACGGTCCGTGTGTGTGTGTCTCAGTGTCAGCTCCTGTACGGTCCATGTGTGTTTGTCTCAGTGTCAGCTCCCGTAAGGTCAGTGTGTGTGTGTGTCTCAGTGTCAGATCCTGTACGGTCCGTGTGTGTGTTTCTAAGTGTCAGCTCCTGTACGGTCCATGTCTGTGTGTCTCAGTGTCAGCTGCTGTACGGTGTGTGTGTGTGTGTCTCAGTGTCAGCTCCTGTACGGTCGGTGTGTGTGTGTCTCAGTGTCAGCTCCTGTAAGGTCCGTGTGTGTGTGTCTCAGTGTCAGCTCCTGTACGGTCCGTGTGTGTGTGTCTCAGTGTCAGCTCCTGTACGGTCCGTGTGAGTGTGTCTTAGTGTCAGCTCCTGTAAGGTCCGTGTGTGTGTGTCTCAGTGTCAGCTTCTGTACAGTCCGTGTGTGTGTCTCAGTGTCAGCTCCTGTACGGTCCGTGTGTGTGTGTCTCAGTGTCAGCTCCTGTACGGTCCGTGTGTGTGTGTCTCAGTGGCAGCTACTGTACAGTTGATGTGGGTGTGTCTCAGTGTCAGCTCCTGTAAGGTCCGTGTGTGTGTGTCTCAGTGTCAGCTCCTGTACGGTCCGTGTGTGTTTGTCTCAGTGTCAGCTCCCGTAAGGTAAGTGTGTGTGTGTGTCTCAGTGTCAGATCCTGTACGGTCCGTGTGTGTGTTTCTAAGTGTCAGCTCCTGTACGGTCCATGTCTGTGTGTCTCAGTGTCAGCTGCTGTACGGTCCGTGTGTGTGTGTCTCAGTGTCAGCTCCTGTAAGGTCCGTGTGTGTGTGTCTCAGTGTCAGCTGCTGTACGGTCCGTGTGTGTGTGTGTCAGTGTCAGCTCCTGTAAGTTCCGAGTGTGTGTGTCTCAGTGTCAGCTCCTGTACGGTCCATGTGTGTGTCTCAGTGTCAGCTCCTGTACGGTCTGTGTGTCTGTTTCTCAGTTTCAGCTCCTGTACGGTCCGTGTGTGAGTGTGTCTCAGTGTCAGCTCCTGTAAGGTCAGTGCGTGTGTGTGTCTCAGTGTCAGCTCCTGTAAGGTACGTGTGTGTGTGTCTCAGTGTCAGTTCCTGTAAGGTCAGTGTGTGTGTGTGTCTCAGTGTCAGCTCCTGTCCGGTCCATGTGTGTGTGTCTCAGTGTCAGTTCCTGTAAGGTCAGTGTGTGTGTGTGTCTCAGTGTCAGCTCCTGTACGGTCCGTGTGTGTGTTTCTCAGTGTCAGCTCCTGTACGGTCCATGTGTGTGTGTCTCAGTGTGAGGTCCTGTACGGTCTGTGTGTGTGTGTCTCGGTGTCAGCTCCTGTACGGTCCGTGTGTGTGTGTCTCAGTGTCAGCTCCTGTACGGTCCGTGTGAGTGTGTCTCAGTGTGAGCTCCTGTACGGTCCGTGTGTGTGTTTCTCAATGTCAGCTCCAATAAGGTCAGTGTGTGTGTGTCTCAGTGTCAGCTCCTGTACGGTCCGTGTGTGTGTGTCTCAGTGTCAGCTCCAGTACGGCCATGTGTGTGTGTGTCAGTGTCAGCTCCTGTAAGGTCAGTGTGTGTGTGTGTCTCAGTGTCAGCTCCTGTACGGTCCGTGTGTCTGTTTCTCAGTGTCAGCTCCTGTAAGGTCCATGTGTGTGTGTCTCAGTGTGAGGTCCTGTACGGTCTGTGCGTGTGTGTCTCGGTGTCAGCTGCTGGACGGTCCGTGTGTGTGTGTCTCAGTGTCAGCTCCTGTAAGGTCCGTGTATGTGTGTCTCAGTGTCAGCTCCTGTACGGTCCGTGTGAGTGTGTCTCAGTGTCAGCTCCTGTAAGGTCCGTGTGTGTGTGTGTCTCAGTGTCAGCTCCTGTACAGTCGGTGTGTGTGTCTCAGTGTCATCTCCTCTAAGGTCAGTGTGTGTGTGTCTCAGTGTCTGCTCCTGTAAGGTCAGTGTGTGTTTATCTCAGTGTCAGATCCTGCACGCTCCGTGTGTGTGTGTCTCAGTGTCTGCTACTGTACAGTTGATGTGTGTGTGTCTCAGTGTCAGCTCCTGTAAGGTCAGTGTGTGTGTGTCTCAGTGTCAGCTCCTGTACGGTCCGTGCGTGTGTGTGAATCTCAGTGTCAGCTCGTGTACGGTCCGTGTGTGTGTGTCAGGGTCAGCTCCTGAACGGTCCGTGTGTGTGTGTGTCTCAGTGTCATCTCCTGTACAGTCCGTGTGTGTGTGTCTCAGTGTCAGCTCCTGTACGGTCCGTGTGTGTGTCTCAGTGTCAGCTCCTGTAGGGTCCGTGTGTGTGTGTGTCAGTGTCAGCTCCTGTACGGTCCGTGTGTGTGTGGCTCAGTGTCAGCACCTGTATGGTCCGTGTGTGTATCTCAGTGTCAGATCCTGTATGGTCCGTGTGTGTGTCTCTGAGTGTCAGCTCCTGTACGGTCCGTGTGTGTGTGTCTCAGTGTCTGCTCCTGTATGGTCCGTGTGTGTGTGTGTCAACTCCTGTACAGTCCGTGTGTGTGTCTGTCGCAGTGTCAGCTCCTGTACGTTCCGTGTGTGTGTCTCAGTGTCAGCTCCTGTACGGTCCGTGTGTGTGTGTCGCAGTGTCAGCTCCAGCACAGTCCGTGTTTGTGTGTCAGAGTCGGCTCCTGTACGGTCCGTGTGTGTGTGTCTCATTGTCAGCTCCTGTACGGTCCGTGTGTGTGTCTCAGTGTCAGCTCCTGTACGGTCCGTGTGTGTGTGTGTCAGTGTCAGCTCCTGTACGGTCCATGTGTGTGTTTCTCAGTGTCAGCTCCTGTACGGTCCGTGTGTGTGCGTGTCAGAGTCAGCTCCTGTACGGTCCTTGTGTGTGTTTCTCAGTGTCAACTCCTGTACGGTCCGTGTGTGTGTTTCTCAGTGTCAGCTCCTGTACGGTCCGTGTGTGTGTGTCTCAGTGTCAGCTCCTGTACGGTCCGTGTGTGTTTGTCTCAGTGTCAGCTCCTGTATGGTCCGTGTGTGTGTCTGAGTGTCAGCTCCTGTACGGTACGTGTGTGTGTGTCTCAGTGTCAGCTCCAGTACGGTGCGTGTGTGTGTGTGTCTCACTGTCAGCTCCTGTAAGGTCAGTGTGTGTGTGTCTCAGAGTCAGTTCCTGTAAGGTCAGTGTGTGTGTGTGTGTCTCAGTGTCAGCTCCTGTACGGTCCGGGTGTGTGTTTCTCAGTGTCAGCTCTGTAAGGTCAGTGTGTGTGTGTGTCTCAGTGTCAGCTCCTGTACGGTCCGTGTGTGTGTGTCTCAGTGTCAGCTCCTGTACGGTCCGTGTGTATTTGTCTCAGTGTCAGCTCCCGTAAGGTCAGTGTGTGTGTGTGTCTCAGTGTCAGATCCTGTACGGTCCGTGTGTGTGTTTCTAAGTGTCAGCTCCTGTACGGTCCATGTCTGTGTGTCTCAGTGTCAGCTGATGTACGGTGTGTGTGTGTGTGTCTCAGTGTCAGCTCCTGAACGGTCGGTGTGTGTGTGTCTCAGTGTCAGCTCCTGTAAGGTCCGTGTGTGTGTGTCTCAGTGTCAGCTCCTGTACGGTCCGTGTGTGTGTGTCTCAGTGTCAGCTCCTGTACGGTCCGTGTGAGTGTGTCTCAGTGTCAGCTCCTGTAAGGTCCGTGAGTGTGTGTCTCAGTGTCAGCTTCCGTACAGTCCGTGTGTGTGTCTCAGTGTCAGCTCCTGTACGGTCCGTGTGTGTGTGTCTCAGTGTCAGCTCCTGTACGGTCCGTGTGTGTGTGTCTCAGTGGCAGCTACTGTACAGTTGATGTGTGTGTGTCTCAGTGTCAGCTCCTGTAAGGTCAGTGTGTGTGTGTCTCAGTGTCAGCTCCTGTAAGGTCCGTGTGTGTGTGTCTCAGTGTCAGCTTCTGTACAGTCCGTGTGTGTGTCTCAGTGTCAGCTCCTGTACGGTCGGTGTGTGTGTGTCTCAGTGTCAGCTCCTGTACGGTCCGTGTGTGTGTGTCTCAGTGTCAGCTACTGTACAGTTGATGTGTGTGTGTCTCAGTGTCAGCTCCTGTAAGGTCAGTGTGTGTGTGTCTCAGTGTCAGCTCCTGTACGGTCCATGTGTGTGTGTCTCAGTGTCAGCTGCTGTACGGTCCGTGTGTGTGTGTGTGTCTCAGTGTCAGCTCCTGTACGGTCTGTGTGTGTGTGTCTCAGTGTCAGCTCCTGTACGGTCCGTGTGAGTGTGTCTCAGTTTCAGCTCCAATAAGGTCCGTGTGTGTGTGTCTCAGTGTCAGCTTCTGTACAGTCCGTGTGTGTGTCTCAGTGTCAGCTCCTGTACGGTCCGTGTGTGTGTGTCTCAGTGTCAGCTCCTGTACGGTCCGTGTGTGTGTGTCTCAGTGTCAGCAACTGTACAGTTGATGTGTGTGTGTCTCAGTGTCAGCTCCTGTAAGATCAGTGTGTGTGTGCCTCAGTGTCAGCTACTGTACGGTCCGTGTGTGTGTGTCTCAGTGTCAGCTGCTGTACGGTCCGTGTGTGTGTGTGTGTCTCAGTGTCAGATCCTGTAAGGTCCGTGTATGTGCGTCTCAGTGTCAGCTCCTGTACGGTCCGTGTGTGTGTGTGTGTGTCTCAGGGTCAGCTACTGTACGGTCCGTGTGTGTGTGCGTGTCTCAGTGTCAGCTGCTGTACGGTCCGTGTGTGTGTGTGTGTCTCAGTATCAGCTCCTGTACGGTCCGTGTGTATGTGTCTCAGTGTCAGCTCCTGTACGGACCGTGTGTGTGTGTCTCAGTGTCAGCTCTTGTACGGTCCGTGTGTGTGTCTCAGTGTCAGCTCCTGTACGGTCCGTGTGTGTGTCTCAGTGTCAGCTCCTGTACGGTCTGTGTGTGAGTCTCAGTGTCAGCTCCTGTATGGTCCGTGTGTGTGTCTCAGTGTCAGCTCCTGTACGGTCCGTGTGTGTGTCTCAGTGTCAGCTCCTGTACGGTCCGTGTGTGTATTTCAGTGTCAGTTCCTGGACGGTCCGTGTGTGTGTCCCCCAGTGTCAGCTCCTGTACGGTCAATGTGTGTGTGTGTCAGCTCCTGTACCGTCCGTGTGTGTGTGTGTCAGTGTCAGCTCCTGTACGGTCCATGTGTGTGTGTCTCAGTGTCAGCTCCTGTACGGTCTGTGTGTCTGTTTCTCAGCGTCAGCTCCTGTACGGTCTGTGTGTGTTTGTCTCAGTGTCAGCTCCTGTACGGTCCGTGTGTGTGTGTCTCAGTGTCAGCTCCTGTACGGTCCGTGTGTGTGTGTCTCAGTGTCAGTTCATGTACAGTCCATGTGTGTGTCTCAGTGTCAGCTCCTGTACGATCCGTGTGTGTGTGTCTCAGCGTCAGCACCTGTACGGTCTGTGTGTGTGTGTCTCAGCGTCAGCTCCTGTACGGTCCGTGTGTGTGTGTCTCAGTGTCAGCTCCTGTACGGTCCGTGTGTGTGTGTCTCAGTGTCAGCTCCTGTACGGTCCGTGTGTGTGTGTCTCAGTGTCAGCTCCTGTACGGTCTGTGTGTATATCTCAGTGTCAGCTCCTGTATTGTCTGTGTGTGTGTGTCTCAGTGTCATCTCCTGTACGGTCCCTGTGTGTGTGTCAGGGTCAGCTCCTGTACGGGCCGTGTGTGTGTGTCTCAGTGTCAGCTCCTGTACAGTCCGTGTGTATGTGTCTCAGTGTCAGCTTCTGTACGGTCCGTGTGTGTGTCTCAGTGTCAGCTCCTGTACGGTCCGTATGTGTGTGTGTCAGTGTCAGCTTCTGTACGGTCCGTGTGTGTGTGTCTCAGTGTCAGCACCTGTACGGTCCGTGTGTGTGTGTGTCTCAGTGTCAGCTCCTGTACGGTCCGTGTGTGAGTCTCAGGGTCAGCTCCTGTAAGGTCCGTGTGTGTGTGTCGCAGTGTCAGCTCCTGTACAGTCCGTTAGTGTGTGTCAGTGTCAGCTCCTGTACGGTCCGTGTGTGTGTGTCTCAGTGTCAGCTCCTGTACGGTCCGTGTGTGTGTGTCTCAGTGTCAGCTCCTGAACGGTCCGTGTGAGTGTCTCAGTGTCAGCTCCTGTACGGTCCGTGTGTGTGTGTGTCAGTGTCAGCTCCTGTACGGTCCGTGTGTGTGTTTCTCAGTGTCAGCTCCTGTACGGTCCGTGTGAGCGTGTTTCTCAGTGTCAGCTCCTGTACGGTCCGTGTGTGTGTGTGTCTCAGTGTCAGCTCCTGTAAGGTCAGTGTGTGTGTGTGTCTCAGTGTCAGCTCCTGTAAGGTCCGTGTGTGTGTGTCTCAGTGTCAGCTCCTGTAAGGTCCGTGTGTGTGTGTCTCAGTGTCAGCTCCTGTACGGTCCGTGTGTGTGTGTCTCAGTGTCAGCTCCTGTACGGTCCGTGTGAGTGTGTCTCAGTGTCAGCTCCTGTAAGGTCCGTGAGTGTGTGTCTCAGTGTCAGCTTCCGTACAGTCCGTGTGTGTGTCTCAGTGTCAGCTCCTGTACGGTCCGTGTGTGTGTGTCTCAGTGTCAGCTCCTGTACGGTCCGTGTGTGTGTGTCTCAGTGGCAGCTACTGTACAGTTGATGTGTGTGTGTCTCAGTGTCAGCTCCTGTAAGGTCAGTGTGTGTGTGTCTCAGTGTCAGCTCCTGTAAGGTCCGTGTGTGTGTGTCTCAGTGTCAGCTTCTGTACAGTCCGTGTGTGTGTCTCAGTGTCAGCTCCTGTACGGTCGGTGTGTGTGTGTCTCAGTGTCAGCTCCTGTACGGTCCGTGTGTGTGTGTCTCAGTGTCAGCTACTGTACAGTTGATGTGTGTGTGTCTCAGTGTCAGCTCCTGTAAGGTCAGTGTGTGTGTGTCTCAGTGTCAGCTCCTGTACGGTCCATGTGTGTGTGTCTCAGTGTCAGCTGCTGTACGGTCCGTGTGTGTGTGTGTGTCTCAGTGTCAGCTCCTGTACGGTCTGTGTGTGTGTGTCTCAGTGTCAGCTCCTGTACGGTCCGTGTGAGTGTGTCTCAGTGTCAGCTCCTGTAAGGTCCGTGTGTGTGTGTCTCAGTGTCAGCTTCTGTACAGTCCGTGTGTGTGTCTCAGTGTCAGCTCCTGTACTGTCCGTGTGTGTGTGTCTCAGTGTCAGCTCCTGTACGGTCCGTGTGTGTGTGTCTCAGTGTCAGCAACTGTACAGTTGATGTGTGTGTGTCTCAGTGTCAGCTCCTGTAAGGTCAGTGTGTGTGTGCCTCAGTGTCAGCTACTGTACGGTCCGTGTGTGTGTGTCTCAGTGTCAGCTGCTGTACGGTCCGTGTGTGTGTGTGTGTCTCAGTGTCAGATCCTGTAAGGTCAGTGTATGTGCGTCTCAGTGTCAGCTCCTGTACGGTCCGTGTGTGTGTGTGTGTGTCTCAGGGTCAGCTACTGTACGGTCCGTGTGTGTGTGCGTGTCTCAGTGTCAGCTGCTGTACGGTCCGTGTGTGTGTGTGTGTCTCAGTATCAGCTCCTGTACGGTCCGTGTGTGTGTGTCTCAGTGTCAGCTCCTGTACGGACCGTGTGTGTGTGTCTCAGTGTCAGCTCTTGTACGGTCCGTGTGTGTGTCTCAGTGTCAGCTCCTGTACGGTCCGTGTGTGTGTCTCAGTGTCAGCTCCTGTACGGTCTGTGTGTGAGTCTCAGTGTCAGCTCCTGTATGGTCCGTGTGTGTGTCTCAGTGTCAGCTCCTGTACGGTCCGTGTGTGTGTCTCAGTGTCAGCTCCTGTACGATCCGTGTGTGTATTTCAGTGTCAGTTCCTGGACGGTCCGTGTGTGTGTCCCCCAGTGTCAGCTCCTATACGGTCAATGTGTGTGTGTGTCAGCTCCTGTACCGTCCGTGTGTGTGTGTGTCAGTGTCAGCTCCTGTACGGTCCATGTGTGTGTGTCTCAGTGTCAGCTCCTGTACGGTCTGTGTGTCTGTTTCTCAGCGTCAGCTCCTGTACGGTCTGTGTGTGTTTGTCTCAGTGTCAGCTCCTGTACGGTCCGTGTGTGTGTGTCTCAGTGTCAGCTCCTGTACGGTCCGTGTGTGTGTGTCTCAGTGTCAGTTCATGTACAGTCCATGTGTGTGTCTCAGTGTCAGCTCCTGTACGATCCGTGTGTGTGTGTCTCAGCGTCAGCACCTGTACGGTCTGTGTGTGTGTGTCTCAGTGTCAGCTCCTGTACGGTCCGTGTGTGTGTGTCTCAGTGTCAGCTCCTGTACGGTCCGTGTGTGTGTGTCTCAGTGTCAGCTCCTGTACGGTCCGTGTGTGTGTGTCTCAGTGTCAGCTCCTGTACGGTCTGTGTGTATATCTCAGTGTCAGCTCCTGTATTGTCTGTGTGTGTGTGTCTCAGTGTCATCTCCTGTACGGTCCCTGTGTGTGTGTCAGGGTCAGCTCCTGTACGGGCCGTGTGTGTGTGTCTCAGTGTCAGCTCCTGTACAGTCCGTGTGTATGTGTCTCAGTGTCAGCTTCTGTACGGTCCGTGTGTGTGTCTCAGTGTCAGCTCCTGTACGGTCCGTATGTGTGTGTGTCAGTGTCAGCTTCTGTACGGTCCGTGTGTGTGTGTCTCAGTGTCAGCACCTGTACGGTCCGTGTGTGTGTGTGTCTCAGTGTCAGCTCCTGTACGGTCCGTGTGTGAGTCTCAGGGTCAGCTCCTGTAAGGTCCGTGTGTGTGTGTCGCAGTGTCAGCTCCTGTACAGTCCGTTAGTGTGTGTCAGTGTCAGCTCCTGTACGGTCCGTGTGTGTGTGTCTCAGTGTCAGCTCCTGTACGGTCCGTGTGTGTGTGTCTCAGTGTCAGCTCCTGAACGGTCCGTGTGAGTGTCTCAGTGTCAGCTCCTGTACGGTCCGTGTGTGTGTGTGTCAGTGTCAGCTCCTGTACGGTCCGTGTGTGTGTTTCTCAGTGTCAGCTCCTGTACGGTCCGTGTGAGCGTGTTTCTCAGTGTCAGCTCCTGTACGGTCCGTGTGTGTGTGTGTCTCAGTGTCAGCTCCTGTAAGGTCAGTGTGTGTGTGTGTCTCAGTGTCAGCTCCTGTAAGGTCCGTGTGTGTGTGTCTCAGTGTCAGCTCCTGTACGGTCCGTGTGTGTGTGTCTCAGTGTCAGCTCCTGAACGGTCCGTGTGTGTGTCTCAGTGTCAGCTCCTGTACGGTCCGTGTGTGTGTGTGTCAGTGTCAGCTCCTGTACGGTCCGTGTGTGTGTTTTTCAGTGTCAGCTCCTGTACGGTCCGTGTGAGCGTGTTTCTCAGTGTCAGCTCCTGTACGGTCCGTGTGTGTGTGTGTCTCAGTGTCAGCTCCAGTAAGGTCAGTGTGTGTGTGTGTCTCAGTGTCAGCTCCTGTACGGTCCATGTGTGTGTGTCTCAGTGTCAGCTCCTGTACGGTCCGTGTGTGTGTGTCTCAGTGTCAGCTCCTGTACGGTCCGTGTGTGTGTCTGAGTGTCAGCTCCTGTACGGTCCGTGTGTGTGTGTCTCAGTGTCAGCTCCAGTACGGTGCGTGTGTGTGTGTGTCTCACTGTCAGCTCCTGTAAGGTCAGTGTGTGTGTGTCTCAGAGTCAGTTCCTGTAAGGTCAGTGTGTGTGTGTCTCAGTGTCAGCTCCTGTACGGTCCGTGAGTGTGTGTCTCAGTGTCAGCTCCTGTAAGGTCAGTGTGTGTGTGTGTCTCAGTGTCAGCTCCTGTACGGTCCGTGTGTGTGTGTCTCAGTGTCAGCTCCTGTATGGTCCGTGTGTGTTTGTCTCAGTGTCAGCTCCTGTAAGGTCAGTGTGTGTGTGTGTCTCAGTGTCAGATCCTGTACGGTCCGTGTGTGTGTTTCTGAGTGTCAGCTCCTGTACGGTCCATGTCTGTGTGTCTCAGTGTCAGCTGCTGTACGGTGTGTGTGTGTGCGTCTCAGTGTCAGCTCCTGTACGGTCGTTGTGTGCGTGTCTCAGTGTCAGCTCCTGTAAGGACCGTGTGTGTGTGTCTCAGTGTCAGCTCCTGTACGGTCCGTGTGTGTGTGTCTCAGTGTCAGCTCCTGTACGGTCCGTGTGAGTGTGTCTCAGTGTCAGCTCCTGTAAGGTCCGTGTGTGTGTGTCTCAGTGTCAGCTTCTGTACAGTCCGTGTGTGTGTCTCAGTGTCAGCTCCTGTACGGTCCGTGTGTGTGTGTCTCAGTGTCAGCTCCTGTACGGTCCGTGTGTGTGTGTCTCAGTGTCAGCTCCTGTAAGGTCAGTGTGTGTGTGCCTCAGTGTCAGCTACTGTACAGTCCGTGTGTGTGTGTGTGTCTCAGTGTCAGATCCTGTACGGTCCGTGTATGTGCGTCTCAGTGTCAGCTCCTGTACGGTCCGTGTGTGTGAGTTTGTATCTCAGGGTCAGCTACTGTACGGTCCGTGTGTGTGTGGGTGTCTCAGTGTCAGCTGCTGTACGGTCCGTGTGTGTGTGTGTGTCTCAGTGTCAGCTCCTGTACGGTCCGTGTGTGTGTGTCTCAGTGTCAGCTCCTGTACGGACTGTGTGTGTGTGTCTCAGTGTCAGCTCCTGTACGGTCCCTGTGTGTGTGTCAGGGTCAGCTCCTGTACGGGCCGTGTGTGTGTGTCTCAGTGTCAGCTCCTGTACAGTCCGTGTGTATGTGTCTCAGTGTCAGCGTCTGTACGGTCCGTGTGTGTGTCTCAGTGTCAGCTCCTGTACGGTCCGTATGTGTGTGTGTCAGTGTCAGCTTCTGTACGGTCCGTGTGTGTGTGTCTCAGTGTCAGCACCTGTACGGTCCGTGTGTGTGTGTGTCTCAGTGTCAGCTCCTGTACGGTCCGTGTGTGAGTCTCAGGGTCAGCTCCTGTAAGGTCCGTGTGTGTGTGTCGCAGTGTCAGCTCCTGTACAGTCCGTTAGTGTGTGTCAGTATCAGCTCCTGTACGGTCCGTGTGTGTGTGTCTCAGTGTCAGCTCCTGTACGGTCCGTGTGTGTGTGTCTCAGTGTCAGCTCCTGAACGGTCCGTGTGAGTGTCTCAGTGTCAGCTCCTGTACGGTCCGTGTGTGTGTGTCTCAGTGTCTGCTCCTGTACGGTCCGTGTGTGTGTTTCTCAGTGTCAGCTCCTGTACGGTCCGTGTGAGCGTGTTTCTCAGTGTCAGCTCCTGTACGGTCCGTGTGTGTGTGTGTCTCAGTGTCAGCTCCTGTAAGGTCAGTGTGTGTGTGTGTCTCAGTGTCAGCTCCTGTAAGGTCCGTGTGTGTGTGTCTCAGTGTCAGCTCCTGTACGGTCCGTGTGTGTGTGTCTCAGTGTCAGCTCCTGAACGGTCCGTGTGTGTGTCTCAGTGTCAGCTCCTGTACGGTCCGTGTGTGTGTGTGTCAGTGTCAGCTCCTGTACGGTCCGTGTGTGTGTTTCTCAGTGTCAGCTCCTGTACGGTCCGTGTGAGCGTGTTTCTCAGTGTCAGCTCCTGTACGGTCCGTGTGTGTGTGTGTCTCAGTGTCAGCTCCAGTAAGGTCAGTGTGTGTGTGTGTCTCAGTGTCAGCTCCTGTACGGTCCATGTGTGTGTGTCTCAGTGTCAGCTCCTGTACGGTCCGTGTGTGTGTGTCTCAGTGTCAGCTCCTGTACGGTCCGTGTGTGTGTCTGAGTGTCAGCTCCTGTACGGTCCGTGTGTGTGTGTCTCAGTGTCAGCTCCAGTACGGTGCGTGTGTGTGTGTGTCTCACTGTCAGCTCCTGTAAGGTCAGTGTGTGTGTGTCTCAGAGTCAGTTCCTGTAAGGTCAGTGTGTGTGTGTCTCAGTGTCAGCTCCTGTACGGTCCGTGAGTGTGTGTCTCAGTGTCAGCTCCTGTAAGGTCAGTGTGTGTGTGATCTCAGTGTCAGCTCCTGTACGGTCCGTGTGTGTGTGTCTCAGTGTCAGCTCCTGTATGGTCCGTGTGTGTTTGTCTCAGTGTCAGCTCCTGTAAGGTCAGTGTGTGTGTGTGTCTCAGTGTCAGATCCTGTACGGTCCGTGTGTGTGTTTCTGAGTGTCAGCTCCTGTACGGTCCATGTCTGTGTGTCTCAGTGTCAGCTGCTGTACGGTGTGTGTGTGTGTGTCTCAGTGTCAGCTCCTGTACGGTCGTTGTGTGAGTGTCTCAGTGTCAGCTCCTGTAAGGACCGTGTGTGTGTGTCTCAGTGTCAGCTCCTGTACGGTCCGTGTGTGTGTGTCTCAGTGTCAGCTCCTGTACGGTCCGTGTGAGTGTGTCTCAGTGTCAGCTCCTGTAAGGTCCGTGTGTGTGTGTCTCAGTGTCAGCTTCTGTACAGTCCGTGTGTGTGTCTCAGTGTCAGCTCCTGTACGGTCCGTGTGTGTGTGTCTCAGTGTCAGCTCCTGTACGGTCCGTGTGTGTGTGTCTCAGTGTCAGCTCCTGTAAGGTCAGTGTGTGTGTGCCTCAGTGTCAGCTACTGTACGGTCCGTGTGTGTGTGTCTCAGTGTCAGCTGCTGTACTGTCCGTGTGTGTGTGTGTGTCTCAGTGTCAGATCCTGTACGGTCCGTGTATGTGCGTCTCAGTGTCAGCTCCTGTACGGTCCGTGTGTGTGTGTTTGTATCTCAGGGTCAGCTACTGTACGGTCCGTGTGTGTGTGGGTGTCTCAGTGTCAGCTGCTGTACGGTCCGTGTGTGTGTGTGTGTCTCAGTGTCAGCTCCTGTACGGTCCGTGTGTGTGTGTCTCAGTGTCAGCTCCTGTACGGACTGTGTGTGTGTGTCTCAGTGTCAGCTCCTGTACGGTCCGTGTGTGTGTCTCAGTGTCAGCTCCTGTACGGTCCGTGTGTGTGTCTCAGTGTCAGCTCCTGTACGGTCTGTGTGTGTGTCTCAGTGTCAGCTCCTGTATGGTCCGTGTGTGTGACTCAGTGTCAGCTCCTGTACGGTCCGTGTGTGTGTCTCAGTGTCAGCTCCTGTACGGTCCGTGTGTGTATTTCAGTGTCAGCTCCTGTACGGTCCGTGTGTGTGTCCCCCAGTGTCATCTCCTGTACGGTCCCTGTGTGTGTGTCAGGGTCAGCTCCTGTACGGTCCGTTTGTGTGTGTCTCAGTGTCAGCTCCTGTACAGTCCGTGTGTGTGTGTCTCAGTGTCAGCTTCTGTACGGTCCGTGTGTGTGTGTGTCAGTGTCAGCTTCTGTACGGTCCGTGTGCGTGTGTCTCAGTGTCAGCACCTGTACGGTCCGTGTGTGTGTGTGTCTCAGTGTCAGCTCCTGTACGGTCCGTGTGTGTGTCTCAGGGTCAGCTCCTGTAAGGTCCGTGTGTGTGTGTCGCAGTGTCAGCTCCTGTACAGTCCGTTAGTGTGTGTTAGTGTCAGCTCCTGTACGGTCCGTGTGTGTGTGTCTCAGTGTCAGCTCCTGTACGGTCCGTGTGTGTGTGTCTCAGTGTCAGCTCCTGAACGGTCCGTGTGAGTGTCTCAGTGTCAGCTCCTGTACGGTCAGTGTGTGTGTGTGTGTCAGTGTCAGCTCCTGTACGGTCCGTGTGTGTGTTTCTCAGTGTCAGCTCCTGTACGGTCCGTGTGAGCGTGTTTCTCAGTGTCAGCTCCTGTACGATCCGTGTGTGTGTGTGTCTCAGTGTCAGCTCCTGTAAGGTCAGTGTGTGTGTGTGTCTCAGTGTCAGCTCCTGTAAGGTCCGTGTGTGTGTGTCTCAGTGTCAGCTCCTGTACGGTCCGTGTGTGTGTGTCTCAGTGTCAGCTCCTGAACGGTCCGTGTGTGTGTCTCAGTGTCAGCTCCTGTACGGTCCGTGTGTGTGTGTGTCAGTGTCAGCTCCTGTACGGTCCGTGTGTGTGTTTCTCAGTGTCAGCTCCTGTACGGTCCGTGTGAGCGTGTTTCTCAGTGTCAGCTCCTGTACGGTCCGTGTGTGTGTGTGTGTCTCAGTGTCAGCTCCAGTATGGTCAGTGTGTGTGTGTGTCTCAGTGTCAGCTCCTGTACGGTCCATCTGTGTGTGTCTCAGTGTCAGTTCCTATACGGTTGATGTGTGCGTGTCTCAGTGTCAACTCCTGTAAGGTCCGTGTGTGTGTGTCTCAGTGTCAGCTCCTGTACGGTCCATGTGTGTGTCTCAGTGTCAGCTCCTGTACGGTCCATGTGTGTGTGTCTCAGTGTCAGGTCCTGTACGGTTGATGAGTGCGTGTCTCAGTGTCAGCTCCTGTACGGTCCGTGTGAGTGTATCTCAGTGTCAGCTCCTGTATGGTCCGTGTGTGTGTGTCTCAGTGTCAGCTCCTGTACAGTCCGTGTGTGTGTCTCAGTGTCAGCTCCTGTTAGGTCAGCGTGTGTGTGTCTCAGTGTCACCTCCTATACGGTCCGTGTGTGTGTGTGTATCTCAGGGTCAGCTACTGTACGGTCCGTGTGTGTGTGTCTCAGTGTCAGATGCTGTACGGTCCGTGTGTGTGTGTGTGTGTCTCAGTGTCAGCTCCTGTACGGTCCATGTGTGTGTTTCTCAGTGTCAGCTCCTGTACGGTCCGTGTGTGTGCGTGTCAGTGTCAGCTCCTGTACCGTCCGTGTGTGTGTGTCTCAGTGTCAGCTCCAGTACGGTCAGTGTGTGTGTCTCTCAGTGTCAGCTCCTGTACGGTCCGTGTGCGTGTGTCTCAGTGTCAGCTCCTGTACGGTCTGTGTGTGTGTGTCAGTGTCAGCTCCTGTATGGTCTGTGTGTGTGTGTCTCAGTGTCATCTCCTGTACGGTCCCTGTGTGTGTGACAGGGTCAGCTCCTGTACGGTCCGTGTGTGTGTGTCTCAGTGTCAGCTCTGTACAGTCCGTGTGTGTGTGTCTCAGTGTCAGCTCCTGTACGGTCCGTGTGTGTGTCTCAGTGACAGCTCCTGCACGGTCCGAGTGTGTGTGTGTCAGTGTCAGCTCCTGAACGATCCGTGTGTGTGTGTCTCAGTGTCAGAACCTGTACGGTCCGTGTGTGTGTGTGTCTCAGTGTCAGCTCCTGTACGGTCCATGTGTTTGTCTCAGGGTCAGCTCCTGTACGGTCCGTGTGTGTGTGTCGCAGTGTCAGCTCCTGTACAGTCTGTGAGTGTGTGTCAGTGTCAGCTCTTGTACGGTCCGTGTGTGTGTGTCTCAGTGTCAGCTCCTGTACGGTCCGTGTTTGTATCTCAGTCTCAGCTCCAGTACGGTCCGTGTGTGTGTTTCTCAGTGTCAGCTCCTGTAAGGTCAGTGTGTGTGTGTGTCTCAGTGTCAGCTCCTGTACGGTCCGTGTGTGTGTGTCTAAGTGTCAGCTCCTGTACGGTCCGTGTGTGTTTGACTCAGTGTCAGCTCCTGTAAGGTCAGTGTGTGTGTGTGTCTCAGTGTCAGATCCTGTACGGTCCGTGTGTGTATCTCAGTGTCAGCTCCTGTACGGTCCGTCTGTGTGTGTGTTTCAGCTCCTGTACGGTCCGTGTGTGTGTCCCCCAGTGTCAGCTCCTGTACTGTCCATGTGTGTGTGTGTCAGCTCCTGTACCATCCGTGTGTGTGTGTGTCAGCTCCTGTACAGTCCGTGTGTGTGTGTGTCAGTGTCAGCTCCTGTACGGTCCATGTGTGTGTGTCTCAGTGTCAGCTCCTGTACGGTCTGTGTGTCTGTTTCTCAGCGTCAGCTCCTGTACGGTCTGTGTGTGTGTGTGTCAGTGTCAGCTGCTGTACGGTCCGTGTGTGTGTGTCTCAGTGTCAGCTCCTGTACGGTCCGTGTGTGTGTGTCTCAGTGTCAGCTCCTGTACAGTCCATGTGTGTGTCTCAGTGTCAGCTCCTGTACGATCCGTGTGTGTGTGTCTCAGCGTCAGCACCTGTACGGTCTGTGTGTGTGTGTCTCAGTGTCAGCTCCTGTACCGTCCGTGTGTGTGTGTCTCAGTGTCAGCTCCAGTACGGTCCGTGTGTGTGTCTCTCAGTGTCAGCTCCTGTACGGTCCGTGTGTGTGTGTCTCAGTGTCAGCTCCTGTACGGTCCGTGTGTGTGTGTCTCAGTGTCAGCTCCTGTATGGTCTGTGTGTGTGTGTCTCAGTTTCATCTCCTGTACGGTCCATGTGTGTGTGTCTCAGTGTCAGCTCCTGTACGGTCTGTGTGTCTGTTTCTCAGCGTCAGCTCCTGTACGGTCAGTGTGTGTGTGTGTCAGTGTAGGCTGCTGTACGGTCCGTGTGTGTGTGTCTCAGTGTCAGCTCCTGTACGGTCCGTGTGTGTGTGTCTCAGTGTCAGCTCCTGTACAGTCCATGAGTGTGTCTCAGTGTCAGCTCCTGTACGATCCGTGTGTGTGTGTCTCAGCGTCAGCACCTGTACAGTCTGTGTGTGTGTGTCTCAGTGTCAGCTCCTGTACGGTCCGTGTGTGTGTGTCTCAGTGTCAGCTCCTGTACCGTCCGTGTGTGTGTGTCTCAGTGTCAGCTCCAGTACGGTCCGTGTGTGTGTCTCTCAGTGTCAGCTCCTGTACGGTCCGTGTGTGTGTGTCTCAGTGTCAGCTCCTGTACGGTCTGTGTGTGTGTCTCAGTGTGAGCTCCTGTATGGTCTGTGTGTGTGTGTCTCAGTGTCATCTCCTGTACGGTCCCTGTGTGTGTGTCAGGGTCAGCTCCTGTACGGTCCGTGTGTGTGTGTCTCAGTGTCAGCTGCTGTACAGTCCGTGTGTGTGTGTCTCAGTGTCAGCTCCTGTACGGTCCGTGTGTGTGTCTCAGTGACAGCTCCTGTACGGTCCGTGTGTGTGTGTGTCAGTTTCAGCTCCTGAACGGTCCGAGTGTGTGTGTCTCAGTGTCAGAACCTGTACGGTCCGAGTGTGTGTGTGTCTCCGTGTCAGCTCCTGTACGGTCCGTGTGTGTATCTCAGGGTCAGCTCCTGTAAGGTCCGTGTGTGTGTGTCGCAGTGTCAGCTCCTGTACAGTCCGTGAGTGTGTGTCAGTGTCAGCTCTTGTACGGTCCGTGTGTGTGTGTCCCAGTGTCAGCTCCTGTACGGTCCGTGTGTGTGTGTCTCAGTGTCAGCTCCTGAACGGTCCGTGTGTGTGTCTCAGTGTCAGCTCCTGTACGGTCCGTGTGTGTGTGTGTCAGTGTCAGCTCCTGTACGGTCCGTGTGTGTGTTTCTCAGTGTCAGCTCCTGTACGGTCCGTGTGAGCGTGTTTCTCAGTGTCAGCTCCTGTACGGTCCGTGTGTGTGTGTGTCTCATCGTAAGCTCCAGTAAGGTCAGTGTGTGTGTGTGTCTCAGTGTCAGCTCCTGTAAGGTCCGTTTGTGTGTGTCTCAGTGTCAGCTCCTGTACGGTCCGTGTGTGTGTGTCTCAGTGTCAGCTCCTGAACGGTCCGTGTGTGTGTCTCAGTGTCAGCTCCTGTACGGTCCATGTGTGTGTGTGCAAGTGTCAGCTCCTGTACGGTCCGTGTGTGTGTTTCTCAGTGTCAGCTCCTGTACGGTCCGTGTGAGCGTGTTTCTCAGTGTCAGCTCCTGTATGGTCCGTGTGTGTGTGTGTCTCAGTGTCAGCTCCAGTAAGGTAAGTGTGTGTGTGTGTCTCAGTGTCAGCTCCTGTACGGTCCATGTGTGTGTGTCTCAGTGTCAGTTCCTATACGGTTGATGTGTGCGTGTCTCAGTTTCAGCTCCTGTAAGGTCCGTGTGTGTGTGTCTCAGTGTCAGCTCCTGTACGGTCCGTGTGTGTGTCTCAGTGTCAGCTCCTGTACGGTCCATGTGTGTGTGTCTCAGTGTCAGGTCCTGTACGGTTGATGAGTGCGTGTCTCAGTGTCAGCTCCTGTACGGTCCGTGTGAGTGTGTCTCAGTGTCACCTCCTATACGGTCCGTGTGTGTGTGTGTATCTCAGGGTCAGCTACTGTACGGTCCGTGTGTGTGTGTCTCAGTGTCAGCTGCTGTACGGTCCGTGTGTGTGTGTGTGTGTCTCAGTGTCAGCTCCTGTACGGTCCATGTGTGTGTTTCTCAGTGTCAGCTCCTGTACGGTCCGTGTGTGTGCGTGTCAGTGTCAGCTCCTGTACCGTCCGTGTGTGTGTGTCTCAGTGTCAGCTCCAGTACGGTCCGTGTGTGTGTCTCTCAGTGTCAGCTCCTGTACGGTCCGTGTGTGTGTGTCTCAGTGTCAGCTCCTGTACGGTCTGAGTGTGTGTCTCAGTGTCAGCTCCTGTATGGTCTGTGTGTGTGTGTCTCAGTGTCATCTCCTGTACGGTCCCTGTGTGTGTGACAGGGTCAGCTCCTGTACGGTCCGTGTGTGTGTGTCTCAGTGTCAGCTCCTGTACAGTCCGTGTGTGTGTGTCTCAGTGTCAGCTCCTGGACGGTCCGTGTGTGTGTCTCAGTGACAGCTCCTGTACGGTCCGTGTGTGTGTGTGTCAGTGTCAGCTCCTGAACGATCCGTGTGTGTGTGTCTCAGTGTCAGAACCTGTACGGTCCGTGTGTGTGTGTGTCTCAGTGTCAGCTCCTGTACGGTCCGTGTGTGTGTCTCAGGGTCAGCTCCTGTAAGGTCCGTGTGTGTGTGTCGCAGTGTCAGCTCCTGTACAGTCCGTGAGTGTGTGTCAGTGTCAGCTCTTGTACGGTCCGTGTGTGTGTGTCTCAGTGTCAGCTCCTGTACGGTCCGTGTGTGTATCTCAGTGTCAGCTCCAGTACGGTCCGTGTGTGTGTTTCTCAGTGTCAGCTCCTGTAAGGTCAGTGTGTGTGTGTGTCTCAGTGTCAGCTCCTGTACGGTCCGTGTGTGTGTGTCTCAGTGTCAGCTCTTGTACGGTCCGTGTGTGTTTGACTCAGTGTCAGCTCCTGTAAGGTCAGTGTGTGTGTGTGTCTCAGTGTCAAATCCTGTACGGTCCGTGTGTGTATCTCAGTGTCAGCTCCTGTACGGTCCGTCTGTGTGTGTGTTCCAGCTCCTGTACGGTCCGTGTGTGTGTGCCCCAGTGTCAGCTCCTATACTGTCCATGTGTGTGTGTGTCAGCTCCTGTACCGTCCGTGTGTGTGTGTGTCAGCTCCTGTACAGTCCGTGTGTGTGTGTGTCAGTCTCAGCTCCTGTACGGTCCATGTGTGTGTGTCTCAGTGTCAGGTCCTGTACGGTCCGTGTGAGCGTGTTTCTCAGTGTCAGCTCCTGTACGGTCCGTGTGTGTGTGTGTCTCAGTGTAAGCTCCAGTAAGGTCAGTGTGTGTGTGTGTCTCAGTGTCAGCTCCTGTAAGGTCCGTTTGTGTGTGTCTCAGTGTCAGCTCCTGTACGGTCCGTGTGTGTGTGTCTCAGTGTCAGCTCCTGTACGGTCCGTGTGTGTGTGTGTCAGTGTCAGCTCCTGTACGGTCCGTGTGTGTGTTTCTCAGTGTCAGCTCCTGTACGGTCCGTGTGAGCGTGTTTCTCAGTGTCAGCTCCTGTACGGTCCGTGTGTGTGTGTGTCTCAGTGTAAGCTCCAGTAAGGTCAGTGTGTGTGTGTGTCTCAGTGTCAGCTCCTGTAAGGTCCGTTTGTGTGTGTCTCAGTGTCAGCTGCTGTACGGTCCGTGTGTGTGTGTCTCAGTGTCAGCTCCTGAACGGTCCGTGTGTGTGTCTCAGTGTCAGCTCCTGTACGGTCCATGTGTGTGTGTGCAAGTGTCAGCTCCTGTACGGTCCGTGTGTGTGTTTCTCAGTGTCAGCTCCTGTACGGTCCGTGTGAGCGTGTTTCTCAGTGTCAGCTCCTGTACGGTCCGTGTGTGTGTGTGTCTCAGTGTCAGCTCCAGTAAGGTAAGTGTGTGTGTGTGTCTCAGTGTCAGCTCCTGTACGGTCCATGTGTGTGTCTCTCAGTGTCAGTTCCTATACGGTTGATGTGTGCGTGTCTCAGTTTCAGCTCCTGTAAGGTCCGTGTGTGTGTGTCTCAGTGTCAGCTCCTGTACGGTCCGTGTGTGTGTCTCAGTGTCAGCTCCTGTACGGTCCATGTGTGTGTGTCTCAGTGTCAGGTCCTGTACGGTTGATGAGTGCGTGTCTCAGTGTCAGCTCCTGTACGGTCCGTGTGAGTGTGTCTCAGTGTCACCTCCTATACGGTCCGTGTGTGTGTGTGTATCTCAGGGTCAGCTACTGTACGGTCCGTGTGTGTGTGTCTCAGTGTCAGCTGCTGTACGGTCCGTGTGTGTGTGTGTGTGTCTCAGTGTCAGCTCCTGTACGGTCCATGTGTGTGTTTCTCAGTGTCAGCTCCTGTACGGTCCGTGTGTGTGCGTGTCAGTGTCAGCTCCTGTACCGTCCGTGTGGGTGTGTCTCAGTGTCAGCTCCAGTACGGTCCGTGTGTGTGTCTCTCAGTGTCAGCTCCTGTACGGTCCGTGTGTGTGTGTCTCAGTGTCAGCTCCTGTACGGTCTGAGTGTGTGTCTCAGTGTCAGCTCCTGTATGGTCTGTGTGTGTGTGACAGGGTCAGCTCCTGTACGGTCCGTGTGTGTGTGTCTCAGTGTCAGCTCCTGTACAGTCCGTGTGTGTGTGTCTCAGTGTCAGCTCCTGTACAGTCCGTGTGTGTGTGTCTCAGTGTCAGCTCCTGGACGGTCCGTGTGTGTGTCTCAGTGACAGCTCCTGTACGGTCCGTGTGTGTGTGTGTCAGTGTCAGCTCCTGAACGATCCGTGTGTGTGTGTCTCAGTGTCAGAACCTGTACGGTCCGTGTGTGTGTGTGTCTCAGTGTCAGCTCCTGTACGGTCCGTGTGTGTGTCTCAGGGTCAGCTCCTGTAAGGTCCGTGTGTGTGTGTCGCAGTGTCAGCTCCTGTACAGTCCGTGAGTGTGTGTCAGTGTCAGCTCTTGTACGGTCCGTGTGTGTGTGTCTCAGTGTCAGCTCCTGTACGGTCCGTGTGTGTATCTCAGTGTCAGCTCCAGTACGGTCCGTGTGTGTGTTTCTCAGTGTCAGCTCCTGTAAGGTCAGTGTGTGTGTGTGTCTCAGTGTCAGCTCCTGTACGGTCCGTGTGTGTGTGTCTCAGTGTCAGCTCCTGTACGGTCCGTGTGTGTTTGACTCAGTGTCAGCTCCTGTAAGGTCAGTGTGTGTGTGTGTCTCAGTGTCAAATCCTGTACGGTCCGTGTGTGTATCTCAGTGTCAGCTCCTGTACGGTCCGTCTGTGTGTGTGTTCCAGCTCCTGTACGGTCCGTGTGTGTGTGCCCCAGTGTCAGCTCCTATACTGTCCATGTGTGTGTGTGTCAGCTCCTGTACCGTCCGTGTGTGTGTGTGTCAGCTCCTGTACAGTCCGTGTGTGTGTGTGTCAGTCTCAGCTCCTGTACGGTCCATGTGTGTGTGTCTCAGTGTCAGCTCCTGTACGGTCTGTGTGTCTGTTTCTCAGCGTCAGCTCCTGTACGGTCTGTGTGTGTGTGTGCCAGTGTCAGCTGCTGTACGGTCCGTGTGTGTGTGTCTCAGTGTCAGCTCCTGTACGGTCCGTGTGTGTGTGTCTCAGTGTCAGGGCCTGTACGGTCCGTGTGAGCGTGTTTCTCAGTGTCAGCTCCTGTACGGTCCGTGTGTGTGTGTGTCTCAGTGTAAGCTCCAGTAAGGTCAGTGTGTGTGTGTGTCTCAGTGTCAGCTCCTGTAAGGTCCGTTTGTGTGTGTCTCAGTGTCAGCTCCTGTACGGTCCGTGTGTGTGTGTCTCAGTGTCAGCTCCTGAACGGTCCGTGTGTGTGTCTCAGTGTCAGCTCCTGTACGGTCCATGTGTGTGTGTGCAAGTGTCAGCTCCTGTACGGTCCGTGTGTGTGTTTCTCAGTGTCAGCTCCTGTACGGTCCGTGTGAGCGTGTTTCTCAGTGTCAGCTCCTGTACGGTCCGTGTGTGTGTGTGTCTCAGTGTCAGCTCCAGTAAGGTAAGTGTGTGTGTGTGTCTCAGTGTCAGCTCCTGTACGGTCCATGTGTGTGTGTCTCAGTGTCAGTTCCTATACGGTTGATGTGTGCGTGTCTCAGTTTCAGCTCCTGTAAGGTCCGTGTGTGTGTGTCTCAGTGTCAGCTCCTGTACGGTCCGTGTGTGTGTCTCAGTGTCAGCTCCTGTACGGTCCATGTGTGTGTGTCTCAGTGTCAGGTCCTGTACGGTTGATGAGTGCGTGTCTCAGTGTCACCTCCTATACGGTCCGTGTGTGTGTGTGTATCTCAGGGTCAGCTACTGTACGGTCCGTGTGTGTGTGTCTCAGTGTCAGCTGCTGTACGGTCCGTGTGTGTGTGTGTGTGTCTCAGTGTCAGCTCCTGTACGGTCCATGTGTGTGTTTCTCAGTGTCAGCTCCTGTACGGTCCGTGTGTGTGCGTGTCAGTGTCAGCTCCTGTACCGTCCGTGTGTGTGTGTCTCAGTGTCAGCTCCAGTACGGTCCGTGTGTGTGTTTCTCAGTGTCAGCTCCTGTACGGTCCGTGTGTGTGTGTCTCAGTGTCAGCTCCTGTACGGTCTGAGTGTGTGTCTCAGTGTCAGCTCCTGTATGGTCTGTGTGTGTGTGTCTCAGTGTCATCTCCTGTACGGTCCCTGTGTGTGTGACAGGGTCAGCTCCTGTACGGTCCGTGTGTGTGTGTCTCAGTGTCAGCTCCTGTACAGTCCGTGTGTGTGTGTCTCAGTGTCAGCTCCTGTACGGTCCGTGTGTGTGTCTCAGTGACAGCTCCTGTACGGTCCGTGTGTGTGTGTGTCAGTGTCAGCTCCTGAACGATCCGTGTGTGTGTGTCTCAGTGTCAGAACCTGTACGGTCCGTGTGTGTGTGTGTCTCAGTGTCAGCTCCTGTACGGTCCGTGTGTGTGTCTCAGGGTCAGCTCCTGTAAGGTCCGTGTGTGTGTGTCGCAGTGTCAGCTCCTGTACAGTCCGTGAGTGTGTGTCAGTGTCAGCTCTTGTACGGTCCGTGTGTGTGTGTCTCAGTGTCAGCTCCTGTACGGTCCGTGTGTGTATCTCAGTGTCAGCTCCAGTACGGTCCGTGTGTGTGTTTCTCAGTGTCAGCTCCTGTAAGGTCAGTGTGTGTGTGTGTCTCAGTGTCAGCTCCTGTACGGTCCGTGTGTGTGTGTCTCAGTGTCAGCTCCTGTACGGTCCGTGTGTGTTTGACTCAGTGTCAGCTCCTGTAAGGTCAGTGTGTGTGTGTGTCTCAGTGTCAAATCCTGTACGGTCCGTGTGTGTATCTCAGTGTCAGCTCCTGTACGGTCCGTCTGTGTGTGTGTTCCAGCTCCTGTACGGTCCGTGTGTGTGTGCCCCAGTGTCAGCTCCTATACTGTCCATGTGTGTGTGTGTCAGCTCCTGTACCGTCCGTGTGTGTGTGTGTCAGCTCCTGTACAGTACGTGTGTGTGTGTGTCAGTCTCAGCTCCTGTACGGTCCATGTGTGTGTGTCTCAGTGTCAGCTCCTGTACGGTCTGTGTGTCTGTTTCTCAGCGTCAGCTCCTGTACGGTCTGTGTGTGTGTGTGCCAGTGTCAGCTGCTGTACGGTCCGTGTGTGTGTGTCTCAGTGTCAGCTCCTGTACGGTCCGTGTGTGTGTGTCTCAGTGTCAGCTCCTGTACAGTCCATGTGTGTGGCTCAGTGTCAGCTCCTGTACGATCCGTGTGTGTGTGTCTCAGCGTCAGCACCTGTACCGTCTGAGTGTGTGTGTCTCAGTGTCAGCTCCTGTACCGTCCGTGTGTGTGTGTCTCAGTGTCAGCTCCAGTACGGTCCGTGTGTGTGTCTCTCAGTGTCAGCTCCTGTACGGTCCGTGTGTGTGTGTCTCAGTGTCAGCTCCTGTACGGTCTGTGTGTGTGTCTCAGTGTCAGCTCCTGTATGGTCTGTGTGTGTGTGTCTCAGTGTCATCTCCTGTACGGTACATGTGTGTGTGTCTCAGTGTCAGCTCCTGTACGGTCTGTGTGTCTGTTTCTCAGCGTCAGCTCCTGTACGGTCTGTGTGTGTGTGTGTCAGTGTAGGCTGCTGTACGGTCCGTGTGTGTGTGTCTCAGTGTCAGCTCCTGTACGGTCCGTGTGTGTGTGTCTCAGTGACAGCTCCTGTACAGTCCATGTGTGTGTCTCAGTGTCAGCTCCTGTACGATCCGTGTGTGTGTGTCTCAGCGTCAGCACCTGTACGGTCTGTGTGTGTGTGTCTCAGTGTCAGCTCCTGTACGGTCCGTGTGTGTGTGTCTCAGTGTCAGCTCCTGTACCGTCCGTGTGTGTGTGTCTCAGTGTCAGCTCCAGTACGGTCCGTGTGTGTGTCTCTCAGTGTCAGCTCCTGTACGGTCCGTGTGTGTGTGTCTCAGTGTCAGCTCCTGTACGGTCTGTGTGTGTGTCTCAGTGTCAGCTCCTGTATGGTCTGTGTGTGTGTGTCTCAGTGTCATCTCCTGTACGGTCCCTGTGTGTGTGTCAGGGTCAGCTCCTGTACGGTCCGTGTGTGTGTGTCTCAGTGTCAGCTCCTGTACAGTCCGTGTGTGTGTGTCTCAGTGTCAGCTCCTGTACGGTCCGTGTGTGTGTCTCAGTGACAGCTCCTGTACAGTCCGTGTGTGTGTGTGTCAGTGTCAGCTCCTGAACGGTCCGTGCGTGTGTGTCTCAGTTTCAGAACCTGTACGGTCCGTGTGTGTGTGTGTCTCAGTGTCAGCTCCTGTACGGTCCGTGTGTGTGTCTCAGGGTCAGCTCCTGTAAGGTTCGTGTGTGTGTGTCGCAGTGTCAGCTCCTGTACAGTCCATGAGTGTGTGTCAGTGTCAGCTCCTGTACGGTCTGTGTGTGTGTGTCTCAGTGTCAGCTCCTGTACAGTCTGTGTGTGTGTCTCAGTGTCAGCTCCTGTAAGGTCAGTGTGTGTGTGTCTCTGTGTCAGCACCTGTAAGGTCAGTGTGTGTTTATCTCAGTGTCAGCTCCTGTAAGGTCAGTGTGTGTGTGTCTCAGTGTCAGCTCCTGTACAGTCCGTGTGTGTGTGAATCTCAGGGTCAGCTACTGTACGCTCCGTGTGTGTGTGTCTCAGTGTCAGCTGCTGTGCGGTCCGTGTGTGAGTGTGTGTCTCAGTGTCAGCTCCTGTAAGGTCAGTGTGTGTGTGTCTCAGTGTCAGCTCCTGTAAGGTCAGTGTGTGTGTGTCTCAGTGTCAGCTCCTGTACGGTCCGTGTGTGTGTGTGTGTCTCAGTGTCAGCTCCTGTATGGTCCGTGTGTGTGTGTCTCAGTGTCAGCTCCTGTACGGTCCGTGTGTGTGTTTCAGTGTCAGCTCCTGTACGGTCCGTGTGTGTGTGTCTCAGTGTCAGCTCCTGTATGGTCCGTGTGTGTGTGTCTCAGTGTCAGCTCCTGTACGGTCTGTGTGTGTGTGTCTCAGTGTCAGCTCCTGTATGGTCCGTGTGTGTGTCTCAGTGTCAGCTCCTGTACGGTCCGTGTGTGTATCTCAGTGTCAGCTCCTGTATGGTCAGTGTGTGTGTGTGTCTCAGTGTCAGCTCCTGTACAGTCCGTGTGTGTGTCTCACGGTCAGCTCCTGTAAGGTCCGTGTGTGTGTGTCGCAGTGTCAACTCCTGTACAGTCCATGAGTGTGTGTCAGTGTCAGCTCTTGTACGGTCCGTGTGTGTGTGTGTCAGTGTCAGCTCCTGTACGGTCCGTGTGTGTGTTTCTCAGTGTCAGCTCCTGTACGGTCCGTGTGAGCGTGTTTCTCAGTGTCAGCTCCTGTACGGTCCGTGTGTGTGTGTGTGTCTCAGTGTCAGCTCCTGTAAGGTCAGTTTGTGTGTGTGTCTCAGTGTCAGCTCCTGTACGGACCATGTGTGTGTGTCTCAGTGTCAGGTCCTGTACGGTTGATGAGTGCGTGTCTCAGTGTCAGCTCCTGTACGGTCCGTGTGAGTGTGTCTCAGTGTCAGCTCCTGTATGGTCCGTGTGTGTGTGTCTCAGTGTCAGCTCCTGTACAGTCCGTGTGTGTGTCTCAGTGTCAGCTCCTGTTAGGTCAGCGCGTGTGTGTCTCAGTGTCAGCTCCTATACGGTCCGTGTGTGTGGGTGTATCTCAGGGTCAGCTACTGTACGGTCCGTGTGTGTGTGTCTCAGTGTCAGCTGCTGTACGGTCCGTGTGTGTGTGTGTGTGTCTCAGTGTCAGCTCCTGTAAGGTCAGTGTGTGTGTGTCTCAGTGTCAGCTCCTGTAAGGTCAGTCTGTGTGTGTCTCAGTGTCAGCTACTATACGGTCCGTGTGTGTATCTCAGTGTCAGCTCCTGTATGGTCAGTGTGTGTGTGTCTCAGTGTCAGCTCCTGTAAGGTCAGTGCGTGTGTGTCTCAGTGTCAGCTCCTGTACGGTGCGTGTGTGTGTGTCTCAGTGTCAGCTCCTGTACGGTCCGTGTGTGTGTGTCTCAGTGTCAGCTCCTGTAAGGTCCGTGTGTGTGTGTGTGTCTCAGTGTCAGCTCCTGTACGGTCCGTGTGTGTGTGTGTGTGTCTCAGTGTCAACTCCTGTACGGTCCGTGTGTGTGTGTCTCAGTGTCAGCTCCTGTACGGTCCGCGTGTGTGTCTCAGTGTCAGCTCCTGTACGGTCCGTGAGTGTGTCTCAGTGTCAGCTCCTGTACGGTCCGTGTGTGTGTGTCTCAGTGTCAGCTCCTGTATGGTCCGTGTGTGTGTCTCAGTGTCAGCTCCTGTACGGTCCGTGTGTGTATCTGAGTGTCAGCTCCTGTACGGTCCGTGTGTGTGTGTCTCAGTGTCAGCTCCTGTACGGTCCGTGTGTGTGTGTGTTTCAGCTCCTGTACCGTCCGTGTGTGTGTCCCACAGTGTCAGCTCCTGTACGGTCCATGTGTGTGTTTGTCAGCTCCTGTACGGTCCGTGTGTGTTTGTGTCAGCTCCTGTACGGTACATGTGTGTGTGTCTCAGTGTCAGCTCCTGTACGGTCTGTATGTCTGTTTCTCAGTTTCAGCACCTGTACGGTCCGTGTGTGTGTGTGTCTCAGTGTCAGCTCCTGTAAGGTCAGTGTGTGTGTGTGTCTCAGTGTCAGCTCCTGTACGGTACGTGTGCGTGTGTGTCTCAGTGTCAGCTCCTGTAAGGTCCGTGTGCGTGTTTTTCAGTGTCAGCTCCTGTAAGGTCAGTGTGTGTGTGTGTCTCAGTGTCAGCTCCTGTACGGTCCGTGTGTGTGTGTCTCAGTGTCAGCTCCTGTACGAACCGTGTGTGTGTGTCTCAGTGTCAGCTCCTGTACGGTCCATGTGTGTGTGTCTCAGTGTCAGCTCCTGTAAGGTCAGTGTGTGTGTGTGTCTCAGTGTCAGCTCCTGTAAGGTCCGTGTGTGTGTTTCTCAGTGTCAGCTCCTGTACGGTCCATGTGTGTGTGTCTCAGTGTGAGCTCCTGTACGGTCTGTGTGTGTGTGTCTCAGTGTCAGCTCCTGGACAGTCTGTGTGTGTGTCTCAGTGTCAGCTCCTGTAAGGTCAGTGTGTGTGTGTCTCTGTGTCAGCTCCTGTAAGGTCAGTGTGTGTTTAACTCAGTGTCAGCTCCTGTACGGTCAGTGTGTGTGTGCCTCAGTGTCAGCTCCTGTACGGTCCGTGTGTGTGTGTGAATCTCAGTGTCAGCTACTGTACGGTCCGTGTGTGTGTGTCTCAGTGTCAGCTGCTGTACGGTCCGTGTGTGAGTCCGTGTCTCAGTGTCAGCTCCTGTAAGGTCAGTGTGTGTGAGTCTCAGTGTCAGCTCCTGTAAGGTCAGTGTGTGTGTGTCTCAGTGTCAGCTCCTGTACGGTCCGTGTGTGTGTGTGTGTCTCAGTGTCAGCTCCTGTACGGTCCGTGAGTGTGTGTCTCAGTGTCAGCTCCTGTACGGTCCATGTGTGTGTGTCTCAGTGTCAGCTCCTGTACGGTCCGTGTGTGTGTTTCAGTGTCAGCTCCTGTACGGTCCGTGTGTGTGTGTCTCAGTGTCAGCTCCTGTATGGTCCGTGTGTGTGTGTCTCAGTGTCAGCTCCTGTACGGTCTGTGTGTGTGTGTCTCAGTGTCAGCTCCTGTATGGTCCGTGTCTGTGTCTCAGTGTCAGCTCCTGTACGGTCCGTGTGTGTATCTCAGTGTCAGCTCCTGTAAGGTCAGTGTGTGTGAGTCTCAGTGTCAGCTCCTGTACAGTCCGTGTGTGTGTCTCTCAGTGTCAGCTCCTGTACGGTCTGTGTGTGTGTGTCTCACTGTCAGCTCCTGTACGGTCCGTGTGTGTGTGTCTCAGTGTCAGCTCCTGTACGGTCCGTGTATATGTGTCTCAGTGTCAGCTCCTGTACGGTCTGTGTGTGTGTGTCTCAGTGTCAGCTCCTGTATGGTCCGTGTGTGTGTCTCAGTGTCAGCTCCTGTACGGTCCGTGTGTGTGTCTCACGGTCAGCTCCTGTAAGGTCCGTGTGTGTGTGTCGCAGTGTCAACTCCTGTACAGTCCATGAGTGTGTGTCAGTGTCAGCTCTTGTACGGTCCGTGTGTGTGTGTCTCAGTGTCAGCTCCTGTACGGTCCGTGTGTGTGTGTCTCAGTGTCAGCTCCTGAACGGTCCGTGTGTGTGTCTCAGTGTCAGCTCCTGTACGGTCCGTGTGTGTGTGTGTAAGTGTCAGCTCCTGTACGGTCCGTGTGTGTGTGTCTCAGTGTCAGCTCCTGTATGGTCCGTGTGTGTGTCTCAGTGTCAGCTCCTGTACGGTCCGTGTGTGTATCTGAGTGTCAGCTCCTGTACGGTACGTGTGTGTGTGTCTCAGTGTCAGCTCCTGTACGGTCCGTGTGTGTGTGTGTTTCAGCTGCTGTACCGTCCGTGTGTGTGTCCCACAGTGTCAGCTCCTGTACGGTCCATGTGTGTGTTTGTCAGCTCCTGTACGGTCCGTGTGTGTTTGTGTCAGCTCCTGTACGGTACATGTGTGTGTGTCTCAGTGTCAGCTCCTGTACGGTCTGTATGTCTGTTTCTCAGTTTCAGCACCTGTTCGGTCCGTGTGTGTGTGTGTCTCAGTGTCAGCTCCTGTAAGGTCAGTGTGTGTGTGTGTCTCAGTGTCAGCTCCTGTAAGGTACGTGTGCGTGTGTCTCAGCGTCAGTTCCTGTAAGGTCAGTGTGTGTGTGTGTCTCAGTGTCAGCTCCTGTATTGTCCGTGTGCGTGTTTCTCAGTGTCAGCTCCTGTAAGGTCAGTGTGTGTGTGTGTCTCAGTGTCAGCTCCTGTACGGTCCGTGTGTGTGTGTCTCAGTGTCAGCTCCTGTACGGTCCGTGTGTGTGTGACTCAGTGTCAGCTCCTGTACGGTCCATGTGTGTGTGTCTCAGTGTCAGCTCCTGTAAGGTCAGTGTGTGTGTGTGTCTCAGTGTCAGCTCCTGTAAGGTCCGTGTGTGTGTTTCTCAGTGTCAGCTCCTGTACGGTCCATGTGTGTGTGTCTCAGTGTGAGCTCCTGTACGGTCTGTGTGTGTGTGTCTCAGTGTCAGCTCCTGGACAGTCTGTGTGTGTGTCTCAGTGTCAGCTCCTGTAAGGTCAGTGTGTGTGTGTCTCTGTGTCAGCTCCTGTAAGGTCAGTGTGTGTTTAACTCAGTGTCAGCTCCTGTAAGGTCAGTGTGTGTGTGCCTCAGTGTCAGCTCCTGTACGGTCCGTGTGTGTGTGTGAATCTCAGTGTCAGCTACTGTACGGTCCGTGTGTGTGTGTCTCAGTGTCAGCTGCTGTACGGTCCGTGTGTGAGTCCGTGTCTCAGTGTCAGCTCCTGTAAGGTCAGTGTGTGTGAGTCTCAGTGTCAGCTCCTGTAAGGTCAGTGTGTGTGTGTCTCAGTGTCAGCTCCTGTACGGTCCGTGTGTGTGTGTGTGTCTCAGTGTCAGCTCCTGTACGGTCCGTGTGTGTGTGTCTCAGTGTCAGCTCCTGTACGGTCCATGTGTGTGTGTCTCAGTGTCAGCTCCTGTACGGTCCGTGTGTGTGTTTCAGTGTCAGCTCCTGTACGGTCCGTGTGTGTGTGTCTCAGTGTCAGCTCCTGTATGGTCCGTGTGTGTGTGTCTCAGTGTCAGATCCTGTACGGTCTGTGTGTGTGTGTCTCAGTGTCAGCTCCTGTATGGTCCGTGTGTGTGTCTCAGTGTCAGCTCCTGTACGGTCCGTGTGTGTATCTCAGTGTCAGCTCCTGTAAGGTCAGTGTGTGTGAGTCTCAGTGTCAGCTCCTGTACAGTCCGTGTGTGTGTCTCTCAGTGTCAGCTCCTGTACGGTCTGTGTGTGTGTGTCTCACTGTCAGCTCCTGTACGGTCCGTGTGTGTGTGTCTCAGTGTCAGCTCCTGTACGGTCCGTGTATATGTGTCTCAGTGTCAGTTCCTGTACGGTCTGTGTGTGTGTGTCTCAGTGTCAGCTCCTGTATGGTCCGTGTGTGTGTCTCAGTGTCAGCTCCTGTACGGTCCGTGTGTGTGTCTCACGGTCAGCTCCTGTAAGGTCCGTGTGTGTGTGTCGCAGTGTCAACTCCTGTACAGTCCATGAGTGTGTGTCAGTGTCAGCTCTTGTACGGTCCGTGCGTGTGTGTCTCAGTGTCAGCTCCTGTACGGTCCGTGTGTGTGTGTCTCAGTGTCAGCTCCTGAACGGTCCGTGTGTGTGTCTCAGTGTCAGCTCCTGTACGGTCCGTGTGTGTGTGTGTAAGTGTCAGCTCCTGTACGGTCCGTGTGTGTGTTTCTCAGTGTCAGCTCCTGTACGGTCCGTGTGAGCGTGTTTCTCAGTGTCAGCTCCTGTACGGTCCGTGTGTGTGTGTGTCTCAGTGTCAGCTCCTGTAAGGTCAGTGTGTGTGTGTGTCTCAGTGTCAGCTCCTGTACGGTCCATGTGTGTGTTTCTCAGTGTCAGGTCCTGTACGGTCCGAGTGAGTGTGTCTCAGTGTCAGCTCCTGTATGGTCCGTGTGTGTGTGTCTCAGTGTCAGCTCCTGTACAGTCCGTGTGTGTGTCTCAGTGTCAGCTCCTGTTAGGTCAGCGCGTGTGTGTCTCAGTGTCAGCTCCTATACGGTCCGTGTGTGTGTGTGTATCTCAGGGTCAGCTACTGTACGGTCCGTGTGTGTGTGTCTCAGTGTCAGCTGCTGTACGGTCCGTGTGTGTGTGTGTGTGTGTCTCAGTGTCAGCTCCTGTAAGGTCAGTGTGTGTGTGTCTCAGTGTCAGCTCCTGTAAGGTCAGTCTGTGTGTGTCTCAGTGTCAGCTACTGTACGGTCCGTGTGTGTATCTCAGTGTCAGCTCCTGTATGGTCAGTGTGTGTGTGTCTCAGTGTCAGCTCCTGTAAGGTCAGTGCGTGTGTGTCTCAGTGTCAGCTCCTGTACGGTCCGTGTGTGTGTGTCTCAGTGTCAGCTCCTGTACGGTCCGTTTGTGTGTGTCTCAGTGTCAGCTCCTGTATGGTCCATGTGTGTGTGTGTGTCTCAGTGTCAGCTCCTGTACGGTCCGTGTGTGTGTGTCTCTGTGTCAGCTCCTGTACGGTCCGTGTGTGTGTCTCAGTGTCAGCTCCTGTACGGTCCGTGTGTGTGTCTCAGTGTCAGCTCCTGTACGGTCCGTGTGTGTGTGTCTCAGTGTCAGCTCCTGTATGGTCCGTGTGTGTGTCTCAGTGTCAGCTCCTGTACGGTCCGTGTGTGTATCTCAGTGTCAGCTCCTGTACGGTCCGTGTGTGTGTGTCTCAGTGTCAGCTCCTGTACGGTCCGTGTGTGTGTGTGTTTCAGCTCCTGTACCGTCCGTGTGTGTGTCCCACAGTGTCAGCTCCTGTACGGTCCATGTGTGTGTGTGTCAGCTCTTGTACGGTCCGTGTGTGTGTGTCTCAGTGTCAGCTCCTGTACGGTCCGTGTGTGTGTGTGTCAGTGTCAGCTCCTGTAATTTCCGGGTGTGTGTATCTCAGTGTCAGCTCCTGTACGGTCCATGTGTGTGTGTCTCAGTGTCAGCTCCTGTACGGTCTGTGTGTCTGTTTCTCAGTTTCAGCACCTGTACGGTCCGTGTGTGTGTGTGTCTCAGTGTCAGCTCCTGTAAGGTCAGTGTGTGTGTGTGTCTCAGTGTCAGCTCCTGTAAGGTACGTGTGCGTGTGTCTCAGTGTCAGTTCCTGTAAGGTCAGTGTGTGTGTGTGTCTCAGTGTCAGCTCCTGTACGGTCCGTGTGCGTGATTCTCAGTGTCAGCTCCTGTAAGGTCAGTGTGTGTGTGTGTCTCAGTGTCAGCTCCTGAACGGTCCGTGTGTGTGTGTCTCAGTGTCAGCTCCTGTACGGTCCGTGTGTGTGTTTCTCAGTGTCAGCTCCTGTACGGTCCGTGTGTGTGTGTCTCAGTGTCAGCTCCTGTACGGTCCGTGTGTGTGTGTCTCAGTGTCAGCTCCTGTACGGTCCATGTGTGTGTGTCTCAGTGTCAGCTCCTGTAAGGTCAGTGTGTGTGTGTGTCTCAGTGTCAGCTCCTGTAAGGTCCGTGTGTGTGTTTCTCAGTGTCAGCTCCTGTACGGTCCATGTGTGTGTGTCTCAGTGTGAGCTCCTGTACGGTCTGTATGTGTGTGTCTCAGTGTCAGCTCCTGTACAGTCTGTGTGTGTGTCTCAGTGTCAGCTCCTGTAAGGTCAGTGTGTGTGTGTCTCTGTGTCAGCTCCTGTAAGGTCAGTGTGTGTTTATCTCAGTGTCAGCTCCTGTAAGGTCAGTGTGTGTGTGTCTCAGTGTCAGCTCCTGTACAGTCCGTGTGTGTGTGAATCTCAGGGTCAGCTACTGTACGGACCGTGTGTGTGTGTCTCAGTGTCAGCTGCTGTACGGTCCGTGTGTGAGTGTGTGTCTCAGTGTCAGCTCCTGTAAGGTCAGTGTGTGTGTGTCTCAGTGTCAGCTCCTGTAAGGTCAGTGTGTGTGTGTCTCAGTGTCAGCTCCTGTACGGTCCGTGTGTGTGTGTGTGTCTCAGTGTCAGCTCCTGTACGGTCCGTGTGTGTGTGTCTCAGTGTCAGCTCCTGTATGGTCCGTGTGTGTGTGTCTCAGTGTCAGCTCCTGTACGGTCCGTGTGTGTGTTTCAGTGTCAGCTCCTGTACGGTCCGTGTGTGTGTGTCTCAGTGTCAGCTCCTGTATGATCCGTGTGTGTGTGTCTCAGTGTCAGCTCCTGTACGGTCTGTGTGTGTGTGTCTCAGTGTCAGCTCCTGTATGGTCCGTGTGTGTGTCTCAGTGTCAGCTCCTGTACGGTCCGTGTGTGCATCTCAGTGTCAGCTCCTGTAAGGTCAGTGTGTGTGTGTGTCTCAGTGTCAGCTCCTGTACGGTCCGTGTGTGTGTCTCACGGTCAGCTCCTGTAAGGTCCGTGTGTGTGTGTCGCAGTGTCAACTCCTGTACAGTCCATGAGTGTGTGTCAGTGTCAGCTCTTGTACGGTCCGTGTGTGTGTCTCAGTGTGAGCTCCTGTACGGTCCGTGTGTGTGTGTCTCAGTGTCAGCTCCTGAACGGTCCGTGTGTGTGTCTCAGTGTCAGCTCCTGTACGGTCCGTGTGTGTGTGTGTCAGTGTCAGCTCCTGTACGGTCCGTGTGTGTGTTGCTCAGTGTCAGCTCCTGTACGGTCCGTGTGAGCGTGTTTCTCAGTGTCAGCTACTGTACGGTCCGTGTGTGTGTGTGTCTCAGTGTCAGCTCCTGTAAGGTCAGTGTGTGTGTGTGTCTCAGTGTCAGCTGCTGTACGGTCCATGTGTGTGTGTCTCAGTGTCAGGTCCTGTACGGTTGATGAGTGCGTGTCTTAGTGTCAGCTCCTGTACGGTCCGTGTGAGTGTGTCTCAGTGTCAGCTCCTGTATGGTCCGTGTGTGTGTGTCTCAGTGTCAGCTCCTGTACAGTCCGTGTGTGTGTCTCAGTGTCAGCTCCTGTACGGTCCGTGTGTGTGTGTGTTTCAGCTCCTGTACCGTCCGTGTGTGTGTCCCACAGTGTCAGCTCCTGTACGGTCCATGTGTGTGTGTGTCAGCTCCTGTACGGTCCGTGTGTGTGTGTCTGCTCCTGTACGGTCCGTGTGTGTGTGTGTCAGTGTCAGCTCCTGTAATTTCCGGGTGTGTGTATCTCAGTGTCAGCTCCTGTACGGTCCATGTGTGTGTGTCTCAGTGTCAGCTCCTGTACGGTCTGTGTGTCTGTTTCTCAGTTTCAGCACCTGTACGGTCCGTGTGTGTGTGTGTCTCAGTGTCAGCTCCTGTAAGGTCAGTGTGTGTGTGTGTCTCAGTGTCAGCTCCTGAAAGGTACGTGCGCGTGTGTCTCAGTGTCAGTTCCTGTAAGGTCAGTGTGTGTGTGTGTCTCAGTGTCAGCTCCTGTACGGTTCGTGTGCGTGTTTCTCAGTGTCAGCTCCTGTAAGATCAGTGTGTGTGTGTGTCTCAGTGTCAGCTCCTGTACGGTCCGTGTGTGTGTGTCTCAGTGTCAGCTCCTGTACGGTCCGTGTGTGTGTTTCTCAGTGTCAGCTCCTGTACGGTCCGTGTGTGTGTGTCTCAGTGTCAGCTCCTGTACGGTCCGTGTGTGTGTGTCTCAGTGTCAGATCCTGTACGGTCCATGTGTGTGTGTCTCAGTGTCAGCTCCTGTAAGGTCAGTGTGTGTGTGTGTCTCAGTGTCAGCTCCTGTAAGGTCCGTGTGTGTGTTTCTCAGTGTCAGCTCCTGTACGGTCCATGTGTGTGTGTCTCAGTGTGAGCTCCTGTACGGTCTGTGTGTGTGTGTCTCAGTGTCAGCTCCTGTACAGTCTGTGTGTGTGTCTCAGTGTCAGCTCCTGTAAGGTCAGTGTGTGTGTGTCTCTGTGTCAGCTCCTGTAAGGTCAGTGTGTGTTTATCTCAGTGTCAGCTCCTGTAAGGTCAGTGTGTGTGTGTCTCAGTGTCAGCTCCTGTACAGTCCGTGTGTGTGTGAATCTCAGGGTCAGCTACTGAACGGTCCGTGTGTGTGTGTCTCAGTGTCAGCTGCTGTACGGTCCGTGTGTGAGTGTGTGTCTCAGTGTCAGCTCCTGTAAGGTCAGTGAGTGTGTCTCTCAGTGTCAGCTCCTGTAAGGTCAGTGTGTGTGTGTCTCAGTGTCAGCTCCTGTACGGTCCGTGTGTGTGTGTGTGTCTCAGTGTCAGCTCCTGTACGGTCCGTGTGTGTGTGTCTCAGTGTCAGCTCCTGTATGGTCCGTGTGTGTGTGTCTCAGTGTCAGCTCCTGTACGGTCCGTGTGTGCGTTTCAGTGTCAGCTCCTGTACGGTCCGTGTGTGTGTGTCTCAGTGTCAGCTCCTGTATGGTCCGTGTGTGTGTGTCTCAGTGTCAGCTCCTGTACGGTCTGTGTGTGTGTGTCTCAGTGTCAGCTCCTGTATGGTCCGTGTGTGTGTCTCAGTGTCAGCTCCTGTATGGTCCGTGTGTGTATCTCAGTGTCAGCTCCTGTAAGGTCAGTGTGTGTGTGTGTCTCAGTGTCAGCTCCTGTACGGTCCGTGTGTGTGTCTCACGGTCAGCTCCTGTAAGGTCCGTGTGTGTGTGTCGCAGTGTCAACTCCTGTACAGTCCATGAGTGTGTGTCAGTGTCAGCTCTTGTACGGTCCGTGTGTGTGTGTCTCAGTGTCAGCTCCTGTACGGTCCGTGTGTGTGTGTCTCAGTGTCAGCTCCTGAACGGTCCGTGTGTGTGTCTCAGTGTCAGCTCCTGTACGGTCCGTGTGTGTGTGTGTCAGTGTCAGCTCCAGTACGGTCCGTGTGTGTGTTTCTCAGTGTCAGCTCCTGTACGGTCCGTGTGAGCGTGTTTCTCAGTGTCAGCTCCTGTGCGGTCCGTGTGTGTGTGTGTCTCAGTGTCAGCTCCTGTAAGGTCAGTGTGTGTGTGTGTCTCAGTGTCAGCTCCTGTACGGTCCATGTGTGTGTGTCTCAGTGTCAGGTCCTGTACGGTTGATGAGTGCGTGTCTCAGTGTCAGCTCCTGTACGGTCCGTGTGAGTGTGTCTCAGTGTCAGCTCCTGTATGGTCCGTGTGTGTGTGTCTCAGTGTCAGCTCCTGTACAGTCCGTGTGTGTGTCTCAGTGTCAGCTCCTGTTAGGTCAGCGCGTGTGTGTCTCAGTGTCAGCTCCTACAGTCCGTGTGTGTGTATGTATCTCAAGGTCAGCTACTGTACGGTCCGTGTGTGTGTGTCTCAGTGTCAGCTGCTGTACGGTCCGTGTGTGTGTGTGTGTGTGTCTCAGTGTCAGCTCCTGTAAGGTCAGTGTGTGTGTGTCTCAGTGTCAGCTCCTGTAAGGTCAGTCTGTGTGTGTCTCAGTGTCAGCTACTGTACGGTCCGTGTGTGTATCTCAGTGTCAGCTCCTGTATGGTCAGTGTGTGTGTGTCTCAGTGTCAGCTCCTGTAAGGTCAGTGCGTGTGTGTCTCAGTGTCAGCTCCTGTACGGTCCGTGTGTGTGTGTCTCAGTGTCAGCTCCTGTACGGTCCGTGTGTGTGTGTCTCAGTGTCAGCTCCTGTAAGGTCCGTGTGTGTGTGTGCGTCTCAGTGTCAGCTCCTGTACGGTCCGTGTGTGTGTGTGTGTGTGTCTCAGTGTCAGCTCCTGTACGGTCCGTGTGTGTGTGTCTCTGTGTCAGCTCCTGTACGGTCCGTGTGTGTGTCTCAGTGTCAGCTCCTGTACGGTCCGTGTGTGTGTCTCAGTGTCAGCTCCTGTACGGTCCGTGTGTGTGTGTCTCAGTGTCAGCTCCTGTATGGTCCGTGTGTGTGTCTCAGTGTCAGCTCCTGTACGGTCCGTGTGTGTATCTCAGTGTCAGCTCCTGTACGGTCCGTGTGTGTGTGTCTCAGTGTCAGCTCCTGTACGGTCCGTGTGTGTGTGTGTTTCAGCTCCTGTACCGTCCGTGTGTGTGTCCCACAGTGTCAGCTCCTGTACGGTCCATGTGTGTGTGTGTCAGCTCCTGTACGGTCCGTGTGTGTGTGTGTCAGCTCCTGTACAGTCCGTGTGTGTGTGTGTCAGTGTCAGCTCCTGTAATTTCCGGGTGTGTGTATCGCAGTGTCAGCTCCTGTACGGTCCATGTGTGTGTGTCTCAGTGTCAGCTCCTGTACGGTCTGTGTGTCTGTTTCTCAGTTTCAGCACCTGTAAGGTCCGTGTGTGTGTGTGTCTCAGTGTCAGCTCCTGTAAGGTCAGTGTGTGTGTGTGTCTCAGTGTCAGCTCCTGAAAGGTACGTGTGCGTGTGTCTCAGTGTCAGTTCCTGTAAGGTCAGCGTGTGTGTGTGTCTCAGTGTCAGCTCCTGTACGGTCCGTGTGCGTGTTTCTCAGTGTCAGCTCCTGTAAGGTCAGTGTGTGTGTGTGTCTCAGTGTCAGCTCCTGTACGGTCCGTGTGTGTGTGTCTCAGTGTCAGCTCCTGTACGGTCCGTGTGTGTGTTTCTCAGTGTCAGCTCCTGTACGGTCCGTGTGTGTGTGTCTCAGTGTCAGCTCCTGTACGGTCCGTGTGTGTGTGTCTCAGTGTCAGCTCCTGTACGGTCCATGTGTGTGTGTCTCAGTGTCAGCTCCTGTAAGGTCAGTGTGTGTGTGTGTCTCAGTGTCAGCTCCTGTAAGGTCCGTGTGTGTGTTTCTCAGTGTCAGCTCCTGTACGGTCCATGTGTGTGTGTCTCAGTGTGAGCTCCTGTACGGTCTGTGTGTGTGTGTCTCAGCGTCAGCTCCTGGACAGTCTGTGTGTGTGTCTCAGTGTCAGCTCCTGTAAGGTCAGTGTGTGTGTGTCTCTGTGTCAGCTCCTGTAAGGTCAGTGTGTGTTTAACTCAGTGTCAGCTCCTGTAAGGTCAGTGTGTGTGTGCCTCAGTGTCAGCTCCTGTACGTTCCGTGTGTGTGTGTGAATCTCAGTGTCAGCTACTGTACGGTCCGTGTGTGTGTGTCTCAGTGTCAGCTGCTGTACGGTCCGTGTGTGAGTCCGTGTCTCAGTGTCAGCTCCTGTAAGGTCAGTGTGTGTGAGTCTCAGTATCAGCTCCTGTAAGGTCAGTGTGTGTGTGTCTCAGTGTCAGCTCCTGTACGGTCCGTGTGTGTGTGTGTGTCTCAGTGTCAGCTCCTGTACGGTCCGTGTGTGTGTGTCTCAGTGTCAGCTCCTGTATGGTCCGTGTGTGTGTCTCAGTGTCAGCTCCTGTACGGTCCGTGTGTGTATCTCAGTGTCAGCTCCTGTAAGGTCAGTGTGTGTGAGTCTCAGTGTCAGCTCCTGTACAGTCCGTGTGTGTGTCTCTCAGTATCAGCTCCTGTACGGTCTGTGTGTGTGTGTCTCACTGTCAGCTCCTGTACGGTCCGTGTGTGTGTGTCTCAGTGTCAGTTCCTGTACGGTCCGTGTGTGTGTGTCTCAGTGTCAGCTCCTGTACGGTCCGTGTGTGTGTGTCTCAGTGTCAGCTCCTGTACGGTCTGTGTGTGTGTGTCTCAGTGTCAGCTCCTGTATGGTCCGTGTGTGTGTCTCAGTGTCAGCTCCTGTACGGTCCGTGTGTGTATCTCAGTGTCAGCTCCTGTATGGTCAGTGTGTGTGTGTGTCTCAGTGTCAGCTCCTGTACGGTCCGTGTGTGTGTCTCACGGTCAGCTCCTGTAAGGTCCGTGTGTGTGTGTCGCAGTGTCAACTCCTGTACAGTCCATGAGTGTGTGTCAGTGTCAGCTCTTGTACGGTCCGTGTGTGTGTGTCTCAGTGTCAGCTCCTGTACGGTCCGTGTGTGTGTGTCTCAGTGTCAGCTCCTGAACGGTCCGTGTGTGTGTCTCAGTGTCAGCTCCTGTACGGTCCGTGTGTGTGTGTGTCAGTGTCAGCTCCTGTACGGTCCGTGTGTGTGTTTCTGTGTCAGCTCCTGTACGGTCCGTGTGAGCGTGTTTCTCAGTGTCAGCTCCTGTACGGTCCGTGTGTGTGTGTGTCTCAGTGTCAGCTCCTGTAAGGTCAGTGTGTGTGTGTGTCTCAGTGTCAGCTGCTGTAAGGTCCGTTTGTGTGTGTCTCAGTGTCAGCTCCTGTACGGTCCGTGTGTGTGTGTCTCAGTGTCAGCTCCTGAACGGTCCGTGTGTGTGTCTCAGTGTCTGCTCCTGTACGGTCCGTGTGTGTGTGTGTCAGTGTCAGCTCCTGTACGGTCCGTATGTGTGTTTCTCAGTGTCAGCTCCTGTACGGTCCGTGTGAGCATGTTTCTCAGTGTCAGCTCCTGTACGGTCCGTGTGTGTGTGTGTGTCTCAGTGTCAGCTCCTGTAAGGTCAGTGTGTGTGTGTGTCTCAGTGTCAGCTCCTGTACGGTCCATGTGTGTGTGTCTCAGTGTCAGGTCCTGTACGGTTGATGAGTGCGTGTCTCAGTGTCAGCTCCTGTACGGTCCGTGTGAGTGTGTCTCAGTGTCAGCTCCTGTATGGTCCGTGTGTGTGTGTCTCAGTGTCAGCTCCTGTACAGTCCGTGTGTGTGTCTCAGTGTCAGCTCCTGTTAGGTCAGCGCGTGTGTGTCTCAGTGTCAGCTCCTATACGGTCCGTGTGTGTGTGTGTATCTCAGGGTCAGCTACTGTACGGTCCGTGTGTGTGTGTGTCTCAGTGTCAGCTGCTGCACGGTCCGTGTGTGTGTGTGTGTGTCTCAGTGTCAGCTCCTGTAAGGTCAGTGTGTGTGTGTCTCAGTGTCAGCTCCTGTAAGGTCAGTCTGTGTGTGTCTCAGTGTCAGCTACTGTACGGTCCGTGTGTGTATCTCAGTGTCAGCTCCTGTATGGTCAGTGTGTGTGTGTCTCAGTGTCAGCTCCTGTAAGGTCAGTGCGTGTGTGTCTCAGTGTCAGCTCCAGTATGGTCCGTGTGTGTGTGTCTCAGTGTCAGCTCCTGTACGGTCCGTGTGTGTGTGTCTCAGTGTCAGCTCCTGTAAGGTCCATGTGTGTGTGTGTGTCTCAGTGTCAGCTCCTGTACGGTCCGTGTGTGTGTGTGTGTGTCTCAGTGTCAGCTCCTGTACGGTCCGTGTGTGTGTGTCTCTGTGTCAGCTCCTGTAGGGTCCGTGTGTGTGTCTCAGTGTCAGCTCCTGTACGGTCCGTGTGTGTGTCTCAGTGTCAGCTCCTGTACGGTCCGTGTGTGTGTGTCTCAGTGTCAGCTCCTGTATGGTCCGTGTGTGTGTCTCAGTGTCAGCTCCTGTACGGTCCGTGTGTGTATCTGAGTGTCAGCTCCTGTACGGACCGTGTGTGTGTGTCTCAGTGTCAGCTCCTGTACGGTCCGTGTGTGTGTGTGTTTCAGCTCCTGTACCGTCCGTGTGTGTGACCCACAGTGTCAGCTCCTGTACGGTCCATGTGTGTGTGTGTCAGCTCCTGTACGGTCCGTGTGTGTGTGTGTCAGCTCCTGTACTGTCCGTGTGTGTGGGTGTCAGTGTCAGCTCCTGTAATTTCCGGTTGTGTGTATCTCAGTGTCAGCTCCTGTACGGTCCATGTGTGTGTGTCTCAGTGTCAGCTCCTGTACGGTCTGTGTGTCTGTTTCTCAGTTTCAGCACCTGTACGGTCCGTGTGTGTGTGTGTCTCAGTGTCAGCTGCTGTAAGGTCAGTGTGTGTGTGTGTCTCAGTGTCAGCTCCTGTAAGGTACGTGTGCGTGTGTCTCAGTGTCAGTTCCTGTAAGGTCAGTGTGTGTGTGTGTCTCAGTGTCAGCTCCTGTCCGGTCCGTGTGCGTGTTTCTCAGTGTCAGCTCCTGTAAGGTCAGTGTGTGTGTGTGTCTCAGTGTCAGCTCCTTTACGGTCCGTGTGTGTGTGTCTCAGTGTCAGCTCCTGTATGGTCCGTGTGTGTGTTTCTCAGTGTCAGCTCTTGTACGGTCCGTGTGTGTGTGTCTCAGTGTCAGCTCCTGTACGGTCCGTGTGTGTGTGTCTCAGTGTCAGCTCCTGTACGGTCCACGTGTGTGTGTCTCAGTGTCAGCTCCTGTAAGGTCAGTGTGTGTGTGTGTCTCAGTGTCAGCTCCTGTAAGGTCCGTGTGTGTGTTTCTCAGTGTCAGCTCCTGTACGGTCCATGTGTGTGTGTCTCAGTGTCAGCTGCTGTACGGTCTGTGTGTGTGTGTCTCAGTGTCAGCTCCTGGACAGTCTGTGTGTGTGTCTCAGTGTCCGCTCCTGTAAGGTCAGTGTGTGTGTGTCTCTGTGTCAGCTCCTGTAAGGTCAGTGTGTGTTTAACTCAGTGTCAGCTCCTGTAAGGTCAGTGTGTGTGTGTCTCAGTGTCAGCTCCTGTACGGTCCGTGTGTGTGTGTGAATCTCAGTGTCAGCTACTGTACGGTCCGTGTGTGTGTGTCTCAGTGTCAGCTGCTGTACGGTCCGTGTGTGAGTCTGTGTCTCAGTGTCAGCTCCTGTAAGGTCAGTGTGTGTGAGTCTCAGTGTCAGCTCCTGTAAGGTCAGTGTGTGTGTGTCTCAGTGTCAGCTCCTGTACGGTCCGTGTGTGTGTGTGTGTCTCAGTGTCAGCTCCTGTACGGTCCATGTGTGTGTGTCTCAGTGTCAGCTCCTGTACGGTCCGTGTGTGTGTGTCTCAGTGTCAGCTCCTGTACGGTTCGTGTGTGTGTTTCAGTGTCAGCTCCTGTACGGTCCGTGTGTGTGTGTCTCAGTGTCAGCTCCTGTATGGTCCGTGTGTGTGTGTCTCAGTGTCAGCTCCTGTACGGTTTGTGTGTGTGTGTCTCAGTGTCAGCTCCTGTATGGTCCGTGTGTGTGTCTCAGTGTCAGCTCCTGTACGGTCCGTGTGTGTATCTGAGTGTCAGCTCCTGTAAGGTCAGTGTGTGTGAGTCTCAGTGTCAGCTCCTGTACAGCCCGTGTGTGTGTCTCTCAGTGTCAGCTCCTGTACGGTCTGTGTGTGTGTGTCTCACTGTCAGCTCCTGTACGGTCCGTGTGTGTGTGTCTCAGTGTCAGCTCCTGTACGGTCCGTGTGTGTGTGTCTCAGTGTCAGCTCCTGTACGGTCCATGTGTGTGTGTCTCAGTGTCAGCTCCTGTAAGGTCAGTGTGTGTGTGTGTCTCAGTGTCAGCTCCTGTAAGGTCCGTGTGTGTGTTTCTCAGTGTCAGCTCCTGTACGGTCCATGTGTGTGTGTCTCAGTGTGAGCTCCTGTACGGTCTGTGTGTGTGTGTCTCAGTGTCAGCTCCTGGACAGTCTGTGTGTGTGTCTCAGTGTCAGCTCCTGTAAGGTCAGTGTGTGTGTGTCTCTGTGTCAGCTCCTGTAAGGTCAGTGTGTGTTTAACTCAGTGTCAGCTCCTGTAAGGTCAGTGTGTGTGTGTCTCAGTGTCAGCTCCTGTACGGTCCGTGTGTGTGTGTGAATCTCAGTGTCAGCTACTGTACGGTCCGTGTGTGTGTGTCTCAGTGTCAGCTGCTGTACGGTCCGTGTGTGAGTCTGAGTCTCAGTGTCAGCTCCTGTAAGGTCAGTGTGTGTGAGTATCAGTGTCAGCTCCTGTAAGGTCAGTGTGTGTGTGTCTCAGTGTCAGCTCCTGTACGGTCCGTGTGTGTGTGTGTGTCTCAGTGTCAGCTCCTGTACGGTCCGTGTGTGTGTGTCTCAGTGTCAGCTCCTGTACGGTCCGTGTGTGTTTGTCTCAGTGTCAGCTCCTGTACGGTCCGTGTGTGTGTTTCAGTGTCAGCTCCTGTATGGTCCGTGTGTGTGTGTCTCAGTGTCAGCTCCTGTATGGTCCGTGTGTGTGTGTCTCAGTGTCAGCTCCTGTACGGTCTGTGTGTGTGTGTCTCAGTGTCAGCTCCTGTATGGTCCGTGTGTGTGTCTCAGTGTCAGCTCCTGTACGGTCCGTGTGTGTATCTCAGTGTCAGCTCCTGTAAGGTCAGTGTGTGTGAGTCTCAGTGTCAGCTCCTGTACAGTCCGTGTGTGTGTCTCTCAGTGTCAGCTCCTGTACGGTCTGTGTGTGTGTGTGTCTCACTGTCAGCTCCTGTACGGTCCGTGTGTGTGTGTCTCAGTGTCAGTTCCTGTACGGTCCGTGTGTGTGTGTCTCAGTGTCAGCTCCTGTACGGTCCGTGTGTGTGTGTCTCAGTGTCAGCTCCTGTACGGTCTGTGTGTGTGTGTCTCAGTGTCAGCTCCTGTATGGTCCGTGTGTGTGTCTCAGTGTCAGCTCCTGTACGGTCCGTGTGTGTATCTCAGTGTCAGCTCCTGTAAGGTCAGTGTGTGTGTGTGTCTCAGTGTCAGCTCCTGTACGGTCCGTGTGTGTGTCTCACGGTCAGCTCCTGTAAGGTCCGTGTGTGTGTGTCGCAGTGTCAACTCCTGTACAGTCCATGAGTTTGTGTCAGTGTCAGCTCTTGTACGGTCCGTGTGTGTGTGTCTCAGTGTCAGCTCCTGTACGGTCCGTGTGTGTGTGTCTCAGTGTCAGCTCCTGAACGGTCCGTGTGTGTGTCTCAGTGTCAGCTCCTGTACGGTCCGTGTGTGTGTTTCTCAGTGTCAGCTCCTGTACGGTCCGTGTGAGCGTGTTTCTCAGTGTCAGCTCCTGTACGGTCCGTGTGTGTGTGTGTCTCAGTGTCAGCTCCTGTAAGGTCAGTGTGTGTGTGTGTCTCAGTGTCAGCTGCTGTAAGGTCCGTTTGTGTGTGTCTCAGTGTCAGCTCCTGTACGGTCCGTGTGTGTGTGTCTCAGTGTCAGCTCCTGAACGGTCCGTGTGTGTGTCTCAGTGTCTGCTCCTGTACGGTCCGTGTGTGTGTGTGTCAGTGTCAGCTCCTGTACGGTCCGTGTGTGTGTTTCTCAGTGTCAGCTCCTGTACGGTCCGTGTGAGCATGTTTCACAGTGTCAGCTCCTGTACGGTCCGTGTGTGTGTGTGTGTCTCAGTGTCAGCTCCTGTAAGGTCAGTGTGTGTGTGTGTCTCAGTGTCAGCTCCTGTACGGTCCATGTGTGTGTGTCTCAGTGTCAGGTCCTGTACGGTTGATGAGTGCGTGTCTCAGTGTCAGCTCCTGTACGGTCCGTGTGAGTGTGTCTCAGTGTCAGCTCCTGTATGGTCCGTGTGTGTGTGTCTCAGTGTCAGCTCCTGTACAGTCCGTGTGTGTGTCTAAGTGTCAGCTCCTGTTAGGTCAGCGCGTGTGTGTCTCAGTGTCAGCTCCTATACGGTCCGTGTGTGTGTGTGTGTCTCAGTGTCAGCTGCTGTACGGTCCGTGTGTGTGTGTGTGTGTCTCAGTGTCAGCTCCTGTAAGGTCAGTCTGTGTGTGTCTCAGTGTCAGCTACTGTACGGTCCGTGTGTGTATCTCAGTGTCAGCTCCTGTATGGTCAGTGTGTGTGTGTCTCAGTGTCAGCTCCTGTAAGGTCAGTGCGTGTGTGTCTCAGTGTCAGCTCCTGTACGGTCCATGTGTGTGTGTCTCAGTGTCAGCTCCTGTACGGTCCGTGTGTGTGTATCTCAGTGTCAGCTCCTGTAAGGTCCATGTGTGTGTGTGTGTCTCAGTGTCAGCTCCTGTACGGTCCGTGTGTGTGTGTGTGTGTCTCAGTGTCAGCTCCTGTACGGTCCATGTGTGTGTGTCTCTGTGTCAGCTCCTGTACGGTCCGTGTGTGTGTCTCAGTGTCAGCTCCTGTACGGTCCGTGTGTGTGTCTCAGTGTCAGCTCCTGTACGGTCCGTGTGTGTGTGTCTCAGTGTCAGCTCCTGTATGGTCCGTGTGTGTGTCTCAGTGTCAGCTCCTGTACGGTCCGTGTGTGTATCTCAGTGTCAGCTCCTGTACGGTCCGTGTGTGCGTGTCTCAAGTGTCAGCTCCTGTACGGTCCGTGTGTGTGTGTGTTTCAGCTCCTGTACCGTCCGTGTGTGTGTCCCACAGTGTCAGCTCCTGTATGGTCCATGTGTGTGTGTGTCAGCTCCTGTATGGTCCGTGTGTGTGTGTGTCAGCTCCTGTACGGTCCGTGTGTGTGTGTGTCAGTGTCAGCTCCTGTAATTTCCGGGTGTGTGTATCTCAGTGTCAGCTCCTGTACGGTCCATGTGTGTGTGTCTCAGTGTCAGCTCCTGTACGGTCTGTGTGTCTGTTTCTCAGTTTCAGCACCTGTACGGTCCGTGTGTGTGTGTGTGTCTCAGTGTCAGCTCCTGTAAGGTCAGTGTGTGTGTGTGTCTCAGTGTCAGCTCCTGTAAGGTACGTGTGCGTGTGTCTCAGTGTCAGTTCCTGTAAGGTCAGTGTGTGTGTGTGTCTCAGTGTCAGCTCCTGTACGGTCCGTGTGCGTGTTTCTCAGTGCCAGCTCCTGCAAGGTCAGTGTGTGTGTGTGTCTCAGTGTCAGCTCCTGTACGGTCCGTGTGTGTGTGTCTCAGTGTCAGCTCCTGTACGGTCCGTGTGTGTGTTTCTCAGTGTCAGCTCCTGTACAGTCCGTGTGTGTGTGTCTCAGTGTCAGCTCCTGTACGAACCGTGTGTGTGTGTCTCAGTGTCAGCTCCTGTACGGTCCATGTGTGTGTGTCTCAGTGTCAGCTCCTGTAAGGTCAGTGTGTGTGTGTGTCTCAGTGTCAGCTCCTGTAAGGTCCGTGTGTGTGTTTCTCAGTGTCAGCTCCTGTACTGTCCATGTGTGTGTGTCTCAGTGTGAGCTCCTGTACGGTCTGTGTGTGTGTGTCTCAGTGTCAGCTCCTGTACAGTCTGTGTGTGTGTCTCAGTGTCAGCTCCTGTAAGGTCAGTGTGTGTGTGTCTCTGTGTCAGCTCCTGTAAGGTCAGTGTGTGTTTATCTCAGTGTCAGCTCCTGTAAGGTCAGTGTGTGTGTGTCTCAGTGTCAGCTCCTGTACAGTCCGTGTGTGTGTGAATCTCAGGGTCAGCAACTGTACGGTCCGTGTGTGTGTGTCTCAGTGTCAGCAGCTGTACGGTCCGTGTGTGAGTGTGTGTCTCAGTGTCAGCTCCTGTAAGGTCAGTGTGTGTGTGTCTCAGTGTCAGCTCCTGTAAGGTCAGTGTGTGTGTGTCTCAGTGTCAGCTCCTGTACGGTCCGTGTGTGTGTGTGTGTCTCAGTGTCAGCTCCTGTACGGTCCGTGTGTGTGTGTCTCAGTGTCAGCTTCTGTACGGCCCGTGTGTGTGTGTCTCAGTGTCAGCATCTGTACGGTCCGTGTGTGTGTTTCAGTGTCAGCTCCTGTACGGTCCGTGTGTGTGTGTCTCAGTGTCAGCTCCTGTATGGTCCGTGTGTGTGTGTCTCAGTGTCAGCTCCTGTACGGTCTGTGTGTGTGTGTCTCAGTGTCAGCTCCTGTATGGTCCGTGTGTGTGTCTCAGTGTCAGCTCCTGTAAGGTCAGTGTGTGTGTGTGTCTCAGTGTCAGCTCCTGAACGGTCCGTGTGTGTGTCTCAGTGTCAGCTCTTGTACGGTCCGTGTGTGTGTGTGTCAGTGTCAGCTCCTGTACGGTCCGTGTGTGTGTTTCTCAGTGTCAGCTCCTGTACGGTCCGTGTGAGCATGTTTCTCAGTGTCAGCTCCTGTACGGTCCGTGTGTGTGTGTGTCTCAGTGTCAGCTCCTGTAAGGTCAGTGTGTGTGTGTGTCTCAGTGTCAGCTCCTGTACGGTCCATGTGTGTGTGTCTCAGTGTCAGGTCCTGTACGGTTGATGAGTGCGTGTCACAGTATCAGCTCCTGTACGGTCCGTGTGAGTGTGTCTCAGTGTCAGCTCCTGTATGGTCCGTGTGTGTGTGTCTCAGTGTCAGCTCCTGTACAGTCCGTGTGTGTGTCTCAGTGTCAGCTCCTGTTAGGTCAGCGCGTGTGTGTCTCAGTGTCAGCTCCTATACGGTCCGTGTGTGTGTGTGTATCTCAGGGTCAGCTACTGTACGGTCCGTGTGTGTGTGTCTCAGTGTCAGCTGCTGTACGGTCCGTGTGTGTGTGTGTGTGACTCAGTGTCAGCTCCTGTAAGGTCAGTGTGTGTGTGTCTCAGTGTCAGCTCCTGTAAGGTCAGTCTGTGTGTGTCTCAGTGTCAGCTACTGTACGGTCCGTGTGTGTATCTCAGTGTCAGCTCCTGTATGGTCTGTGTGTGTGTGTCTCAGTGTCAGCTCCTGTAAGGTCAGTGCGTGTGTGTCTCAGTGTGAGCTCCTGTACGGTCCGTGTGTGTGTGTCTCAGTGTCAGCTCCTGTACGGTCCGTGTGTGTGTGTCTCAGTGTCAGCTCCTGTATGGTCCGTGTGTGTGTGTGTGTCTCAGTGTCAGCTCCTGTACGGTCCGTGTGTGTGTGTGTGTGTCTCAGTGTCAGCTCCTGTATGGTCCGTGTGTGTGTGTCTCTGTGTCAGCTCCTGTACGGTCCGTGTGTGTGTCTCAGTGTCAGCTCCTGTAAGGTCCGTGTGTGTGTCTCAGTGTCAGCTCCTGTACGGTCCGTGTGTGTGTGTCTCAGTGTCAGCTCCTGTATGGTCCGTGTGTGTGTCTCAGTGTCAGCTCCTGTACGGTCCGTGTGTGTATCTCAGTGTCAGCTCCTGTACGGTCCGTGTGTGTGTGTCTCAGTGTCAGCTCCTGTACGGTCCGTGTGTGTGTGTGTTTCAGCTCCTGTACCGTCCGTGTGTGTGTCCCACAGTGTCAGCTCCTTTACGGTCCATGTGTGTGTGTGTCAGCTCCTGTACGGTCCGTGTGTGTCTGTGTCAGCTCCTGTACGGTCCGTGTGTGTGTGTGTCAGTGTCAGCTCCTGTAATTTCCGGGTGTGTGTATCTCAGTGTCAGCTCCTGTACGGTCCATGTGTGTGTGTCTCAGTGTCAGCTCCTGTAAGGTCTGTGTGTCTGTTTCTCAGTTTCAGCACCTGTACGGTCCGTGTGTGTGTGTGTCTCAGTGTCAGCTCCTGTAAGGTCAGTGTGTGTGTGTGTCTCAGTGTCAGCTCCTGTAAGGTACGTGTGCGTGTGTCTCAGTGTCAGTTCCTGTAAGGTCAGTGTGTGTGTGTGTCTCAGTGTCAGCTCCTGTACGGTCCGTGTGCGTGCTTCTCAGTGTCAGCTCCTGTAAGGTCAGTGTGTGTGTGTGTCTCAGTGTCAGCTCCTGTACGGTCCGTGTGTGTGTGTCTCAGTGTCAGCTCCTGTACGGTCCGTGTGTGTGTTTCTCAGTGTCAGCTCCTGTAGGGTCCGTGTGTGTGTGTCTCAGTTTCAGCTCCTGTACGGTCCATGTGTGTGTGTCTCAGTGTCAGCTCCTGTAAGGTCAGTGTGTGTGTGTGTCTCAGTGTCAGCTCCTGTAAGGTCCGTGTGTGTGTTTCTCAGTGTCAGCTCCTGTACGGTCCATGTGTGTGTGTCTCAGTGTGAGCTCCTGTACGGTCTGTGTGTGTGTGTCTCAGTGTCAGCTCCTATACGGTCCGTGTGTGTGTGTGAATCTCAGGGTCAGCTACTGTACGGTCCTTTTGTGTGTGTCTCAGTGTCAGCTGCTGTACGGTCCGTGTGTGAGTGTGTGTCTCAGTGTCAGCTCCTGTAAGGTCAGTGTGTCTGTGTCTCAGTGTCAGCTCCTGTAAGGTCAGTGTGTGTGTGTCTCAGTGTCAGCTCCTGTACGGTCCGTGTGTGTGTGTGTGTCTCAGTGTCAGCTCCTGTACGGTCCGTGTGTGTGTGTCTCGGTGCCAGCTCCTGTACGGTCCGTGTGTGTGTGTCTCAGTGTCAGCTCCTGTAGGGTCCGTGTGTGTGTTTCAGTGTCAGATCCTGTACGGTCCGTGTGTGTGTATCTCAGTGTCAGCTCCTGTACTGTCCGTGTGTGTGTGTCTCTGTGTCAGCTCCTGTACGGTCAGTGTGTGTGGGTCTCAGTGTCAGCTCCTGTACGGTCCGTGTGTGTGTATCTCAGTGTCAGCTCCTGTACGGTCCGCGTGTGTGTGTCTCAGTGTCAGCTCCTGTACGGTCCATGTGTGTGACTCAGTGTCAGCTCCTGCACGGTCCGTGTGTGTGTGTCTCAGTGTCAGCTCCTGTACGGTCCGTGTGTGTGTATCTCAGTGTCAGCTCCTGTACTGTCCGTGTGTGTGTGTCTCAGTGTCAGCTCCTGTACTGTCCGTGTGTGTGTGTCTCAGTGTCAGCTCCTGTACGGTCCGTGTGTGTGTATCTCAGTGTCAGCTCCTGTACGGTCCGCATGTGTGTGTCTCAGTGTCAGCTCCTGTATGGTCCATGTGTGTGACTCAGTGTCAGCTCCTGTACGGTCCGTGTGTGTGTGTCTTAGTGTCAGCTCCTGTACGGTCCATGTGTGTGACTCAGTGTCAGCTCCTGTACGGTCCGTGTGTGTGTGTCACAGTATCAGCTCCTGTACGGTCCGTGTGTGTGTGTCTCAGTGTCAGCTCCTTTAAGGTCCGTGTGTGTGTGTCTCAGTGTCAGCTCCTGTACAGTCCGTGTGTGTGTCTCAGTGTCAGCTCCTGTACGGTCCGTGTGTGTATGTCTCAGTGTCAGCTCCTGTAAGGTCCGTGTGTGTGTGTCTCAGTGTCAGCTCCTGTACGGTCTGTGTGTGTGTGTCTCAGTGTCAGCTCCTGTAAGGTCCGTGTGTGTGTGTGTTTCAGTGTCAGCTCCTGAATGGTCCGTGTGTGTATCTCAGTGTCAGCTCCTGTAAGGTCCGTGTGTGTGTCTCAGTGTCAGCTCCTGTACGGTCCGTGTGTGTGTGTCTCAGTGTCAACTCCTGTACGGTCCGTGTGTGTATCTCAGTGTCAGCTCCTGTATGGTCTGTGTGTGTGTGTCTCAGTGTCAGCTCCTGTACGGTCCGTGTGTGTGTGTCTCAGTGTCAGCTCCTGTACGGTCCATGTGTGTGTGTCTCAGTGTCAGCTCCTGTAAGGTCAGTGTGTGTGTGTGTCTCAGTATCAGCTCCTGTAAGGTCCGTGTGTGTGTTTCTCAGTGTCAGCTCCTGTACGGTCCATGTGTGTGTGTCTCAGTGTGAGCTCCTGTACGGTCTGTGTGTGTGTGTCTCAGTGTCAGCTCCTGGACAGTCTGTGTGTGTGTCTCAGTGTCAGCTCGTGTAAGGTCAGTGTGTGTGTGTCTCTGTGTCAGCTCCTGTAAGGTCAGTGTGTGTTTAACTCAGTGTCAGCTCCTGTAAGGTCAGTGTGTGTGTGTCTCAGTGTCAGCTCCTGTACGGTCCGTGTGTGTGTGTGAATCTCAGTGTCAGCTACTGTACGGTCCGTGTGTGTGTGTCTCAGTGTCAGCTGCTGTACGGTCCGTGTGTGAGTCTGAATCTCAGTGTCAGCTCCTGTAAGGTCAGTGTGTGTGAGTATCAGTGTCAGCTCCTGTAAGGTCAGTGTGTGTGTGTCTCAGTGTCAGCTCCTGTACGGTCCGTGTGTGTGTGTGTGTTTCAGTGTCAGCTCCTGTACGGTCCGTGTGTGTGTGTCTCAGTGTCAGCTCCTGTACGGTCCGTGTGTGTGTGTCTCAGTGTCAGCTCCTGTACGGTCCGTGTGTGTGTTTCAGTGTCAGCTCCTGTATGGTCCGTGTGTGTGTGTCTCAGTGTCAGCTCCAGTGTGGTCCGTGTGTGTGTGTCTCAGTGTCAGCTCCTGTACGGTCTGTGTGTGTGTGTCTCAGTGTCAGCTCCTGTATGGTCCGTGTGTGTGTCTCAGTGTCAGCTCCTGTACGGTCCGTGTGTGTATCTCAGTGTCAGCTCCTGTAAGGTCAGTGTGTGTGAGTCTCAGTGTCAGCTCCTGTACAGTCCGTGTGTGTGTCTCTCAGTGTTAGCTCCTGTACGGTCTGTGTGTGTGTGTGTCTCACTGTCAGCTCCTGTACGGTCCGTGTGTGTGTGTCTCAGTGTCAGTTCCTGTATGGTCCGTGTGTGTGTGTCTCAGTGTCAGCTCCTGTACGGTCCGTGTGTGTGTGTCTCAGTGTCAGCTCCTGTACGGTCTGTGTGTGTGTGTCTCAGTGTCAGCTCCTGTATGGTCCGTGTGTGTGTCTCAGTGTCAGCTCCTGTACGGTCCGTGTGTGTATCTCAGTGTCAGCTCGTGTAAGGTCAGTGTGTGTGTGTGTCTCAGTGTCAGCTCCTGTACGGTCCGTGTGTGTGTCTCACGGTCAGCTCCTGTAAGGTCCGTGTGTGTGTGTCGCAGTGTCAACTCCTGTACAGTCCATGAGTTTGTGTCAGTGTCAGCTCTTGTACGGTCCGTGTGTGTGTGTCTCAGTGTCAGCTCCTGTACGGTCCGTGTGTGTGTGTCTCAGTGTCAGCTCCTGAACGGTCCGTGTGTGTGTCTCAGTGTCAGCTCCTGTACGGTCCGTGTGTGTGTGTGTCAGTGTCAGCTCCTGTACGGTCCGTGTGTGTGTTTCTCAGTGTCAGCTCCTGTACGGTCCGTGTGAGCGTGTTTCTCAGTGTCAGCTCCTGTACGGTCCGTGTGTGTGTGTGTCTCAGTGTCAGCTCCTGTAAGGTCAGTGTGTGTGTGTGTCTCAGTGTCAGCTGTTGTAAGGTCCGTTTGTGTGTGTCTCAGTGTCAGCTCCTGTACGGTCCGTGTGTGTGTGTCTCAGTGTCAGCTCCTGAACGGTCCGTGTGTGTGTCTCAGTGTCTGCTCCTGTACGGTCCGTGTGTGTGTGTGTCAGTGTCAGCTCCTGTACGGTCCGTGTGTGTGTTTCTCAGTGTCAGCTCCTGTACGGTCCGTGTGAGCATGTTTCTCAGTGTCAGCTCCTGTACGGTCCGTGTGTGTGTGTGTGTCTCAGTGTCAGCTCCTGTAAGGTCAGTGTGTGTGTGTGTCTCAGTGTCAGCTCCTGTACGGTCCATGTGTGTGTGTCTCAGTGTCAGGTCCTGTACGGTTGATGAGTGCGTGTCTCAGTGTCAGCTCCTGTACGGTCCGTGTGAGTGTGTCTCAGTGTCAGCTCCTGTATGGTCCGTGTGTGTGTGTCTCAGTGTCAGCTCCTGTACAGTCCGTGTGTGTGTCTCAGTGTCAGCTCCTGTTAGGTCAGCGCGTGTGTGTCTCAGTGTCAGCTCCTATACGGTCCGTGTGTGTGTGTGTATCTCAGGGTCAGCTACTGTACGGTCCGTGTGTGTGTGTGTCTCAGTGTCAGCTGCTGTACGGTCCGTGTGTGTGTGTGTGTGTCTCAGTGTCAGCTCCTGTAAGGTCAGTGTGTGTGTGTCTCAGTGTCAGCTCCTGTAAGGTCAGTCTGTGTGTGTCTCAGTGTCAGCTACTGTACGGTCCGTGTGTGTATCTCAGTGTCAGCTCCTGTATGGTCAGTGTGTGTGTGTCTCAGTGTCAGCTCCTGTAAGGTCAGTGCGTGTGTGTCTCAGTGTCAGCTCCTGTACGGTCCGTGTGTGTGTGTCTCAGTGTCAGCTCCTGTACGGTCCGTGTGTGTGTGTCTCAGTGTCAGCTCCTGTAAGGTCCATGTGTGTGTGTGTGTCTCAGTGTCAGCTCCTGTACGGTCCGTGTGTGTGTGTGTGTGTCTCAGTGTCAGCTCCTGTACGGTCCGTGTGTGTGTGTCTCTGTGTCAGCTCCTGTACGGTCCGTGTGTGTGTCTCAGTGTCAGCTCCTGTACGGTCCGTGTGTGTGTCTCAGTGTCAGCTCCTGTACGGTCCGTGTGTGTGTGTCTCAGTGTCAGCTCCTGTATGGTCCGTGTGTGTGTCTCAGTGTCAGCTCCTGTACGGTCCGTGTGTGTATCTCAGTGTCAGCTCCTGTACGGTCCGTGTGTGCGTGTCTCAAGTGTCAGCTCCTGTACGGTCCGTGTGTGTGTGTGTTTCAGCTCCTGTACCGTCCGTGTGTGTGTCCCACAGTGTCAGCTCCTGTACGGTCCATGTGTGTGTGTGTCAGCTCCTGTACGGTCCGTGTGTGTGTGTGTCAGCTCCTGTACGGTCGTGTGTGTGTGTGTCAGTGTCAGCTCCTGTAATTTCCGGGTGTGTGTATCTCAGTGTCAGCTCCTGTACGGTCCATGTGTGTGTGTCTCAGTGTCAGCTCCTGTACGGTCTGTGTGTCTGTTTCTCAGTTTCAGCACCTGTACGGTCCGTGTGTGTGTGTGTGTCTCAGTGTCAGCTCCTGTAAGGTCAGTGTGTGTGTGTGTCTCAGTGTCAGCTCCTGTAAGGTACGTGTGCGTGTGTCTCAGTGTCAGTTCCTGTAAGGTCAGTGTGTGTGTGTGTCTCAGTGTCAGCTCCTGTACGGTCCGTGTGCGTGTTTCTCAGTGCCAGCTCCTGTAAGGTCAGTGTGTGTGTGTGTCTCAGTGTCAGCTCCTGTACGGTCCGTGTGTGTGTGTCTCAGTGTCAGCTCCTGTACGGTCCGTGTGTGTGTTTCTCAGTGTCAGCTCCTGTACAGTCCGTGTGTGTGTGTCTCAGTGTCAGCTCCTGTACGGTCCGTGTGTGTGTGTCTCAGTGTCAGCTCCTGTACGGTCCATGTGTGTGTGTCTCAGTGTCAGCTCCTGTAAGGTCAGTGTGTGTGTGTGTCTCAGTGTCAGCTCCTGTAAGGTCCGTGTGTGTGTTTCTCAGTGTCAGCTCCTGTACGGTCCATGTGTGTGTGTCTCAGTGTGAGCTCCTGTACGGTCTGTGTGTGTGTGTCTCAGTGTCAGCTCCTGTACAGTCTGTGTGTGTGTCTCAGTGTCAGCTCCTGTAAGGTCAGTGTGTGTGTGTCTCTGTGTCAGCTCCTGTAAGGTCAGTGTGTGTTTATCTCAGTGTCAGCTCCTGTAAGGTCAGTGTGTGTGTGTCTCAGTGTCAGCTCCTGTACAGTCCGTGTGTGTGTGAATCTCAGGGTCAGCAACTGTACGGTCCGTGTGTGTGTGTCTCAGTGTCAGCTGCTGTACGGTCCGTGTGTGAGTGTGCGTCTCAGTGTCAGCTCCTGTAAGGTCAGTGTGTGTGTGTCTCAGTGTCAGCTCCTGTAAGGTCAGTGTGTGTGTGTCTCAGTGTCAGCTCCTGTACGGTCAGTGTGTGTGTGTGTGTCTCAGTGTCAGCTCCTGTACGGTCCGTGTGTGTGTGTCTCAGTGTCAGCTTCTGTACGGTCCGTGTGTGTGTGTCTCAGTGTCAGCATCTGTACGGTCCGTGTGTGTGTTTCAGTGTCAGCTCCTGTACGGTCCGTGTGTGTGTGTCTCAGTGTCAGCTCCTGTATGGTCCGTGTGTGTGTGTCTCAGTGTCAGCTCCTGTACGGTCTGTGTGTGTGTGTCTCAGTGTCAGCTCCTGTATGGTCCGTGTGTGTGTCTCAGTGTCAGCTCCTGTACGGTCCGTGTGTGTATCTCAGTGTCAGCTCCTGTAAGGTCTGTGTGTGTGTGTGTCTCAGTGTCAGCTCCTGTACGGTCCGTGTGTGTGTCTCACGGTCAGCTCCTGTAAGGTCCGTGTGTGTGTGTCGCAGTGTCAACTCCTGTACAGTCCGTGAGTGTGTGTCAGTGTCAGCCCTTGTACGGTCCGTGTGTGCGTGTCTCAGTGTCAGCTCCTGTACGGTCCGTGTGTGTGTGTCTCAGTGTCAGCTCCTGAACGGTCCGTGTGTGTGTCTCAGTGTCAGCTCCTGTACGGTCCGTGTGTGTGTGTGTCAGTGTCAGCTCCTGTACGGTCCGTGTGTGTGTTTCTCAGTGTCATCTCCTGTACGGTCCGTGTGAGCGTGTTTCTCAGTGTCAGCTCCTGTACGGTCCGTGTGTGTGTGTGTCTCAGTGTCAGCTCCTGTAAGGTCAGTGTGTGTGTGTGTCTCAGTGTCAGCTCCTGTAAGGTCCGTTTGTGTGTGTCTCAGTGTCAGCTCCTGTACGGTCCGTGTGTGTGTGTCTCAGTGTCAGCTCCTGAACGGTCCGTGTGTGTGTCTCAGTGTCAGCTCCTGTACGGTCCGTGTGTGTGTGTGTCAGTGTCAACTCCTGTACGGTCTGTGTGTGTGTTTCTCAGTGTCAGCTCCTGTAAGGTCAGTGTGTGTGTGTGTCTCAGTGTCTGCTCCTGTAAGGTCCGTTTGTGTGTGTCTCAGTGTCAGCTCCTGTACGGTCCGTGTGTGTGTGTCTCAGTGTCAGCTCCTGAACGGTCCGTGTGTGTGTCTCAGTGTCAGCTCTTGTACGGTCCGTGTGTGTGTGTGTCAGTGTCAGCTCCTGTACGGTCCGTGTGTGTGTTTCTCAGTGTCAGCTCCTGTACGGTCCGTGTGAGCATGTTTCTCAGTGTCAGCTCCTGTACGGTCCGTGTGTGTGTGTGTCTCAGTGTCAGCTCCTGTAAGGTCAGTGTGTGTGTGTGTCTCAGTGTCAGCTCCTGTACGGTCCATGTGTGTGTGTCTCAGTGTCAGGTCCTGTACGGTTGATGAGTGCGTGTCTCAGTGTCAGCTCCTGTACGGTCCGCGTGAGTGTGTCTCAGTGTCAGCTCCTGTATGGTCCGTGTGTGTGTGTCTCAGTGTCAGCTCCTGTACAGTCCGTGTGTGTGTCTCAGTGTCAGCTCCTGTTAGGTCAGCGCGTGTGTGTCTCAGTGTCAGCTCCTATACGGTCCGTGTGTGTGTGTGTATCTCAGGGTCAGCTACTGTACGGTCCGTGTGTGTGTGTCTCAGTGTCAGCTGCTGTACGGTCCGTGTGTGTGTGTGTGTGACTCAGTGTCAGCTCCTGTAAGGTCAGTGTGTGTGTGTCTCAGTGTCAGCTCCTGTAAGGTCAGTCTGTGTGTGTCTCAGTGTCAGCTACTGTACGGTCCGTGTGTGTATCTCAGTGTCAGCTCCTGTATGGTCTGTGTGTGTGTGTCTCAGTGTCAGCTCCTGTAAGGTCAGTGCGTGTGTGTCTCAGTGTCAGCTCCTGTACGGTCCGTGTGTGTGTGTCTCAGTGTCAGCTCCTGTACGGTCCGTGTGTGTGTGTCTCAGTGTCAGCTCCTGTATGGTCCGTGTGAGTGTGTGTGTCTCAGTGTCAGCTCCTGTACGGTCCGTGTGTGTGTGTGTGTGTGTCTTAGTGTCAGCTCCTGTATGGTCCGTGTGTGTGTGTCTCTGTGTCAGCTCCTGTACGGTCCGTGTGTGTGTCTCAGTGTCAGCTCCTGTAAGGTCCGTGTGTGTGTCTCAGTGTCAGCTCCTGTACGGTCCGTGTGTGTGTGTCTCAGTGTCAGCTCCTGTATGGTCCGTGTGTGTGTCTCAGTGTCAGCTCCTGTACGGTCCGTGTGTGTATCTCAGTGTCAGCTCCTGTACGGTCCGTGTGTGTGTGTCTCAGTGTCAGCTCCTGTACGGTCCGTGTGTGTGTGTGTTTCAGCTCCTGTACCGTCCGTGTGTGTGTCCCACAGTGTCAGCTCCTGTACGGTCCATGTGTGTGTGTGTCAGCTCCTGTACGGTCCGTGTGTGTCTGTGTCAGCTCCTGTACGGTCCGTGTGTGTGTGTGTCAGTGTCAGCTCCTGTAATTTCCGGGTGTGTGTATCTCAGTGTCAGCTCCTGTACGGTCCATGTGTGTGTGTCTCAGTGTCAGCTCCTGTACGGTCTGTGTGTCTGTTTCTCAGTTTCAGCACCTGTACGGTCCGTGTGTGTGTGTGTCTCAGTGTCAGCTCCTGTAAGGTCAGTGTGTGTGTGTGTCTCAGTGTCAGCTCCTGTAAGGTACGTGTGCGTGTGTCTCAGTGTCAGTTCCTGTAAGGTCAGTGTGTGTGTGTGTCTCAGTGTCAGCTGCTGTACGGTCCGTGTGCGTGCTTCTCAGTGTCAGCTCCTGTAAGGTCAGTGTGTGTGTGTGTCTCAGTGTCAGCTCCTGTACGGTCCGTGTGTGTGTGTCTCAGTGTCAGCTCCTGTACGGTCCGTGTGTGTGTTTCTCAGTGTCAGCTCCTGTAGGGTCCGTGTGTGTGTGTCTCAGTTTCAGCTCCTGTACGGTCCATGTGTGTGTGTCTCAGTGTCAGCTCCTGTAAGGTCAGTGTGTGTGTGTGTCTCAGTGTCAGCTCCTGTAAGGTCCGTGTGTGTGTGTCTCAGTGTCAGCTCCTGTAAGGTCAGTGTGTCTGTGTCTCAGTGTCAGCTCCTGTAAGGTCAGTGTGTGTGTGTCTCAGTGTCAGCTCCTGTACGGTCCGTGTGTGTGTGTGTGTCTCAGTGTCAGCTCCTGCACGGTCCGTGTGTGTGTGTCTCAGTGTCAGCTCCTGTACGGTCCGTGTGTGTGTATCTCAGTGTCAGCTCCTGTACTGTCCGTGTGTGTGTGTCTCAGTGTCAGCTCCTGTACTGTCCGTGTGTGTGTGTCTCAGTGTCAGCTCCTGTACGGTCCGTGTGTGTGTATCTCAGTGTGAGCTCCTGTACGGTCCGCGTGTGTGTGTCTCAGTGTCAGCTCCTGTATGGTCCATGTGTGTGACTCAGTGTCAGCTCCTGTACGGTCCGTGTGTGTGTGTCTTAGTGTCAGCTCCTGTACGGTCCATGTGTGTGACTCAGTGTCAGCTCCTGTACGGTCCGTGTGTGTGTGTCACAGTATCAGCTCCTGTACGGTCCGTGTGTGTGTGTCTCAGTGTCAGCTCCTTTAAGGTCCGTGTGTGTGTGTCTCAGTGTCAGCTCCTGTACAGTCCGTGTGTGTGTCTCAGTGTCAGCTCCTGTACGGTCCGTGTGTGTATGTCTCAGTGTCAGCTCCTGTAAGGTCCGTGTGTGTGTGTCTCAGTGTCAGCTCCTGTACGGTCTGTGTGTGTGTGTCTCAGTGTCAGCTCCTGTAAGGTCCGTGTGTGTGTGTGTTTCAGTGTCAGCTCCTGAATGGTCCGTGTGTGTATCTCAGTGTCAGCTCCTGTAAGGTCCGTGTGTGTGTCTCAGTGTCAGCTCCTGTACGGTCCGTGTGTGTGTGTCTCAGTGTCAACTCCTGTACGGTCCGTGTGTGTATCTCAGTGTCAGCTCCTGTATGGTCTGTGTGTGTGTGTCTCAGTGTCAGCTCCTGTATGGTCCGTGTGTGTGTGTCTCTGTGTCAGCTCCTGTATGGTCCGTGTGTGTGTGTCTCAGTGTCAGCTCCTGTACGGTCCGTGTGTGTGTATCTCAGTGTCAGCTCCTGTACTGTCCATGTGTGTGTGTCTCAGTGTCAGCTCCTGTACGGTCCCTGTGCGTGTGTCTCAGTGTCAGCTCCTGTACGGTCCGTGTGTGTGTATCTCAGTGTCAGCTCCTGTACGGACCGCGTGTGTGTGTCTCAGTGTCAGCTCCTGTACGGTCCATGTGTGTGACTCAGTGTCAGCTCCTGTACGGTCCGTGTGTGTGTGTCTTAGTGTCAGCTCCTGTACGGTCCATGTGTGTGACTCAGTGTCAGCTCCTGTACGGTCCGTGAGTGTGTGTGTCAGTGTCAGCTCCTGTACGGTCCGTGTGTGTGTGTCACAGTATCAGCTCCTGTACGGTCCGTGTGTGTGTGTCTCAGTGTCAGCTCCTTTAAGGTCGGTGTGTGTGTGTCTCAGTGTCAGCTCCTGTACGGTCCGTGTGTGTGTCTCAGTGTCAGCTCCTGTACGGTCCGTGTGTGTGTCTCAGTGTCAGCTCCTGTACGGTCCGTGTGTGTGTGTCTCAGTGTCAGCTCCTGTAAGGTCAGTGCGTGTGTGTCTCAGTGTGAGCTCCTGTACGGTCCGTGTGTGTGTGTCTCAGTGTCAGCTCCTGTACGGTCCGTGTGTGTGTGTCTCAGTGTCAGCTCCTGTATGGTCCGTGTGAGTGTGTGTGTCTCAGTGTCAGCTCCTGTACAATCCGTGTGTGTGTGTGTGTGTCTTAGTGTCAGCTCCTGTATGGTCCGTGTGTGTGTGTCTCTGTGTCAGCTACTGTACGGTCCGTGTGTGTGTCTCAGTGTCAGCTCCTGTAAGGTCCGTGTGTGTGTCTCAGTGTCAGCTCCTGTACGGTCCGTGTGTGTGTGTCTCAGTGTCAGCTCCTGTATGGTCCGTGTGTGTGTCTCAGTGTCAGCTCCTGTACGGTCCGTGTGTGTATCTCAGTGTCAGCTCCTGTACGGTCCGTGTGTGTGTGTCTCAGTGTCAGCTCCTGTACGGTCCGTGTGTGTGTGTGTTTCAGCTCCTGTACCGTCCGTGTGTGTGTCCCACAGTGTCAGCTCCTGTACGGTCCATGTGTGTGTGTGTCAGCTCCTGTACGGTCCGTGTGTGTCTGTGTCAGCTCCTGTACGGTCCGTGTGTGTGTGTGTCAGTGTCAGCTCCTGTAATTTCCGGGTGTGTGTATCTCAGTGTCAGCTCCTGTACGGTCCATGTGTGTGTGTCTCAGTGTCAGCTCCTGTACGGTCTGTGTGTCTGTTTCTCAGTTTCAGCACCTGTACGGTCCGTGTGTGTGTGTGTCTCAGTGTCAGCTCCTGTAAGGTCAGTGTGTGTGTGTGTCTCAGTGTCAGCTCCTGTAAGGTACGTGTGCGTGTGTCTCAGTGTCAGTTCCTGTAAGGTCAGTGTGTGTGTGTGTCTCAGTGTCAGCTCCTGTACGGTCCGTGTGCGTGCTTCTCAGTGTCAGCTCCTGTAAGGTCAGTGTGTGTGTGTGTCTCAGTGTCAGCTCCTGTACGGTCCGTGTGTGTGTGTCTCAGTGTCAGCTCCTGTACGGTCCGTGTGTGTGTTTCTCAGTGTCAGCTCCTGTAGGGTCCGTGTGTGTGTGTCTCAGTTTCAGCTCCTGTACGGTCCATGTGTGTGTGTCTCAGTGTCAGCTCCTGTAAGGTCAGTGTGTGTGTGTGTCTCAGTGTCAGCTCCTGTAAGGTCCGTGTGTGTGTGTCTCAGTGTCAGCTCCTGTAAGGTCAGTGTGTCTGTGTCTCAGTGTCAGCTCCTGTAAGGTCAGTGTGTGTGTGTCTCAGTGTCAGCTCCTGTACGGTCCGTGTGTGTGTGTGTGTCTCAGTGTCAGCTCCTGTACGGTCCGTGTGTGTGTGTCTCGGTGTCAGCTCCTGTACGGTCCGTGTGTGTGTGTCTCAGTGTCAGCTCCTGTAGGGTCCGTGTGTGTGTTTCAGTGTCAGATCCTGTACGGTCCGTGTGTGTGTATCTCAGTGTCAGCTCCTGTACTGTCCGTGTGTGTGTGTCTCTGTGTCAGCTCCTGTACGGTCAGTGTGTGTGTGTCTCAGTGTCAGCTCCTGTACGGTCCGTGTGTGTGTATCTCAGTGTCAGCTCCTGTACGGTCCGCGTGTGTGTGTCTCAGTGTCAGCTCCTGTACGGTCCATGTGTGTGACTCAGTGTCAGCTCCTGCACGGTCCGTGTGTGTGTGTCTCAGTGTCAGCTCCTGTACGGTCCGTGTGTGTGTATCTCAGTGTCAGCTCCTGTACTGTCCGTGTGTGTGTGTCTCAGTGTCAGCTCCTGTACTGTCCGTGTGTGTGTGTCTCAGTGTCAGCTCCTGTACGGTCCGTGTGTGTGTATCTCAGTGTCAGCTCCTGTACGGTCCGCGTGTGTGTGTCTCAGTGTCAGCTCCTGTATGGTCCATGTGTGTGACTCAGTGTCAGCTCCTGTACGGTCCGTGTGTGTGTGTCTTAGTGTCAGCTCCTGTACGGTCCATGTGTGTGACTCAGTGTCAGCTCCTGTACGGTCCGTGTGTGTGTGTCACAGTATCAGCTCCTGTACGGTCCGTGTGTGTGTGTCTCAGTGTCAGCTCCTTTAAGGTCCGTGTGTGTGTGTCTCATTGTCAGCTCCTGTACAGTCCGTGTGTGTGTCTCAGTGTCAGCTCCTGTACGGTCCGTGTGTGTATGTCTCAGTGTCAGCTCCTGTAAGGTCCGTGTGTGTGTGTCTCAGTGTCAGCTCCTGTACGGTCTGTGTGTGTGTGTCTCAGTGTCAGCTCCTGTAAGGTCCGTGTGTGTGTGTGTTTCAGTGTCAGCTCCTGAATGGTCCGTGTGTGTATCTCAGTGTCAGCTCCTGTAAGGTCCGTGTGTGTGTCTCAGTGTCAGCTCCTGTACGGTCCGTGTGTGTGTGTCTCAGTGTCAACTCCTGTACGGTCCGTGTGTGTATCTCAGTGTCAGCTCCTGTATGGTCTGTGTGTGTGTGTCTCAGTGTCAGCTCCTGTATGGTCCGTGTGTGTGTGTCTCTGTGTCAGCTCCTGTATGGTCCGTGTGTGTGTGTCTCAGTGTCAGCTCCTGTACGGTCCGTGTGTGTGTATCTCAGTGTCAGCTCCTGTACTGTCCATGTGTGTGTGTCTCAGTGTCAGCTCCTGTACGGTCCCTGTGCGTGTGTCTCAGTGTCAGCTCCTGTACGGTCCGTGTGTGTGTATCTCAGTGTCAGCTCCTGTACGGTCCGCGTGTGTGTGTCTCAGTGTCAGCTCCTGTACGGTCCATGTGTGTGACTCAGTGTCAGCTCCTGTACGGTCCGTGTGTGTGTGTCTTAGTGTCAGCTCCTGTACGGTCCATGTGTGTGACTCAGTGTCAGCTCCTGTACGGTCCGTGAGTGTGTGTGTCAGTGTCAGCTCCTGTACGGTCCGTGTGTGTGTGTCACAGTATCAGCTCCTGTACGGTCCGTGTGTGTGTGTCTCAGTGTCAGCTCCTTTAAGGTCCGTGTGTGTGTGTCTCAGTGTCAGCTCCTGTACGGTCCGTGTGTGTGTCTCAGTGTCAGCTCCTGTACGGTCCGTGTGTGTATGTCTCAGTGTCAGCTCCTGTAAGGTCCGTGTGTGTGTGTCTCAGTGTGAGCTCCTGTACGGTCTGTGTGTGTGTGTCTCAGTGTCAGCTCCTGTAAGGTCCGTGTGTGTGTTTGTCTCAGTGTCAGCTCCTGAATGGTCCGTGTGTGTATCTCAGTGTCATCTCCTGTAAGGTCCGTGTGTGTGTCTCAGTGTCAGCTCCTGTACGGTCCGTGTGTGTGTGTCTCAGTGTCAACTCCTGTACGGTCCGTGTGTGTATCTCAGTGTCAGCTCCTGTATGGTCTGTGTGTGTGTGTCTCAGTGTCAGCTCCTGGATGGTCCGTGTGTGTGTGTCACTGTGTCAGCTCCTGTATGGTCCGTGTGTGTGTGTCTCAGTGTCAGCTACTGTATGGTCCGTGTGTGTGTGTCTCAGTGTCAGCTCCTGTACGGTCCGTGTGTGTGTGTCTCTGTGTCAGCTCCTGTATGGTCCGTGTGTGTGTGTCTCAGTGTCAGCTCCTGTACGGTCCGTGTGTCTGTGTCTCAGTGTCAGCTCCTGTACGGTCCGTGTGTGTCTCAGTGTCAGCTCCTGTATTGTCCGTGTGTGTGTGTCCAAGTGTCAGCTCCTGTACGGTCCATGTGTGTGTGTCTCAGTGTCCGCTCCTGTACGGTCCGTGTTTGTGTGCCTCAGTGTCAGCTCCTGTATGGTCCGTGTGTGTGTGTCTCAGTGTCAGCTCCTGTACGGTCCGTGTGTGTGTCTCCGTGTCCGCTCCTGTACGGTCCGTGTGTGTGTGTCTCAGTGTCAGCTCCTGTACGGTTCGTGTATGTGTGTCCAAGTGTCAGCTGCTGTACGGTCCGTGTGTGTGTGTCTCAGTGTCAGCTCCTGTACGGTCCGTGTGTGTGTGTCTCAGTGTCAGCTCCTGTACGGTCCGTGTGTGTGTGTCTCAGTGTCAGCTCCTGTACGGTCCGTGTGTGTGTGTCTCAGTGTCAGCTCCTGTATGGTCTGTGTGTGTGTCTCAGTGTCAGCTCCTGTACGGTCCGTGTGTGTGTGTCTCAATTTCAGCTCCTGTACGGTCCGTGTGTGTGTGTCCGAGTGTCAGCTCCTGCACGGTCCGTGTGTCTGTGTCTCAGTGTCAGCTCCTGTACGGTCTGTGTGTGTCTCTCAATGTCAGCTCCTGTATGGTCCGTGTGTGTGTGTCTCAGTGTCAGCTCCTGTATGGTCCGTGTGTGTGTCTCAGTGTCAGCTCCTGTATGGTCCGTGTGTGTGTGTCTCTGTGTCAGCTCCTGTACGGTCCGTGTGTGTGTGTGTGTCTCAGTTGCAGCTCCTGTATGGTCCGTGTGTGTGTGTCTCAGTGTCAGCTCATGTACGGTCTGTGTGTGTGTGTCTCAGTGTCAGCTCCTGTACGGTCCGTGTGTGTGTGTGTGTGTGTGTGAGTGTTTGTGTGTGTGTGTGTGTCTCAGTGTCAGCTCCTGTACGGTCCGTGTGTGTGTGTCTCAGTGTCAGCTCCTGTATGGTCCGTGTGTGTGTCTCAGTGTCAGCTCCTGTATGGTGTGTGTGTGTATCTCAGTGTCAGCTCCTGTATGGTCCGTATGTGTGTCTCAGTGTCAGCTCCTGTACGGTCCGTGTGTGTGTTTCAGTGTCAGCTCCTGTACGGTCCGTGTGTGTGTGTCTCAGTGTCAGCTCCTATATGGTCTGTGTGTGTGTGTCTCAGTGTCAGCTCCTGTACGGTCCGTGTGTGTTTGTCTCAGTGTCTGCTCCTGTACGGTCCGTGTGTGTGTCCCCCAGTGTCAGCTCCTGTACGGTCCGTGGGTGTGTGTTTCTGGGTCAACTCCTGTACGGTCCGTGTGTGTGTGTCTCAGTGTCAGCTCCTGTACGGTCTATGTGTCTGTGTCTCAGTGTCAGCTCCTGTACGGTCCGTGTGTGTGTCTCAGTGTCAGCTCCTGTACGGTCCGTGTGTGTGTGTCTCAGTGTCAGCTCCTGTACGGTCCGTGTGTGTGTCTCAGTGTCAGCTCCTGTATGGTCCGTGTGTGTGTCTCAGTGTCAGCTCCTGTATGGTCCGTGTGTGTGTGTCTCAGTGTCAGCTCCTTTACGGTCCGTGTGTGTGTGTCTCAGTGTCAACTCCTGTATGGTCCGTGTGTGTGTCTCAGTGTCAGCTCCTGTATGGTCCGTGTGTGTGTCTCAGTGTCAGCTCCTCTACAGTCCGTGTGTGTGTCTCAGTGTCAGCTCCTGTACGGTCCGTGTGTGTGTGTCTCAGTGTCAGCTCTTGTACGGTCCGTGTGTGTGTGTCTCAGTGCCAGCTCCTGTATGGTCCGTGTGTGTGTGTCTCAGTGTCAGCTCCTGTACGGTCCGTGTGTGTGTGTCTCAGTGTCAGCTCCTGTACAGTCCGTGTGTGTGTCTCAGTGTCAGCTCCTGTACGGTCCATGTGTGTGTCTCAGTGTCAGCTCCTGTCCGGTCCGTGTGTGTGTGTCTCAGTGTCAGCTCCTGCACGGTCCGTGTGTGTGTATGTCTCAGTGTCAGCTCCTGTACGCTCCGTGTGTCTATGTCTCAGTGTCAACTCCTGTACGGTCCGTGTGTGTGTGTCTCAGTGTCAGCTCCTCTCCGGTCCGTGTGTGTGTGTCTCAGTGTCAGCTCCTGCACGGTCCGTGTGTGTGTCTCAGTGTCAGCTCCTGTATGGTCTGTGTGTGTGCGTCTCAGTGTCAGCTCCTGTATGGTCTGTGTGTGTGTGTCTCAGTGTCAGCTCCTGTACGGTCCGTGTGTGTGTGTCTCAGTGTCAGCTCCTGTACGGTCCGTGTGTGTGTGTCTCTGTGTCAGCTCCTGTACGGTCCGTGTGTGTGTCTCAGTGTCAGCTCCTGTATTGTCCGTGTGTGTGTGTCTCAGTGTCAGCTCCTGTTCGAAAGCACTGGGAGTTGGGAAAGGGAAATGTGTCTTATGCTGATTTTTCTGCATTAACCTTTCGTCCAGTTGGGCCTGGCATTCCTCTGGATCCATCAGATCCTGATCGACCCTGAAACAAAAGAAAAACAGTCACACAGCTGGAGATGCTGGGTCCCCCTCCGCTCCTGAAGGTGCTGACTCTCACTGGGGTACGGGGTCCCCGTCCGCTCCTGAAGGTGCTGACTCTCACTGGGGTATGGGGTCCCCGTCCGCTCCTGAAGGTGCTGACTCTCACTGGGGTATGGGGTCCCCGTCCGCTCCTGAAGGTGCTGACTCTCACTGGGGTATGGGGTCCCCGTCCGCTCCTGAAGGTGCTGACTCTCACTGGGGTATGGGGTCCCCGTCCGCTCCTGAAGGTGCTTACTCTCACTGGGGTATGGGGTCCCCGTCCGCTCCTGAAGGTGCTGACTCTCACTGGGGTATGGGGTCCCCGTCCGCTCCTGAAGGTGCTGACTCTCACTGGGGTATGGGTCCCTCTCCTCTCCTGAAGGTGCTGACTCTCACTGGGGTATGGGGTCCCCTCCTCTCCTGAAGGTGCTGACTCTCACTGGGGTACAGGGTCCCCCTCCTCTCCTGAAGGTGCTGACTCTCACTGGGGTACAGGGTCCCCCTCCTCTCCTGAAGGTGCTGACTCTCACTGGGGTATGGGGTTCCCCTCCTCTCCTGAAGGTGCTGACTCTCACTGGGGTACGGGGACCCATCCTCTCCTGAAGGTGCTGACTCTCACTGGGGTACAGGTCCCCCTCCTCTCCTGAAGGTGCTGACTCTCACTGGGGTACAGGTCCCTCTCCTCTCCTGAAGGTGCTGACTCTCACTGGGGTACAGGTCCCTCTCCTCTCCTGAAGGTGCTGACTCTCACTGGGGTACAGGGTCCCCCTCCTCTCCTGAAGGTGCTGACTCTCACCGAGGCCTCAGTTCTGTAATCCTTAATCCCCTTACCCAATAAAAATCCATCAACCTCAGTTTTGAAATGTTCACTTGACCCCCAACCTCGACAGCTTTTTGGGAGGGGAGAGAGTTCCCGATTTCCATTCCCCTTTGTGTGAAGAATTGCTCCCTGACATCACCCCTGAACGGCCTGGCTCAAATTTTATGGTTCTGCCCCCTTGTTCTGGACTTCCCCAACCAGAGGAAATAGTTTCTCTCTATCGACCTTATTGAATCATTCAATTATCTTAAACACCTTGCTCCAGGTTGGTGCTGGTGACAGAACAGACTGTGGACTGACACCTGAGGCCCTGTTTGCCTCTGTCGTCTAATATGATCCTGACTTGGAAATATATCTCCGTTCCTTCACTGTCGCTGGGTCAAAATCCTGGAAACCCCTTCCTAACAGCACTGTGGGTGTACCTACACCACATGGACTGCAGCGGTTCAAGAAGGCAGCTCACCACCACCTTCTCAAGGGCAACTAGGGATGGGCAATAAATGCTGGTCCAGCCAGTGACGCCCACATCCCACAAACAAATAAGAGCAGAAGTGCAGCAAACTGTGTGTCTTGTCAGGCAGTCAAAGAACAAAGAACAGTACAGCACAGGAACAGGCCCTTTGGCCCTCCAAGCCTGCGCCGATCATATTGCCCGTCAACTAAAACATTTTGCACTTCCGGGGTCCGTATCCCTCTATTCCCATCCTATTCATGTATTTGTCAAGCTGCCTCTTAAACACCACTATCGTACCTGCTTCCACCACCTCCTCTGGCAGCGAATTCCAGACACTCACTACCCTCTGAGTAAAAAACTTGCCCCGCACAGCACCTTTATAGTTTTCTCCTCTCACCTTAAATCTATGTCCCCTAGTAATTGACTCTTCCACCCTGGGAAAAAGCTTCTGACTATCTACTCTGTCCATGCCACTCATAATTTTATAAACTTCTATCAAGTCCAATACCTGAGGTCTAATCCTGGAACCTTACAGCAGAGAGAGAGGCCATTCCTCCCATCACACACGTGCCACCTCTTTGAAAGATCTATCCAGTTAGCTCCACTCCCCCCTGCTCTTTCCCATAGTCCTAAAAACTCTCCCCCACTAAAGTATTTATCCAATTAGAAAACGGAGGAACATAGAAGCAGGAGAAGGCCTTTCTGCCCCTCCTGCTCATTCTGCCGGTCAATGAGATCGAGGCTGAACTGTGACCTAACCCCAAATCCCATCATAGCTTTGATTCTCAAAAATCTATCAATCTCGGTTTTAAAGTTAACTATTGCTCTCGCATCAGTTGATGTTTGTGGATGAGAGTTTTAAACTCCTACCACCTAATCGGACTCCTGAAATGTCTGGCTCCAATTGTTAAACTATATCCTCAGTCCACAATTCCCCGGCCAAGGGAAACACTTTCCCTCTATCGACCCAACCTGTTCCACTTAATGTCACGAAAACTTTGATCAAACCATCCAGAGAATCTCTCTCCTCCGTAATTTAACCCTTTGAGTCCAGGTTTCATTCTGGTCAATCTACACTCTACTCCCTCCAAGATCAGATCACTCCTGAGGTGTGGAGCCCAGAACAGGGCTCCCAATAACCCCAGCTGTGGACTAACAGGGCTGCGTGTAACTGCAGCAGGACTTCACCCCCTTGGATTCTACTCCGTTCTGAGGCAGCACCTTCCAGATCACAACTCACTGCATCAAAATGTCTGCTCGTCTGCCCCTCTGGTTCTTTCACCGATTCTCTTCAATCTGTGTCCCTCTGGTTACTGACCCTCCTGCCGCTGGAAACAGTTCCTCCTTATTTACTCAACATAAACCCTTCATAACTTTGAACAGCTCTTATCCTCGGACTTGCTCCATATCCAGCACCTCCATCCCAGCCCCACGCTCCCCTCTCCTTGTTCTTGTGTGGGGTATTCAGAATCCTAAACCTCCCAGTGGAGGAGGTGGTTTGGCGGGGAGGGGGGTGGTCAGTAACCCATGTGTGCACTCACCCTGCGGCCTGGTTTCCCTGTAGGACCAGGTGGACCTTGAGCACCTCTTGGACCCTGTGTGAAAGAGAGAATGAAGCTGTGAGTAACTCTACGATTGGAGGATTCTCGGTGAACTCCCACCCCTCTCTGTACAAAATCGTTTGTTATTATAATGGACAGGTTCAAATCTCAACAGCACATTTATATATCCTCAGCACATCACAAAGTGCTTCACAGCCAATGAAGTACTTTAGAGGTCTAGTCACCGCTGTAATGGAGGAAACATAGCAACCAATTAATGCACAGCAAGATCCCACAACCAGCAATGTGATAATGGCAGATTGTGAGAACCATATCTTCAAGAGCTACATTTTCCTTTAAAATTTGGACGGGCATCACATTATTTGGACACTTGAGAGCTGACCTGTATCTCTTTTTTTTTAAAAAAAGATCATAAGTTCATCTTGGACTGGAGCAAGCTTGCCTTTTCCAAGAAACCACATGACATCAGCTAAATGACCTGCATCACAATTGGTGGGGGGAAGAGCTATTTGTTTATTTGAACTGCAATCACTTTAATTGATGCAAAAAAAAACACTGTTTCAAAGGCAAAGGCCTGATGATTTACTGGAAATCACCTGACAGAAGAGCTTTATGTTTTGAACTCAGTTGGGAATGGACTGAGAAGGGGAAAAGTTGCCAAGCTCGTGCTTTCCTTGCCTTGCTGGAAATGCAGTGTGGTTATCAGTATCCAGCTAGGAACCCTCATCTCAGGAGAACTTGTCTGTATTTGGAAACCCGAGAGGCTGAGACGGGAAGGATTGATCCAGCTTGATTTTCCTCCATGCTGAAGCTCCGTTGGTGAGAACCTCAAGACATCTACTGGGACTAGTGACCCATCCTCACACGAGGGAGCACCAGATCAACAGCATCAAAACCCTGTGGACTTTATCTTTTTTTATAAAGCTTTTTTTTAACCACCCATCTTTGCAGAGACCCTATTTTGTTTGTCCTTTGTGTGTGTGTGTGTGTGTGTGTGTGTGGTTTGGGCTATTTTAAAAGGTTTAGATAGTTACACTTCCAGATTACAAATTGTGTTAACCATTTCTTGCAACTTGTTTTAAAAAGAAGTTTTGTTTTATAATAAATCAATCATTCTGAATTTATTGAAAGAAGCCTGGTTAATGTCGCTTTTATTCTGGGTCTAACAGTAGCGAAGGTAAATAAGTGGCCATTTTGGTGAGTGAATTAAACATTTAAACGAATGGTGCGACCTGTGGAGTAGTGGGGCGAGAGCGCACTCCTCCCATCCTGGTCGTAACAAAATGATCGATTTTCAGTAATATCGGCTGAGGAGCAAACAATGGCTCCGGAACTCGGGGAAGAACTCCACTGCCCTTCCACAAGATAATGGCATGGGATCTTTACATACACCACACAGGCACGCAGGGCCCTGAATTAACACCTCAGCTAAAAGACGGCACCTTCTGACAGTGCAGCACTCCCTCAGTACTGACCCTCCGACAGTGCAGCACTCCCTCAGTACTGACCCTCCGACAGTGCGGCGCTCCCTCAGTACTGACCCTCCGACAGTGCAGCACTCCCTCAGTACTGACCCTCCGACAGTGCAGCACTCCCTCAGTACTGACCCTCCGACAGTGCAGCACTCCCTCAGTACTGACCCTCCGACAGTGCAGCACTCCCTCAGTACTGACCCTCCGACAGTGCAGCACTCCCTCAGTACTGACCCTCCGACAGTGCAGTGCTCCCTTGATTACGTGGTCATTCTAAGTGGGACTAAAGCCCAAGATTTGGTGGCTCCACGGGGGGAGAGGGGGTTTGGCCTGAGCCCTTGCCTCTGTCACGTGAAGCTGAATTCAATATATGTTCACAAGATGTCAAATTGTGTGCATTGTGGGATAGTATGTAACTTCCAAAATGTTTCTGTTAAGGTTCCACAGGAAAGGCTGGTAGTTGAAGATTGGTTAATATTGCGGAGCCTACGACAGGTCACAAAGCCCACAGTTGGTTAATATTATCTCATCAACTCTCTCTCACCTGAGGGCCGAGGTCTCCCATTTCCCCTTTGATTCCGAGGTATCCAGGAGGCCCCTGAAGAAGAAAATCCAGACAGTTAGAGGACATAGAGGCCCAAACAAACTGCTGCCCATCCACTGGCTCCTCCCCCCCCCACTGGCTCCTCCCCCCCCACTGGCTCTGCTCCAAACTGCCTCCGCCCCCCATTGGCTCCTCCCCCACCACAGGCTCCTCCCCCACCACTGGCTCCTCCCCCCCACTGGCTCTGCTCCAAACTGCCTCCGCCCCCCCCACTGGCTCCTCCCCCCACTGGCTCCTCCCCCCACTGGCTCCTCCCCCCCCACTGGCTCCTCCCCCCCCACTGGCTCCTCCCCCCCCCCACTGGCTCCCCCCCCCCACTGGCTCCTCCCCCCCCACTGGCTCCCCCCCCCCACTGGCTCCTCCCCCCACTGGCTCCTCCCCCCCATTGGCTCCACCCCCACCACAGGCTCCTCCCCCACCACTGGCTCCTCCCCCCCACTGGCTCTGCTCCAAACTGCCTCTGCCCCCCATTGGCTCCTCCCCCACCACTGGCTCCTCCCCCACCACTGGCTCCTCCCCCACCACTGGCTCCTCCCCCACCACTGGCTCCTCCCCCACCACTGGCTCCTCCCCCACCACTGGCTCCTCCCCCACCACTGGCTCCTCCCCTACCACTGGCTCTGCTCCAAACTGCCTCTGCCCCCACACTGGCCCCTCCCCTCCATACCCACCCTCCCTTCACACTGGCCCCTCCCCCCAAGTTGGCCCCTCACCCCACTTTGGTCCCTCCTGTTACACTGGCCCCACGCCCCACTCTGGCTCCTCCCCTCACACTGGGCCCTCTCCCCACACTGGCTGCTGCCCCAACACCACCCACCCACTCCCACTAACTCCTACCACAGACTGCCCACTCCCAAAACTGGCTCTCCCACACACTACCCACCCTCACTGGCTCCTCCCACACACAGCCCTCCCCATCTCTACCCAACCCCCCAATCTTGCACTGGATCCTCCCACACAAGGCCCCTCCCCTCACACTGCCCAAACCCACTGGTTCTTCCCAAACGCTGGCCCCTCCTCCACTATGGACCCTTCCACGCGCTGGCCTCAGCTTCCATTGGCCCCTTGCCTGTATTTGCCCCTCTGACACATTGGCCCACACTGCCCACCCCCCTGCTCACTGGCTCCTCTCACACACAGGCCCCTCCCACTCACTTCACCCCCTGCACTGGTCGCTCCTCCATATCGGCCCCTTTCCCACACTGGCATCACCCCACACTGGCCCCTCCACTGTACTGACCCTTCGCTATACTGACCCTCTCAACTACTTGTTCCTTCCCTCACACTGGCCTCTCCTGCTGAGGGTCCACTCTGGATGAGCTGAGCCACACAGCCACCTATCCAGGCTCTGCCTACATGGGCCCCACTCTAACCTGCAAAAGCCGGTCCAGGCCCAGGCCCCAGGCCCAGGCCCCAGGCCCTAGGCCTAACTCCAGCCCCACACTAAGACTGAGGCCCATGGCCACTTTCAGGTCCCGTTACCTTCAGCCAGTGCTGTGGTCTTCCTCAAGAGCAGGATAAGAAAGGCCGGGCCACTCGGCCCATCGAGCTGTTCCTCTCACAGGCCATTAACAACATGCTTGAATAGCAATTCCAGAATGTTTTGCCTAACTATAACTCTCTGAATCATTCAGTAGTTGAACTCTAACTAATCTGCCAGCTCAAAGAGATCGGCCTCTGAGCAGGACCACAGAGAAAGTCATTGGGCCATTGAAGGTGATGAGTTTACAACTGACTGTGAGGCCCAGACCTCGAACTGAGGGGCTCCCGGGCGGACACCCCACTTGGGACTTTCACACTCCTGCACCCTGAGCTCTGCTCAAACTCTGACCAATGACAAGTGAGAGAGAGAGACACAAATATTTCTGGAGATCAGGAATTAGCAGTGAAGACCTCCACTCCAGGCCTCCCTACCCCTGCACTCCTCCCCCCCTCCCCTCCACTCTACCCCTCACCTCGACTCCACTCCTGCCTCTCCCCTCCACACTCCCCACTACTCCCATCACCCTCTCCATCCCTCTCCCCTTGCCTGATACAGAAGGGTCTCACTGAGTGAGTACAAGTGCCATGGAGGCTGAGTTCTGGGCCAATGTCTCACTCCTCCAGCCTCAGAGGAAACCATGTTATGAAACAGTCAGCTTGTGCTAACCCACAGCATCTGAAGAAAGAGGAAGCTGGGGAAAATCTGCTATTTGAACAGACATACTCCCTGTGAAAACAGACATCTTCAAAAGCTGACTTAGCATCTGGATTTAATTATCTAACCGACCTAGTCTAAATGATTAACCAAATTCCGGCTTTCACTGTGATCTACGGGTAGGGACAGAGATCAGGACGTGGGCCCCATGGGCTCGGGGACTCTGTGAACCACACCCCACTCAATATCGTGCATCACCAGCACCAGCACTTACAATGGGGCCTGGTCTGCCAGTCAATCCCATTGGTCCTGTTGGGCCTCTCAATGCCAGCTGTAAAAATAACAAAAAATACATCCGTCAGTAAATGTAAACCAGACAATGGGAACAGCTTTCATTCTCCGACTCTCTCAGCTCGGCACCATTTTAAAGGAGAGCAGGTGAGATTTCCCCAGGGTCCGGGGGTCAATATTTAAGGCTCAACATCACACAAAAAAAACAATGATCTAGTCATTGTGACATTGCTGTTCATGAGGAGCTGCTTCCATAAGTTGGCTACGAGCTTTTCCTGCATTACCACAATCAATACAATATTGTTCATTGGCTGACCCTCTGACAGTGCAGCACTCCCTCAGTACTGACCCTCTGACAGTGCAGCACTCCCTCAGTACTGACTCTCCGACAGTGCGGCACTCCCTCAGTACTGACCCTCCGACAGTGCAGCACTCCCCCAGTACTGACCCTCCGACAGTGCAGCACTCCCTCAGTACTGACCCTCCGACAGTGCAGCACTCCCTCAGTACTGACCCTCCGACAGTGCAGCACTCCCCCAGTACTGACCCTCCGACAGTGCAGCACTCCCTCAGTACTGACCCTCCGACAGTGCAGCACTCCCTCAGTACTGACCCTCCGACAGTGCAGCACTCCCCCAGTACTGACCCTCCGACAGTGCTGCACTCTCTCAGTACTGACCCTCTGACAGTGCGGCACTCCCTCAGTACTGACCCTCCGACAGTGCAGCACTCCCTCAGTACTGACCCTCTGACGGTGCAGCACTCCCTCAGTACTGACCCTCCGACAGTGCAGCACTCCCCCAGTACTGACCCTCCGAGAGTGCAGCACTCCCTCAGTACTGACCCTCCGACAGTGCAGCACTCCCTCAGTACTGACCCTCCGACGGTGCAGCACTCCCTCAGTACTGACCCTCCGACAGTGCAGCACTCCCCCAGTACTGACCCTCCGACAGTGCAGCACTCCCCCAGTACTGACCCTCCGACAGTGCAGCACTCCCCCAGTACTGACCCTCCGACAGTGCAGCACTCCCCCAGTACTGCACTATAAGTGTTGTGCTCTTGTCTGTTTTGGGGAGTGAGTGTCAGGGGGCGATTGTCTCCCAGCATTCCTCATGGTGGCTGATTGGTTCCACCTGAGGGGCAGGAATTTGCCGCTCAGGATAAATGCTTTCCCTGACCTTCCATCGTCTGTGAGTAAATCTAGGAACTCCTGGAATGTGTGGAAATCTGAGGTGTACATTTCTCCCCCCAATTCCCTGAGGTTTCTTCCCACTTTGCCTGTGTCTGGGGCAAAGGAGCAAATGAACCTGTGTTGAATTTTGTCATCATCCTTTCGGTCAAAGAGTTGCCCAATTTGTGGGGCAGGAAAGGTTAAAGGTCAAGCCTATGTCCAGGCTGGGGTTACAGATTCTGTTTCATTTTGGTCAGGTGGGGGTTGGGTGTGGTGGTTGGGTACTGGAAGCATGGGTTGACCTTGCCATCTGCCCCTAGGCACTGGTGAGGCAATTCTCAGGCACCCTGGTAACTTCCTGATTGAAGCTGTCCACAGCAGAAGTCCTGTGAGTGGGAGCTGGCACTGACTGCACTCAAACCACAGTCAGCTCATGGAGCAAGGAATGCTGGGCTGAGCTTCACAAACCCAAATGTTTCCTGTTTGAGGACTCAGCTTGGACTCCCTCGGGCTTGGAGAGGAGTTGTGATCGAGGTGTTTAAGATAATTGAGGGATTCAATCGGGTCGATAGAGAGAAACTATTTCCACTAGTTGGGGGGGAGGGGGTGAGAAGTCCAGAACTAGGGGGCAGAACCTGAAAATTCGAGCCAGGCCGTTCAGGAGCGATGTCAGGAGGCATCTCTTCACACACAGGGGAGTAGGAATTGGGAGCTCTCCCCCTGCAAAGAAACTGTGGAGACCTGGGGTCAATTGAAAAATTCAAAATGAGATTGCTGGACTTTTTGGGGTTAAGTGTATTAAAGTTATAGAATCAAGGTTGGTTAATACAGATCAGCTGTGATCGAATGGAATAGTGTAACAAGCTTGAGGGGCAGAGTGGCCTCGGCCAACTCCAAAGTGTTTCAAAACAATTTCTTTCTTTGGCCTAATCACAGTTCACCAGCACAGTCCGGATGAGATGTCATGGATGATGCTGTGCAGGGTCACTGGCAAACCTGGCCGTGATTCTGCCCCAGCTGAGGGGTATCCCCCTCTGCCTGAGGGTAGCCGGGGTCCTGCTGGGTCCCGGATTTGGAGGAGTTGCGGGGGGTTCTGAGCATTGTGCTGGAGTGATGGGCAGCCATTTCCTTTCTTTGGGAGATGTACTTCACAGAAGATCACCATGTTCTTAACAAAGTCTCCGCACTCCCTCGTTCCCAATGAATCAGCCCTCACGCCAATCTCAAAGTTTTCGCCTGAATGTAACCAGGGGTTAGAGTGAATGACAGTATACCAGCACCCAGCTGCCCACACACACTGCCCATTGTTAATGAGACCGGCTCGGTCACACTCAGTCACTTACCCGGGCCTGCTGTAATATTGCCTGTGCCTGGGCCTCCTGTGCTGAGAGCATCGGCCCCTTTTCTCCAGCGCTGCCTCCTCCTGTGAACCGGAACTGAGGGGAAACAGTGGAGTGAGTGTCAGCAGCAAATAGACAAGGAAGCAAGATCACAGCGATCGCCACTTAACCCTTAACTCCTGTGGCTCGGCTCATTCTGTTCACTGGTGCTATACCTCCCCATGTAGGCAGAGTGTAGAGGGAGCTTTACTCTGTATCTAACCCTGTGCTGTACCTGTCCTGGGAGTGTTTGATGGGGACAGTGTAGAGGGAGTTTTACTCTGTATCTAACCCCGTGCTGTACCTGTCCTGGGAGTGTTTGATGGGGACAGTGTAGAGGGAGCTTTACTCTGTATCTAACCCCGTGCTGTACCTGCCCTGGGAGTGTTTGATGGGGACAGCGTAGAGGGAGCTTTACTCTGTATCTAACCCCGTGCTGTACCTGTCCTGGGAGTGTTTGATGGCGACAGTGTAGAGGGAGCTTTACTCTGTATCTAACCCCGTGCTGTACCTGTCCTGGGAGTGTTTGATGGGAACAGTGTAGAGGGAGCTTTACTCTGTATCTAACCCTGTGCTGTACCTGTCCTGGGAGTGTTTGATGGGGACAGTGTAGAGGGAGCTTTACTCTGTATCTAACCCCGTGCTGTACCTGTCCTGGGAGTGTTTGATGGGGACAGTGTAGAGGGAGGTATACTCTGTATTTATTTACTCTGTAGGTGCGAATAACTGGTTTGTGTGACTGATCTTCATGGCAAAGGGAGTGTTTGTCCGAGGAACTGACGCTGGCTCTGAGTGTTATTGTGAATACTTACAGGCAGCATCAGCATGGTCCCTGGTGGTCCGGGTAATCCGTCAGCTCCGGGAAGTCCAGATCGTCCTCGGGGTCCCTGGTGTGGGAGGAAGCAGAAATTCACAATGTGGAAACCAACAAGGAAATTAAGAACTGAATAGAAACCGGATAGAAACTGAATAGAAACCGGATAGAAACTGAATAGAAACCGGATAGAAGCTGAATAGAAACCGGATAGAAACTGAATAGAAACCGGATAGAAACTGAATAGAAACCGTATAGAAGTTGAATAGAAATCGGATAGAAACCGGATAGAAACTGGATAGAAACCGGATAGAAACTGGATAGAAACTGAATGGAAACCGGATAGAAACTGGATAGAAACTGCACAGAAACCGGATAGAAACCGGATAGAAACTGAATAGAAACTGAATAGAAACCGGATAGAAACTGGATAGAAACCGGATAGAAACTGAATAGAAACCGGATAGAAGCTGAATAGAAATCGGATAGAAACTGGATAGAAACTGGATAGAAACTGGATAGAAGTTGAATAGAAATCGGATAGAAACCGGATAGAAACTGGATAGAAACCGGGTAGAAACTGGATAGAAACCGGATAGAAACTGGATAGAAACCGGGTAGAAACTGGATAGAAACCGGATAGAAACTGGACAGAAACTGGATAGAAACTGCGTGGAAACTGGATATAAAGGGACTGAGAGAAGGAATCCGGGGAGAGAGGGGGGTGTGAGTTCCAGGGTGTGGGTCGGGAGGGTGATATGGGGCCGGGTTGGGGGGAGGTGAGCATCAATTACTGGAGGGTGATGGGAATGCTCTACCTGGACCGGGGCTGAGAGAGACAGGAGAGGGGGAGGAGTTTCAGGAACAGGGATAGGAACAGGAGGAGGACATTCAGCCCCTCGAGCCTGCCCCCCATTCAATGAATCCATGGTACATCTGCGACCTGACTCCCTAAACCCACCTTTACCCCCTATCACTAAATACCTTTGCTTAACAATATCTATCTCACATCATCCCCCAGGGGAGAGGGTCAATTGAGGGTGGGATGGGGGTTCTTGAGAAGAGGGGAGAGGGAGGGGAGCTTTGCGGAGAGGGGATTAGGGGAAGAAGATTCAGAGTTCGGGGAGGGAGTTGAGGGAGAGGAGGTTTGCAGAGAGGAGAGACGGGTTGAGGGCGGAGGAGAGAGGGTTCAGTGTTCAGTGTTCAGGGAGAAGCATTTTGGGCTTTGGGGAGGGGCAGCCCTCAGCACCACAAGTCCATGTTTGGAAGTGTGCAGAAGGAGCTTGTTATGGCAGTATTTACCAGAGGGTGGCAGCAAGAGACCGTGATGGCACTGCCTTCAGAGAGAGAGAAAAAGAGTGAAAGAGTGAGAGTGAGAGAGAGAACAAGAGAGAGGAAGAGAGAGAGAGAGGGAGGGAGAGAGAGGGAGAGAGGGAGGGAGAGAGAGGGTGAAAGAGAGTGAGAGCAAGAGAGAGGGGGAGTGAGAGAGGGGGAGAGAGAGAGAGAAAGAGCAAAAGAGAGAGAGCGAGAGAGACAGAATGAGAGAGAGAGAGAAAAAGAGAGAGATAGGGAGGGAGAGAGATGGAGAGGGAGAGGGAGGGAGAGGGAGGGAGAAGGAGGGGGGAGAGAGATAGAGAGAGAGAGAGAGAGGGAGAGGGAGGGAAAGGGAGGGTGATCTCTGCATGATGAGGGTCAGGTGCGAAATTCAACCGTGAAGCTATATGTTTTGCATTGTTCCTTTAACATTTTCTTTACAGTCCTGGAGAATTTGCCAAGTGCAGGAAGCCAACATTAAATGTTTGTTCTAATCGGGATTAACAAGGAATCTGTTGCTTTAAAAGCTCTTCAAATCTGATGATTGTATTTGAGGTTTGGGATGTTATATAACTCCGCTCACTAGTGAACCTGTGAAGAGACGTTTCCCATCTCTGTTTGACGTAGGAGCCAGAACTCCAGAAATGGTGGTGGTGTGGGAGTGAGGAGGAGGCGTCTGAGACACTTTGCATCTGCCTTAGCTTCCCAGGAATGGGAAGAGGGAACAAACAAGACAGAAGGCCAGAAACTGTGCCTGAGCAAGGAGCTGGAGGGAGTGCGTGATGAGGAGCGGATAGTACAGTGCCAGAGTACAGGTCACACTGTGCGGCGCCAGAGTACAGGTCACACAGTACGGCATCAGAGTACAGGTCACACTGTACGGCGTCAGAGTACAGGTCACACTGTGCGGCACCAGAGTACAGGTCACACTGTACCGCACCAGAGTACAGGTCACACTGTACGGCGTCAGAGTACAGGTCACACTGTACGGCGTCAGAGTACAGGTCACACTGTACGGCATCAGAGTACAGGTCACACTGTACGGCACCAGAGTATAGGTCACACTGTACGGCGTCAGAGTACAGGTCACACTGTACGGCACCAGAGTACAGGTCACACTGTACGGCACCAGAGTACAGGACACACTGTACGGCGTCAGAGTACAGGTCACACTGTACGGCATCAGAGTACAGGTCACACTGTACGGCACCAGAGTACAGGTCACACTGTACGGCATCAGAGTACAGGTCACACTGTACGGCACCAGAGTACAGGTCACACTGTACGGCGCCAGAGTACAGGTCACACTATACAGTGCTAGAGTACAGGTCACACTGTATGGCGTCAGAGTACAGGTCACACTGTACGGCATCAGAGTACAGGTCACACTGTACGGCACCAGAGTACAGGTCACACTGTACGGCATCAGAGTACAGGTCACACTGTACGGCACCAGAGTACAGGTCACACTGTACGGCGCCAGAGTACAGGTCACACTATACAGTGCTAGAGTACAGGTCACACTGTATGGCGTCAGAGTACAGGTCACACTGTACGGCATCAGAGTACAGGTCACACTGTACGGCGCCAGAGTACAGGTCACACTGTATGGCGCCAGAGTACAGGTCACACTGTATGGCGCCAGAGTACAGGTCACACTGTATGGCGCCAGAGTACAGGTCACACTGTACAGTGCTAGAGTACAGGTCACACTATACAGTTGCAGAGTACAGGTCACACTGTACGATGCCAGAGTACAGGTCACACTGCAATGTTCCAGAGTACAGATCACACTGCACAGTGCCAGAATCCAGGTCACACTGCACACTTCCAGAGTACAGGTCAGTCACACTGTACAGTGCCAGAGTACAGGTCACACTACATAGTTCCAGAGCACAGGTCACACTACATAGTTCCAGTGTACAGGTCACACTGCAATGTTCTAGGGTACAGGTCACACTGCACAGTTCCAGAGTACAGGTCAGTCACACTGTACAGTGCCAGAGTACAGGTCACACTGCACAGTTCCAGAGCACAGGTCACACTACATAGTTCCAGTGTACAGGTCAGTCACACTGTACAGTGCCAGAGTACAGGTCACACTGCACAGTTCCAGAGCACAGGTCACACTACATAGTTCCAGTGTACAGGTCAGACACACTGTACAGTGCCAGAGTACAGGTCACACTGCAATGTTCCAGAATCCAGGTCACACTGCACAGTTCCAGAGTACAGGTCAGTCACACTGTACAGTGCCAGAGTACAGGTCACACTGCACAGTTCCAGAGCACAGGTCACACTACACAATTCCAGTGTACCGGTCACACTGCACAGTTCCAGAGCACAGGTCACACTGCACAGTTCCAGAGCACAGGTCACAGTGCACAGTTCCAGAGCACAGGTCACACTGCACAGTTCCAGAGCACAGGTCACACTGCACAGTTCCAGAGCACAGGTCACACTGCACAGTTCCAGAGCACAGGTCACAGTGCAATGTTCTAGAGCACAGGTCACACTACATAGTTCCCGAGTACAGGTCACACTGTACGATGCCAGAGTACAGGTCACACTGCAATGTTCCAGAGTACAGGTCACACTGTACAGTGCCAGAATGTGGAGCAACCACAATCCCAGGAGTGAGGGATTAATAGAGCCTCTGACCCCTAGTCCTCCCCGCCTCCATCCTTCCCTTGCACTCCCCTCTCCATTCTTCTCCCCTCCCATCTTCCACTCCCACCTCACACTCTCCCCTCCTCCTCACTGCCTGGGCTCTATGTGAGTTGAGTAAGGGTTACACCCACTCTCCCCTCACTCAGGTGAGGAGATTCCGTGCGTGGAGGGCAAAAGTCAATTGTTTTGCTGTAACGTTTAACCAGTATGAGACTCAGTTCCGATCTCTGGGCTGCTTTAAGACTCTGGCAATTTTCCCTGAATCTTTTATCTTTGCTCCCAGTCAGAACAGGCTGGAACTCGCAATCAGTTTAATTACTTCGAGAGTTTTGGAAGAATTCCCACAGATTAATCACTCCCCTCCTAGCAGTAAATGTACAGCATCAAACAGCCTCTACTCACCCTCAAGCCCGGATCACCTACTGGCCCTGGAGGTCCAGGGGGCCCACTGCGCCCAGGGTGACCCTGTAAACAGTAACAGAAAGACAAGTGAGAGATCAGCGGAGATCAAACATCAGGCATTAAACATTTCTCCAAGCGAGGGTGGTCAGGCAGAAATAATAGGGATTGATTATTAGCAAGAGAGGACACTTTAAATACTCTCATTTCAAACAACCAAATCCTGCACGTGTTAGTAATTCGAAAAGAATGCAGTTATAAATACATTCAGAAAAGCACAAAAAACCAAACTGTGTCCTTAGGGTTTCAGAACATGTGACTCACAGATGGTCCTTCAGGGCCCGGAGGCCCTTCAATCAACATTCCCTAGAATGAGCAAAAAAAAACAGAATTAATAACGTCAAACACACACTGTACCAGTAGCTAAATGAGTCAGTAACTCATAAACAGGGAGTAGGCCCAGACAGAGACTACACAACACACAGAGAGAATGGACAGTTTGTAAACATGGGTGATACATTGATGTTAATCCAACTCCCTCACACTGTCACTCAGTAACCCCTCTCCCCCCAGTGCCCTGTGTTACTGACTGTATCTCTACTGATGTTAATCCAGCTCCCTCACACTGTCACTCAGTAACCCCTCTCCCCCAGTGCCCTGTGTTACTGACTGTATCTCTACTGATGTTAATCTAGCTCCCTCACACTGTCACTCAGTAACCCCTCTCCCCCAGTGCCCTGTGTTACTGACTGTATCTCTACTGATGTTAATCTAGCTCCCTCACACTGTCACTCAGTAACCCCTCTCTCCCGGTGCCCTGTGTTACTGACTGTATCTCTACTGATGTTAATCTAGCTCCCTCACACTGTCACTCAGTAACCCCTCTCCCTCCAGTGCCCTGTGTTACTGACTGTATCTCTACTGAATTTAATCCAACTCCCTCACACTGTCACTCAGTAACCCCTCTCCCCCGGTGCCCTGTGTTACTGACTGTATCTCTACTGATGTTAATCTAGCTCCCTCACACTGTCACTCAGTAACCCCTCTCCCTCCAGTGCCCTGTGTTACTGACTGTATCTCTACTGAATTTAATCCAACTCCCTCACACTGTCACTCAGTAACCCCTCTCCCCCGGTGCCCTGTGTTACTGACTGTATCTCTACTGAAGTTAATCCAGCTCCCTCACACTGTCACTCAGTAACCCCTCTCCCCCAGTGCCCTGTGTTACTGACTGTATCTCTACTGAATTTAATCCAGCTCCCTCACACTGTCACTCAGTAACCCCTCTCCCCCCAGTGCCCTGTGTTACTGACTGTATCTCTACTGAAGTTAATCCAGCTCCCTCACACTGTCACTCAGTAACCCCTCTCTCCCCAGTGCCCTGTGTTACTGACTGTATCTCTACTGATGTTAATCCAGCTCCCTCACACTGTCACTTAGTAACCCCTCTCCCCCAGCACCCTGTGTTACTGACTGGGGAGGGGAGGGAGGGGGGCGGTTGGGAGGGGTGTGAGGGGAGCCCAGAACAGGGGGGCACAACCTCAAAATGAGAGCCAGGCCATTCGGGGGTGATGTCAGGAAGCACTTTGTCACACACAGGGGAGTGGAAACCTAGAACTCTCTCCCCAGTTGAAAATTTCAAAACTGAGATTGATTGGATAAAGGGATTAATGGAATCAAAGCAGGTAATTGGAGTTAAGATAAAAATTAGCCATGATCCGATTGAATGGAGAAACAGGCTTGAGGGGCTGAATAACCTCCCTCCAAACCTATATTCCTATGTCCCTGCATTTCTGTCTCTCTGTGTCCTTGTGTTTCTGTCTGTCTGTCTCCCAGTGTCCCTATCTCCCAGTGTCCCTATCTCCCAGTGTCCCTATCTCCCAGTGTCCCTGTCTCCCAGTGTCCCTATCTCCCAGTGTCCCTATCTCCCAGTGTCCCTGTCTCCCAGTGTCCCTATCTCCCAGTGTCCCTATCTTCCTGTGTCCCTATCTCCCAGTGTCCCTGTCTCCCAGTGTCCCTGTCTCCCAGTGTCTCTATCTCCCAGTGTCCCTATCTCCCTGTGTTCCTATCTCCCAGTGTCCCTATCTCCCAGTGTCCCTATCTCCCAGTGTCCCTATCTCCCAGTGTCCCTATCTCCCAGTGTCCCTATCTTCCTGTGTCCCTATCTCCCAGTGTCCCTATCTCCCAGTGTCCCTATCTCCCAGTGTCCCTATCTCCCTGTGTCCCTATCTTCCTGTGTCCCTATCTTCCAGTGTCCCTATCTTCCCGTGTCCCTATCTTCCTGTGTCCCTATCTCCCAGTGTCCCTATCTCCCAGTGTCCCTATCTCCCAGTGTCCCTATCTCCCAGTGTTGCTGTGTCCTTGTGCCCAGTGTTCCTGTCTCCCTGTGTTCTAGTTAAACAGTGAAGGACTGAAAATCACAAACTAAATGGACTTTGTAAGAAGAGAAATCTCTGAATATAATCAGACTACAACTGAGGAGATAATGACTGATAAATTCCCATTCCCGCTATGAAGTGTCCTTTGGGCTGTTTTCAGGGAGTGATGTCAGAGGAGAGACATGTTGGGTAGTTAAAGAAATAAGAAGTCAGTTAGTTATGAGAATTTTGCAGCTTTAAAGATGGTCCTTGAGTTCTCGGGACAAGATCCCACCTGAACCTCCTGGATAACTGGCTCCATTTATATTCCAGGCACAGGGACAGGTTAAAGGTAACAGTTCCCAGCATGCAGCCTCATAGGGGATTCAGAACGGAGGCCGTGTATCCCATGAGGACCATGGACAGTTTAATCGGAAAGTCCTTCAGTCCATGACTCGAGAATTCTGATGCCTTTGTTGTGGTTCCTCTCACAGCTGCATCATAAAGGTGACCAGTTAATCGTCTCATGTACGAGACATTTTACCAGATGTTGTCTTGTGAAACAGTGGACGCTGTTTCTCTCAATCAATCGCAGAATAAAACCTTCCTCATCAATAGATTTTGCTGTGCAGATTTTCCTGTGTCCAGCTGCAGGACAGATTGAATTGACCAGAATTCCACACAGCGTGTGCTGCCAGGGCCCTCTGCAGCTCAGAGCCTGTATGTTCAGGGGTCTCAGCTCCTGCTTTCGGAGGTTGCTATCTGGCGGGGGGTGGGTATTGGGGGTGGAGGGGTGTTTTACAGATATTCAGCTCTCCTGTTGGGTTTTGAATGGAAGGGGGGGGTTTCAGGGAGTGGAGTTGGGAGGGGGTGTGAAAGCCGTGACACTGTGAGCAGAGGCAGAGGCAGAGGCAGTGGTTTTGGTGATACCAGTCAGTGTGACCCCCCTCCTGCCAGCGGTATCTCCCAGTTACTCCATCAAAGTCCTTCCTATTCCTCTCTGCCATATTTGAAGGGATTAAAGAGTAGCTCTGTCCTCTGAGTGTCAAACAGAGTGGGTAAAGACAGAGCAACATGAATTCAGCCCCTTGAACCTTTCAGTTAGATCATGGGTCATCTGTATCTTAACTCCATTTAACCCCCTTGATTCCCTTACCATTAACAAACTTACCCAACAGAATACATCCATCTCAGATTTTGAAATTCTCATCTTTCCCTCTGGTTCTTCTACCAATTCTCTTCAATCTGTGTCTCACTGGTTACTGACCCTCGCGTCAATGGAAACAGTTTCTCCTTATTTACTCTATCCAAACACCTTCATCTACCTGTCAGCTACATTTGAAGAGATGTCACACCAATAGCAGGCAGACGTGTAGCTTTTTGAATGCTATAGCCATCCTATTGGATAGAGCACCAGAGCAGATTTCTGCAGCATCTCTCACTGGCCAGTGCCGGAGCACTGGAACCAGGGGGCTTCCACTGTCAATCTCAGATAGATACCCTGGGTGTGACAGGATCAGGACCAAGTGATGGTAGTGGTGGAGGAGCAGGCGGTAGCTGTTAGCTCATGGCCCAGCTGCATGGCCCTGGGTATCTCCAGACTCCCCCTGCCCACATTTAAAGATTGTGACTGAGCTCTGATGTTATCTCTCCACCGCTCGATGGAACCAGGACTCCACCATGACCCCACAAGACACCAAACCCAGTGGGATCCTTACTCTGGTCACTGGCTGACAGATCTCAGGGCTCCAGTTTAGGGCAGGATGCCAGTGTCCAGTGTGCAGGAGGGTGGAGTGAGAGACGCTGGACAGGACCTTGTTTTCTCATTGTTTTCCAGAACCTTCCAGCCACACATTGATGGGTTCTCAGGCAAAGGTGAGTCTAAAGCTTCCCACAGAATGACACATGGAACCCAGCTAGAGACACAGCCAGAGCAGACTGCTGTATTCACCCAGAATACTCACAGGTTCAATAATGGCCGGTTCACCCTTCTGACCCTTCTCACCCCTTGGACCATTGGCCTAGAGATTACAAAGAAAAGAGAACATGTTAATTTGACTCAACAGAATTTTACTTCCAATTTTAGCAAATTAATGATCTAGAGGATGGATATTAATAGATAGAACAATCAACATGAGATGGTGGGAGAGTGAGGGGGAGGGGAGGGGAGCGAAGGGTGGGGGGGTGAAGGGGAGGGAGAGCGAGGGGGACCAAGGTGTAGGGGAGGGGGTGGGAGAGCGAGGAGAGAGAGAGTGAGGGGATGGAGAGTGAGGGGAGAGCGAGGGGATGGGAGAGTAGGGGAAGGGAGAGGGGCGGGGGAGCAAGGGAGAGGGAGAGCAAGGGAGAGGGAGAGCGAGGGGGAGGGAGCGTGACAGGGAGGGTAAGGGAAGCGAGGAGGAGGGGAGATGGTGAGGGTGAGGGAGAGCAAGGGGGAGGGAGAGAAAGATAGAGGGAGAGTGAGGGGGAAGGAGAATGAGGGGGAGGGAGAGTGAGGGGGAGGGAGAGCGAGGAGAGGGAGAGCAAAGGGTGAGAGAGTGAGGGGGAGGAAGAGCGAGGGGGAGGGAGAGCGAGGGGGAGGGAGAGCGAGGGGGAGGGAGAGCGAGGGGGAGGGAGAGCGAGGGGAGGCAGGCCAAGGAGGAGGGAGAGCGACAGGGAGGGTAAGGGGAGTGGAGGGGAGGGGAGGTGGTGAGGGGAAGGGGGAGTGAGAGTGGGCAGGAGAGAGGGTGTGGAGAACAGGGGTGTGTCAGGGGGCCGAGGTTATAAATTGTAGAGGAAACTAGAAGGGACCACACAGAGTTGCCATTAAAGTCAAAAGTCTTCACAATCTGAAGATCTCACCCTTCCATAGTCCGTATCTGTACGTGCAGGCGAAACTGGACCAACTTCTGATCCACTTTCAGGATCCTCATAATCGTAATAAACTTCATAGTCATCAAAGAATGAGTTGGGATCTTCTTCATTGATTGTTGTTACATTGAACTTGTCTTCAGTTTCCCCTGAAACTGATGTCTCTTCCAAATCCACCTCAGTGTACTCTGGATTTTCTTCCAGTACAGTCTCATTGTGGCTGAACACATCGATGCCAACAGTGTGGGTCTTTGTATGGTATCAGAACACAGGAAAGAGGAAAAATTCACCATTACTGAGCAACATAATGACAACAGAACGATACACTTACAGGGCCAAATAAAGAACAAGGATATAAACTGTAATGGAGATTGTGTTAATCAAACCTTTGCTAGGCTGCAGTAAGCAAGGTGAGGGTGGTGGGGGGTCCTGTATCATCTAACTGCCAATGAAAAGCAAGTGAGCAGAGTGGCACAGTGCCAGGGATTTTAAACTCCTCTCCCCTCCTCCCATTGAGTCGCCATGTTAAACTGTGGGATTTCTAGAATTACCTTAGGCTTGAAAAACAGTAAAAACTGGGAATTAAGAGTACAGGTCCAAACTGTTATTTCCTTCTGTGAGTTAATTCAGACACGATGAGGTTGCATCTATATCCTGTACCAGGGCCACCGCACCCCAATACCCACTCACTGCACATAACTCCATGCTGGAAATGTACACAGATGAAGAAAGGGAGGCAGGCAGATGGGGCAGCACCTCTCAATGCACAATGAGTCAGCAATTTAGCTGTAAAGACTCCAGATCCCATCTGTGCTCTTTCCTGAATCAATGCAGAGAGCAGTTCGAGATCTGGGGAGAGGGATAATCAATCGGGATTCCTGTTCTTGGCCATTATCCAGTGACACCGATTGAAAAGCAAGTGATGTTGGGGACAGTAGGAGGCCATTCAGCCCTTCAAGTCTGTTTCTCCGTTCAATTAAATCACAGCTGATCTGTAATCTTAACTTCATTGACCAGCCTTGATTCCTTAATCCTTAATCCCCTTACCCAACAAGATATCAATCTCAGTGTTGACATTTTCAATTGACCCCCAGTCTCAACAGCTTTTTGGGGGGGGGGGGGGGGGGGGGTGAGAGAGAGTTCCAGGTTTCTACTCCCTTGTATGTGAGGAAGTGCTTCCTGACATTGCCCCTGAATGACCTGGCTCTCATTTTAAGGTTCTGCCCCCTTGTTCTGCACTCCCCCCACAAACTCAACCAGCCCCCACCCCGCCCCCAACCCCGCCAGGGGAAATAGCTTCTCTCTATCAATCCTATCAAATCATCTTACACCCCTTGATTAGATCACCCCTTCATCTTCTATACTCGAGGGAATTCAAGCCTAGTCTGTACAACCTGTCCTCGTAATTAACCCTTTTAACCCCAGTATCATTCTGGTGGATCTGGGCTGCACCCACTCCAAGGCCGTTATCTCCCTCCTGAAGGTGTGCTGTCCCAAGTGGAACCCAGGCACTCTGGATGGGCTCTGAGCAGAGTTCCGTACATCTGTAACTGGACAGTTCAGGCTGAGCATTGAGGTTTCCCGAAGTGAAATCAGCTTCCAGCATCCGTGTTAAAGCTCACGTGGCTGAGGTCCCAGAGAAGGACTGACACCCGTGCAATTCAGACCCCTGGAATAATCAGCACCTTCAGGAGGTCAGGGGAAAAAATTGGGAAACATGGAAATCGGATTGGGGTAATCTCCGGACAGGGCCAGACTTGTGAGCTTCCATCACTGGATCTGAAAAACAAAACATATTTAATACCTGATTGTCCAGCCAATCTCTTCTTGAAGCTACATCATCTTCTTTGTCCAATTTTTCATCTGTGAATGGATAATAATAGTCCTCTCCGTAGATATCATAATAGCTTGACGCTACTGTTGGGTATTCTACAGTCGTGGTTTCTGGGATGGTAACTGTAGTTTCCGCAAACACTTCTTCCTTAGCTTCAGTCTCACTCTCCTATATTGACAGGAAATAGAAACATTATTGCAGCCTCATGAATTCCACCAGTTTTTACTCTATTATCTCTTTGTCCCAGTATCCCAGCGACCCAATATCCCATTATCCCAACATCCCACTATCCCACTACCCCAGCGCCCCAGTGACCCATTATCCCAATATTCCATTATCCCAGCCCCACAATGCCCCAATATCCCAATATCTCAGTATCCCACTATCCCAGTGCCCCCAGTGTCCCTTTATCCCAATATCCCACTATCCCAGCCCCCCACTGTCCCATTACCCTAATATCCCAGTATCCCAGCCCCCCATTGTCCCATTATCCCAATATCAAGTATCCCATTCTCCCAGCACCCCCAGTGTCCCATTATCCCACTATCCCAATGCCCCTAATGTCCCATTATCCCAATATCCCATTATCCCAGTATCTCAGCGCTCCAGTGTCCCATTAGCCCAATATCCCAGTATCCCACTATCCCAGTGCCCTGTGTCCCATTATCCCAATATCCCACTATCCCAGCAGCCCCATTGTTCCAATATCCCAGTATCCCACTATCTCAGCACCCCCAGTGTCCCATTATCCCAATATCCCAGTATCCCACTTTCCCAGCACCCCAGTGTCCTAATATCCCAATATCCCAGTATCCCACTATCCCAGCACCCCCAATGTCCCATTATCCCAATATCCCAGCACCCCCAGTGTCCCATTATCCCAATATCCCACTATCCCAGTATCCCAGCAGCCCCAATGTTCCATTATCCCACTATCCCAGCACCCAGCATGTCCCATTATCTCAATATCACACTATCCCAGCTCCCTGATGTCCCATTATCCCAATATCCCAGTCCCCCAATGTCCCATTATCCCAATATCCCAGTATCACACTATACCAGCACCCCCAGTGTCCCATTATCCCAATATCCCACTATCCCAGCCCCCCAATGTCCCATTAGCCCAATATCCCAGTATCCCACCATATCAGCACCCCCAGTGTCCCATTATCCCAATATCCCAGTATCCCACTATCCCAGTGCCCCAGTGTCCCATTTTCGCTCCAGCATTCCATGTTTACCTGGTGATCTGGCACTTCAGTGATTGGTCCTGTGATCTGTTCTCCATATTCCGGAATTGTTTCAGTGGGGGCTTCCTTATAATCATCTGGGAATTCTTCATAATAAGGATATTCATAATAATAACTCTCTTCCAAATTCTGTGAAGAAAACATTAACCACTTAAGCACAGCTCGAGGAGGTGGGAGATCAGGCACTTCCTCGATCAGTAGGCGACAAACAATTTCCAAAAATATGGGGGAACAGAAGGGGAAGGGGGCTATGGGAGGTGGTGGTGTAGGGAGGTGGATAGGATGAAGGATATGGGGCTGGTAGATGAGGGGAGAAGAAGGCAGGAGAAGGATGGGGAGAGGGTTGGTGTGGAGGAGTAGAGGGAAAGGGGTAGGTAAGGGAATGAAACTGGGGAAGATGGGGAGAAGGGAAGGGTACTGGGGCTGGAGAGGGGGTAAGGGGAGGAAACTGGGGGAAGGGTACTGGGCGAGGGCAGGAGGCCAGCTGACGCCTGTGGAGTAAGGAGGAGTGAGTCTTCTCCATCCAGTGCCACAGAAAACACAATGGGCAGAATTTTCTGCCTGCCGGGCGGGCGGGTGGGCCCGACCCAATCTCCGGCGGGCGGGAAGTCGATCCCTGCCGGAGAAGCGGGCCCCGCCGCCATTTTAAGTGGGCGGGCCAATTAAGGCCCACCCAGCGTGACGCCCGGCGGGAAGCGCTATGCTCTTCCTGTGCGGGTGGGGGGGCGGGGGGGGGGAAATTCCCCAAATGCGAGAGTGCACATCTCCCTGAGGCTAAGTGCTGCCTCAGGGAGATCGCTGAAAGCTGTTCAAACATTAAAAATAGAAAAATAAAAAAATCCTTAACATGTCCCCCTCATGTGACAATGTCACACGAGATGGGACATGTTAATAAATTTCACTAAAACGTTATTAAAGTTTTTTAAACCCCACATGAAACCTCATCCCGCCGGTGGATGAGGTTTCATGTTTTTTCTATTCCCCGCCGGGGCTCCTGGCGGTGGATGGGCAGGTCCTTCAATTGTTTTAATGACCCTGTCAATGTCCTCGATTGGCCATTGACAGGTCGGCGGGCCCGCAGCTGATTTGGCTGTGCCCCCTCCTTCCTGAAAATTTAAATGGGGCGGGATGAGGTCAGGGGTTCCCCCCCACCCGACATCATCCTGCGTCATTTTGCGCGTCGGCGAGCAGGCCCCACCCCCCGCTCGCCAACGGCAAAATTCAGCCCAATGGTACTGAGGCCTTTTCTTCCCTGAGGCCCCTTTAAGGAGCTGTAAGGCCCGGAAGTCGCAGTCCCAAGGTATTGCAAGCTCCCAACTGGGGCACTCGAGGAAAACATTTGGGAGTCAGAGTCGGAAACAAGGCCTGAACTCAATTCAGAAAATAAGCCACGGCCAATTTAACCAGGCACAGACATACAAACATCGGCCCTGCTAAACCGCTATTAATGTTCTCATTTTAAAACAGGCCCAAGAGGTTACGTTTAAGCCCAAAGTCTTGAGCAAAAATCCACTTAAGGCCTCTTGGTATATTTGAGGCTCATGTTCTTTCACAGGAGATCCACAGAGACTAAGGAATGATCCTAAAGGAATGATCCTAAATATTTACACAAAGCGTTTTGAAAAGCTGCCCTCTCTCTGTAAACATTGGGAGACAGAAGGCCTCAGGCTAATGGAATGTAACGATTACATGTGGCAGGATCACAGGGAGTTCAGTTCCTTCTCTCCCTCTCTCGGAGAGCCACGTGCGGACAGGCAGTAAGGTGTAAGCAAGCTGCTGGAGCTCAGTGTCACAAAGAGACCCTCATTAATTTAAACAACCTTCCCCCACTCCCCTCCCCCCACTAGGTTACTAACTCTCCAGCTCTGTCCTGGAACCCCGCACAATGGATTCATTTCCAGGACATTGCAGGGAGTAAAAGCAAAATCACAGGGCTGCTGAAGTAAAATAGGCGTGTTTATTATTTAATTTTCTTTATATATTTTCCTTTATTAATTCGGAGATTGAAATCACACTGATTTGCAGTGTTAAACTCACAATGCAATTTGAGTGCACATCCTGAGCTGTTGATGGGTGAATGGAAGGCTGCCTGTGCCAAATGGGACCATGGCAACTAGATCCACTCCTGACACATACCCCCACACACAAATACCCCACACACAAATACCCCACACACTAATACCCCACACACTAATACCCCACACACAAATACCCCACACACAAATACCCCACACACTAATACCCCACACACAAATACCCCACACACAAATACCCCACACACAAATACCCCACACACTAATACCCCACACACTAATACCCCACACACTAATACCCCACACACTAATACCCCACACACTAATACCCCACACACAAATACCCCCCACACAAATACCCCCCACACTAATACCCCACACACTAATACCCCACACACTAATACCCCACACACAAATACCCCACACACTAATACCCCACACATTAATACCCCACACACAAATACCCCACACACTAATACCCCACACACAAATACCCCACACACAAATACCCCACACACTAATACCCCACACACTAATACCCCACACACTAATACCCACACACTAATACCCCACACACAAACACCCCACACACAAACACCCCACACACAAACACCCCACACACAAACACCCCACACACTAATACCCCACACACTAATACCCCACACACTAATACCCCACACACAAATACCCCACACACAAATACCCCACACACTAATACCCCACAAATAAACACCCCACACACTAATACCCCACACACTAATACCCCACACACTAATACCCCACACACAAATACCCCCACACAAATACCCCCCACACTAATACCCCACACACTAATACCCCACACACTAATACCCCACACACAAATACCCCACACACTAATACCCCACACATTAATACCCCACACACAAATACCCCACACACTAATACCCCACACACTAATACCCCACACACAAATACCCCCCACACAAATACCCCACACACTAATACCCCACACACTAATACCCCACACACTAATACCCACACACTAATACCCCACACACTAATACCCCACACACAAACACCCCACACACAAACACCCCACACACAAACACCCCACACACTAATACCCCACACACTAATACCCCACACACAAATACCCCACACACAAATACCCCACACACAAATACCCCACACACTAATACCCCACAAATAAACACCCCACACACTAATACCCCACACACTAATACCCCACACACTAATACCCCACACACAAATACCCCACACACAAATACCCCACACACAAATACCCCACACACAAATACCCCACAAATAAACACTCCACACACAAATACCCCCACACACAAATACCCCACACACAAATACCCCACACACAAATACCCCACACACAAATACCCCACACACAAATACCCCACACACTAATACCCCACACACAAATACCCCACACACAAATACCCCACACACAAATACCCCACAAATAAACACTCCACACACAAATACCCCCACACACAAATACCCCACACACAAACACCCCACACACAAATACCCCACACACTAATACCCCACACACTAATACCCCACACACAAATACCCCACACACAAATACCCCACACACTAATACCTCACACACTAATACCCCACACACAAACACCCCACAAAGAAACATCCCACACACAAATACCCCACACACAAACACCCCACACACAAACACCCCACACACTAATACCCCACAAATAAACACTCTACACACAAATACCCCCCACATAAATACCCCACACATAAATACCCCACACACAAATACCCCATAAATAAACACTCCACACACAAACACCCCACACACAAATACCCCACAAATAAACACTCTACACACAAACACCCCACACACAAATACCCCACAAATAAACACTCCACACACAAACACCCCACACACAAATACCCCACAAATAAACACTCCATACACAAACACCCCACACACAAATACCCCACAAATAAACACTCCACACACAAACACCCCACACACAAATACCCCCACAAATAAACACTCCACACACAAATACCCCCCACACAAATACCCCACACAAAAATACCCCACACAAAAATACCCCACACAAAAATACTCCACACATAAACACCCTATACACAAATATCCGATGCATAAATACCCCACACACACATACCCACACATCCCCATCCCCACACACACATACCCATCACATGACCATCAATCCATACCCCCACCCCACACATTTCAAATTTACAAATCCCAAATAATGATGTTGGATTCCTTCCTTGTGCTTCCGCGCTGCAGCCCAGGGTGTGTGTGTGTGGGTGTCATTCGAGGGGGGACAGGATGGGGGAAATTTGCAGGAGCCATTGACTGACCATGGATAGGATTTTGCGAATATAGTACACAGGGCCAAGAGTTGGAAACAATTGTGTCTCAGTCCCAGGCAGAACTACACCTCCACAACCCCAACCCACAGTCATGTTAAGCAGGGCAGCCAAGGTGATAAGGGATTGGCCTGGAGTCTCCTGGAATTGGAGATTTATTTCCTGACTATGGCTGTAAACAACCAGGAGGATGCACACAAGGAACATCACAAATAGTCCAGTGACTTTTTCATTTTCTTTGAATGGTTTTCATTCTAAATTTAAAAACATAGCAATTGGGGAAAATTGGATGAATTTGACTCAGTCAAACAGCCTATCAGGTAAGAGTGAGTCTCGCTCTCTCCCTAACTGGCCATGGACCAAAGGTGAGGAGGGCTGTGAGCAACCAATGGCAGGAGTGTGGGGACTCCCCCACATTTCCCCCATCCTGATGACATAGCCTGCTGGGATAGGGCCAAGGGTGAATTGGTGACCCCACAATGTGGTCGCTCGGGACGATGGGATTGTGAGTCTGCTCAGGCACTGTGGCACCAGAAGACCAAATGCGAGGTCCATCACAAACTGCTGAAAGAAAGAACTTACGTCATAGTCATCAAGGCTGGGATCCTGAGACTGTGGTGAGTCGGGTAGGGGATTATCACAGTCAGGGCTGTAATGTTCACAGTAATCATAAGCTGCTCTGTGGTCAGGTACGATCAGGAGTTGCTGGATGTCACCCTGTAACAAGGACAAAAATTATGTCAGTGACAACGGACCAGAAAACAAAGTGGCCTGGCAAACATGGACTAGGCCTCAAATATTAACAATATTAATATTATTATATTAACAATATTCCTTTCATTACAGCATTCCCATTATTTTCTATACAGTATTTTAAATGCAGATTTCCAGCATAGAATCTTACAGCACAGGACGAGGCCATTCAGCCCATTGCGCCTGTGCCGGCCCTTTGACAGGTCTATCCAATTAATCTCACTCCCCCTGCTCTTTCCCCACAGTCCTGTACGTTTCTCCTTTTCCAGCATTTCTCCAATTCCCTTTTGAAAGTTATTATTGAATCTGCTTTCACCGCCCTTTCAGGCAGCACCTTCCAGATCACAACAACCTCACTGTGTAAAAAAAAATTCTAAACTCCCCTCTGCTTCTTTTACCGATTCTCTTCAATCTGTGTCCCTCTGGTTACCGACCCTCCTGCCGCTGGAAGCCTCAATCCAATCAGCTCACATCCAATCAGCTCTCAGTGTGTAGGCAAGTGCAGCGGCCATTTTACAGACAGCAAGATGGTATAAACAGCGATCAGATCAATACTGTCGTCAGTTAATCTGAAGATGTTTGAGATCCTGGATCTCCGCATTCCTCCAATTTTGACCTCTTGAGCATCCCCGAGTTCCATTGCTTCACTATTGGTGGCCGTGCCTTCAGCTGCCTGGGCCCTAAGCTATGGAATTGCCCCCCCTAAACTTCTCTGCCCCTCTCTCTTCCTTTAACTAGCCTTGGGAGGCGGTGGCGTAGTGGCATTGTCACTCAACTGGTAATCTGGAAACCCAGGGGTAATAATGCTCTGGGGACCTGAGTTTGAATCCCCCCATTTGAATCCAATAAAAATCTGGAATTAAAAGTCTAATGATGACTGTGAAACCATCGCCGATTGTCATAAAAACCCAACTACTTCACTAATGCCCTTTAGGGAAGGAAATCCGCTGTCCTTACCTGGTCTGGCCTACATATGACTCCAGATCCATAGCAATGTGGTTGACTCTTAAATGCCCTCTGAACAAGGGCAATTAGGGATAAGCAATAAATGCCGGTCTAGCCAGTGATGCCCACATCTCATGAATGAACAAAAAAAAGACCCTCTTTTGGCCACCTGCCCTCATACCCCCTGACGTGCCTCAGTGTCAAACGTTCGTCCGATTTATGCCCCTGAGATGTCCCTTAGGAATATCCTGTTTTGTTAAAGGTGCCATATCAATGCTGGTTGTTGTAGAATGGCCAGGACACCAGGAGAATAGCTTCAGGCGACCCTGAATCAGAGATAGATTGGGTCCTGCTTTTGGGGATTTAGGGTCCAGTCCATTCACAGGACAGCATTAATGAAGAGAATTTACTATCAATATTAGTGAGTGATGAGAATTCAGAGCTGCTCCAATCTCAGAGGAACAAGATCCTTCCCACATTCAAAATCTTCTCTAAACCCCAGCCTTTCAAACACACTTTCTCCCCGAGATCACAGAATGACAGAATTTTAATGGCACAGAAGGAGGCCATTCAACCCATCGTGTCTGCACTGACTCTCCAAACGAGCATTATGACCTAGTGCCATTGCCCTGCTTTTTCCCCGTACCCCTGCACATTGTTTCTATTCAAATAATCATCTAGTGTCCTCTTGAATGCCTCGATTGAACCTGCCTCCACCACACTCCCAGGCAGGACATTCCAGACCTGAACTACTGGTCGTGTGAAAAAGCTTTTTCTCACGTCACATTTGCTTCTTTTGCAAATCACTTTAAATCTGTGTCCTCTCGTTCTTGATCCTTTCATGAGTGGGAACAGCTTCTCCCTATCTGCTCTGTCCAGCCCTGTCATGATTTTGAACATCCCTATCAAATCTCCTCTTAGCCTTCTTCTCTCCAAGGAGAACAGTCCCAACCTCTCCAATCTATCCTCATAGCTGAAGTTTCTCATCCCTGGAACCATTCTTGTAAACCTCTTCTGCACTCTCTCCAATGCGTTCACATCCTTCCTATAATGTGGCGCCGAGAACTATACACAATATTCCAGCTGAGGTCTAACGAGTATCTTATATAAATTCAGCATAACCTCCTTGTTCTCGTACTCAATGCCCACATTAATAAAGCCCAGGATACTATATGCTTTATTAACTGCTCTCTCCACCTGTCCTGCCACCTTCAATGATCTATGCACGTGTACACCCATGTCCCTCTGCATCCCGTTTTAGAATTGTACCCCTTATTTCATATTGTTTCTCCATGTTCTTCCTACCAAAATGCATCACCTCACACTTCTCCGCATTGAACTTCATCTGCCACCTATCTGCCCACTCCACCGACTTGTCTATGTCCTTTTGATGTTCTACACTGTCCTCCTCACAGTTCACAACACTCTCAAGTTTCATATCATCCGCAAACTTTGAAATTATCCCCTGCACACCAAGATCTAGATTATTTATAGGAAAAGCAAGGATCCCAATACCGACCCCTGGGGAACTCCACTACAAACCTTCCTCCAGCCTGAAAAATATCCATTAATCATTACTCGCTGTTTCCTATCACTTAGCCAATTTTGTATCCACGTTGCTACTGCCCCTTTTATTCCATGAACTATAACTTTTCCCACAATTCTGTTATGTGGCACTGTATCAAATGCCTTTTGAAAGTCCATGTAACCTCATCAACAGCATCACCCTCATTAACCCTCTCTATTACCTCTTCAAAAAACTCCAGCAAGTTTCCCTTAAGAAATCCATGCTGGTTCTTCCTAATCAACCCATATTTTTCCATGTGACTGCTAATTCTATCCCAAATAATTGTTTCTAGAAGCTTCTCCACTACTGAAGTTAAACTGACTGCTCTAATTGCTGGGCTTATACTTACAACCTTTTTAGAACAAGGGTGTATTGTTTGCAATTCTCCAGTCCTCTGACACCTCTCCTGAGTCTAGGAAAGACTGAAAGATTATGGCCAGTGCCCCTGCAATTTCTACTCTCACTTCCTTCAATATCCTTGGATGCATCTCATCTGGTCCCGGTGCCTTGTCAACTTTAAACACTGACAGTCTATTCAACACTTCCTCCTTGTCAATTTTGAACCCTTCTGGTGACAGAGTTTCCCCATTTGTCACCATGGCCTGGATAGCATCTACCTCCTTGGTAAAGATGGATGCAAAATATTCGTTTAATATCTCAGCCATGGCCCCATCGTCCATGTGTAAATTTCCTTTTAGGTCCCTAATTGGCCCCACTCCTCCTTTTACCATCCCTTTACTATTTATATGTCTATAGAAGACTGGGATTCCCCTTTATATTGGCTGCCAGTCTTTTCTCATAATCCCTTTTCGCTTCTCTAATATGCTTTTTCACCTCCCCTCTGAACCTTCTGTATTCCTCTTGGTTCTCAATTGTATTTTCTACCTGACACCTGTCATAAGCACACTTCTTCTTCTTTATCTTAATTTCTATCTCCTTTTTCATCCAGGGAGCTCTGGATTTGTTTGCCCTATCTTTCCCTTTTGAGGGAATGTACCTTGACTGTGCCCGAACCAATTCTTTTTTGAAGGTAGCCCATTGTTCAGCGACAGTTTTTCCTGCCAATCCTTCTTTCCAGTCTATCTGGCCCAGCTCCGTTCTTGCCCCATTGAAGTCAGCTCTTATCCAGTTAATTATTCTTACTCTGGATTGCCTATTGTCCTTTTCTATCATCATCCTAAACCTTATGATACAATGATCACTGTCTCTTAAATGTGCCCCCATTGACACTTGATCTACTTGGCCCACCTCATTTCCAAGAACCAGGTTCAAGAGTGCCTCTTTTCTTGTTGGATTGGACACATACTGCTGTAGAAAATTCTCCTGAATACAATCTAGGAACACTTGTCCCTTCTCTGCCCTTATACTATCACTATCCCACTATATATTCGGGTAATTAAAGCCCCCCATTATAACTACTCTATAATGCTAGCATCTCTCTGTAATTTCTCTGCAGATTTGTTCTTCTACATCCTTCTCACTAGTTGGCAGTCTATAGACTACACCGAGCAATGTAATTGCACCCTTTTTGTTCCTTAGCTCGAGCCAAATTGATTCTGTCCTTAAACCCTCTGGGACATCCTCTTTCTCCAGCACTGCAATGCTCTTCTTAACCAATATCGCCACCCCTCCCCCTTTTCTTCCTGCCCGATCTTTCCTGGACACCTTGTTCCCAGGAATATTTAACACCCAGTCCTGCCCTTCCTTCAGCCAGATCCCTGTTATCACCACAACATCATAGCCCTAACAGCACTGTGGGTGTACCTACACCACACAGACTGCAGCGGTTCAAGAAGGCAGCTCACCACCAGCTTCTCAAGGGCAACTAGGGACGGGCAATAAATGCTGGCCCAGCCAGCGCAGCCCACATCCCATCGATGAATAAAAAAAACATGGCACTCTGCGCCTGTACCTCAGCAATCTTATTTACCATGCTCCGCGCATTCACTCACATGCAGTATCACCCTGATTTAGACTTCATGGCCAGAATTTTATGGTCCCGTCACAGAGAGGACAGGGCTGTAAAATTTGGGGAGTCGTCCTAAACTCTCCTGACTTCGACAAGGCCGTAAGCTCCCACTGGCGTAAAATTCCACCCCATTACTTTCTCCCTTACTCTGACTCCACCAGTTAACTTACTATTCTCTATTCTAGTGCTATCCGTCTCTCCCAGTATTTTGTGCACCTTGGTATTACTTTCTAATACTCTCTCCTGGTTCCCACACCCCTGCTGAGTTAGTTTAAACTCTCCCCGTCAGCACCAGCAAAATGCCCCGACACTCAGTCCCAGCTCTGTTCAGGTGCAACCCTTCCTGCTTGTACAGGTGCCATCTCCCCCAGAGCCAGTCCCAGTGTCCCAGGAATCTAAAGCCCTCCCTCCTGCACCATCTTTCCAGCCACACATTCATCTGCCTTATCCTCCTATTTCTGTACTCACTGGCACGTGGCATTGGGGGTAATCCGGAGATTACTACTTTTGAGGTCCTGCTTGCTAATTTTCTACCTAGCTCCCTAAATTCCGATTGCTGGACCACATCCCCCTTCCTACCTAAGGACCAATGTAGACCACGACCTCTGGCTGTTCACCCTCCCCCAGAAGAATGTCCTGCAGCCACTTGGTGGCATCCTTGACCCTGGCACCAGGGAGGCAACATCCTGGAGTCACATCTACGGCTGCAGAAACGCCTGTCTGTTCCCCTAAATAACGAACCCCCATCACTGTTGCTCTTCCTTTCTGCTCCCTCTCCTCCTGTACAGTCGAGCTGCTCGTGTTGCCACAAACTTGGGTCTGACTGCACTCCTCTGAGGAACCAATGCCCTCACCAGCACCCAAAACGGAAAACCAATTAGCGAGCAGGACCACAGGGGACTCCTGCACCACCTGCCTGGTTCTCTTGGACTGCCTGGCGGTCACCCATTCCCTTCTGCCTGCATGCTCCTAGCCTGCAGTGTAACCACCTCTCTGAACATGCTATCCACAAAGCTCTCACCCTCGCGGATGCACCACAGAGACTCCAGCTGCCGCTCAAGCTCCGAGGCCCGGAGCTCAAATATTTGCAGCTGGCAGCACTTCCTGCACATGTGGTCTTCCAGGTCACCAGTGGTGGCCATGACTTCCCACATATTACAGGATATACATTCCACACAACTGAGCTGCCCTGCCATGTCTTAACTTTGCTTCCCTTACATTAACTTTATTTTACTTTGGTTTACTTATATTACTTTATTTTACTGGCCCTGACTTTCCCTTATTCCTAGTGTTTCTTACTCAAAACCAAGTAGCTACTTCTTTAAAAATAATACGCTTTTCTAACTTACAGCTATTTGAAGACACTCCCTAATAGCAGTTTCTCACCAACCAATGAACTTACAGTTTTCCTGTGATGTCACTGTTTGATATTTTTTCAAACTCAGCTCCGAAGGTGAGGTTTACACCCAGGTCTGTTTCTGCTCAGCTGCTCCGGTTCCCAACTGAGAATGATCCCGATGTTTACCACACTTCTTTGCCCTGCGCACCAAATTCCCGCGTCAACCTAATTCGCTACTCGGTCTCCGTCTCACTCTGGAGTATTCGCCTGTCTCCACGCGCGCCCTTCACTGACTACACTAACAATCACTTTCCCAACAAACACAGAGAAGTAGCCGGGTGTTTGCTGGCATTCTGTACACACATTCTGAGTAGATGCTGGAGAGCAGCCTTGCCCAGTCCCTTTGGAAGCCAGTGGGTAGCACACGTCTCTGAAGGTCATGGATTCAAATCCCACTCAAGGAAATGAGGCCCAGATTTTTGCTCCCAGGTCAGGTTGAAAGAATTCCTGGCTTTGTGAACCCAACCTTTAAAAATGGCTGCCCAGGAGTTGAATTTTAAGTCCGGGTTGGGGGGTGGGGTGGGTTAGAAGTTGGGCGGGTGACCCTGTGAAGGATGCTGAGTGTGGAGGTGGGCTGGGCAGTAGGCCTGCCTCAGGGCTCTGGCCCTGTGTCCAACGTTTAAATCTATACATTCCGGGTTTCACACTCCTTGCCAACCAAAATCCCACGACAGTGGTGCCAACTGGTGATTTAAATGACCAACTGCCTGCGTGCTGTCCCCAGGAAATTGGGAAGTGCTGCGTTAGGGGGCAGGACCTGTGATGTTTGGGCAGTTCTGCAATTTACGTCACAACAGAGAGGCAAAAACCTGGGCCTGAAGCACAAAATCTAGGCTGACACTCCCAGTGAATTAGTGAGGGAACTGTCAGAGGGTCAGTACTGAGGGAGTGCTGCAGTCGGAGGGTCAGTACTGAGGGAGTGCTGCACTGTCGGAGGGTCAGTACTGACGGAGTGCCGCACTGTTGGAGGGTCAGTACTGAGGGAGCGCCGTGCTGTCAGAGGGTCAGTACTGACAGAGTGCCGCGCTGTCGGAGGGTCAGTACTGCGGGAGCACCGCACTGTCAGAGGGTCAGTACTGAGGGAGCGCCGCACTGTCAGAGAGTCAGTACTGAGGGAGCACCGCACTGTTGGAGGGTCAGTACTGCGGGAGCACCGCACTGTCAGAGAGTCAGTACTGAGGGAGCACCGCACTGTCAGAGGGTCAGTACTGAGGGAGTGCTGCATTGTCAGAGAGTCAGTACTGAGGGAGTGCTGCACTGTCAGAGAGTCAGTCCTGAGGGAGCACCGCACTGTTGGAGGGTCAGTACTGCGGGAGCACCGCACTGTCAGAGAGTCAGTACTGAGGGAGCACCGCACTGTCAGAGGGTCAGTACTGAGGGAGTGCTGCATTGTCAGAGAGTCAGTACTGAGGGAGTGCTGCACTGTCAGAGAGTCAGTACTGAGGGAGTGCTGCACTGTCAGAGAGTCAGTACTGAGGGAGTGCTGCACTGTCAGAGAGTCAGTCCTGAGGGAGTGCTGCATTGTCAGAGGGTCAGTCCTGAAGGAGTGCCGCACTGTCAGAGGGTCAGTCCTGAGGGAGTGCTGCACTGTCAGAGGGTCAGTCCTGAGAGAGTGCCGCACTGTCAGAGGGTCAGTCCTGAGGGAGCGCTGCACTGAATGCTGATGTAAATAGATTGCATTGATATTCCCTCTTTAAGGAACTCTGCTCCATGTTAAACAACTGAATCTCTGTCCTTCCCCCAGCTAAACTGTCCTGTCCTCCCCACCTCCTGTTTGTTGTCAACAATTTGCTTTTCCCCAGTCCATCTAAGTGAGACCCCCCATGTGGAGAGAGACATGGCTGTGAGCCTCAGACACAATGATGTCGTGCAGCTGCCGCTCAAAGCCTTTCATTTCGAAAACCTGAAAGGCAGCTGTGATCGGAGAGCAAACTGATCTGAGAAATGCAGTAACAGCTGCAGCCACAGTCAAAACAAGGAGAGAAATTCCACCTGTGCCAACATGTGTCACCTTCTCTCTGTTTTAATCAAAATCAGTCAGACCAAAACTTCCTGTTTGTGCTCCTCCCAATCTCCAAATCTTCCAACTTGCACACTCTCCCTCCCCGAAACCACATCGCCAATCAATTCTCACTGTCACTCAGCATCATGGCTGGGTGTGGGGTGTTGGAGTGTTGAGTGCTGAGAGTTGATTGTTGAGGGGTGAGGTGTGAGTACTGGATGCTGAATGGTGAGGGTTGAGTGTTTGGGGTTGTGTATTGAGGGTTGAGTGATTCAGGCAGGTAGGGTAGTGAGCATAGGGTGGCTAACATTGGTACAGACTGGCATCATGTCATTGTGACTCAGTAATGAAAAGGGGGTTGTTAAATATTCAGCCTTTTCAAGAATCCTTTCCAAAGGATTGAGTATTTAATAATCATTTAACTTCATGTTATTTATCGCGTGAAGATATATCAGAACATGTGAAACCAAATGGATTCCATAAACCAGACAAAGCAGCAACAACTGAGGAAAAGATGGAGAGAGAGGGAGACAGGCAGAGAGCGCAAGAGAGAGGGAGAGCGAGAGATAAAGAACGAGAGAGAGGGAGAGCAAGAGGGAGAGAAAGAGGGAAGGGGAAGAGAGAGAGAAATTTGGAGAGGAGTGAAACAGGAAACTGCAGTGGTAGAAAAAGAAGAAGAGGGGTAGATTGGAAAAATGTGTGAAGAGAGGGAGAGTGAATGGTGAGCACAGAGAGAGAGGATGGGGAGAGGAAGAATGAACAGGCACAAGGAGAGTGAGAGAGAGAGGGGAGAAAGGGAAAGTGAGAAAGAATGAAAGGTGAAGAGAAGGGTGGAGGGAGAAGCAGAATGAGGGAGAGGAAGACAAAGTGAAGTGAAAAATAGCTCAATAATTCACAAAAGTCACAAATGTATTTCCTTGGTGTGGAATCAGATGCAGTGTAACATTGTACAAAAACCAGCTGCAATAGGATTGAATTAAAACCAAACGCCATTTAAAATGGACACACATCCAAACTCAGTCACACCCCAGAAACCAGGTGGAACAACAGATTCTGACTCTGCGGACAAGGAGCAGCACACACGGCCAGCACCTAACTTCAATTCATCATCGCAAACCTTTCTGAAAGGTGCTTCCTTCAAAAATACTCATTGCTCACAGGGAGTCAGGTGGAGCACTGTGTTGGAAAGCTAATAAAAACAGAAAATGCCGGAAATACTTAGCAGGTCGGGCAGCTTCTGTGGAGAGAGAAACAGAGGCCGGGGTTTTCTGGTCTCTTCCGTGAGATGAATCGTCGCGGACAGGATGGAAAATTTGACAGACCAACCAAAGGCCCATTAACTTTGGGCAGGAGTTTCTGGTCCCATGGAGGGCCGGACCGGAAAATTCCGGCCAGAGGTAACGTTTCAGACCTGTGACCTTTCCTCAGACTGGGGAAAGTTAGAATTGGAATAGGTTTTGAACGAGCGAAAGGGGGAGGGGTGTGGGGAAGAACAAAAGGGAAGGTCTGTGATAGGAGAGGGTCAATGACAAAACGATTGGTGGTGCAAGGCCAAAGGGACAAAGGAAGAAATAAAAGATGTTTCTAGAGGAGGTGTGAATGGCAGGATCAGGAATCGCTGATAAGAGAGAAACAAGAGTGAATGAAACAAGCCAGCAAAGAAACACAAAACAATATGGAGACAGAGGTCAGGGACTAAAACTGTTGATCTCTGCGTTGAGTTTAGAACGCTGCAGAGTGCCGAGATGAAAGATGAGGTGCTGTTCCTCGAGCTTGTGTTGAGCTCCATTGGAACACTGCAGCAGGTTGAGGACAGAAAGGTCAAAGTGGGAGCAAGGTGGAGAATTCAAATGACAAGCGACAGGAAGCTCAGGGTCACGTTTGCGGACTGAACGGAGGTGTTCCACAAAGCAGTCACCCAGTCCGCCTTTCATCTCCCCATTGTAGAGGAGACCACGTTGTGAGCAGTGAATACCGTATACTAAACTGAAAGAAGTACAAGTAAATCAGTGTTTCACTTGGGAAGGAGTGTTTGGGGCCTTGGATGGTGAGAAGGGAGGAGGTAAATGGGCAGGTATTGCATTTCCAGCACTTGCATGGAAAGGTGTCGTGGGAAAGGGGGATGTGTTGAGGATGACTGAGGAGTGGACCTTGGCCACTCTGGAAGGGAACAGTCCCTATGGGATTCTGAAAGGGGAGGGCAGGGGAAGGTGACATTCTGCTGGAGATGGCAGAAATGCTGGAGGATGATCCGTTGAATGTGGAGGCTGGTGGGGTGGAAGGTGAGGACAAGGGGAACCCTATCGCTGTTCTGGGAGGGAGGAGAAGGGGTGAGAATAGAAGTGCAGGAAATAGATCGGACATGGTGGAGGGCCCTGTCAACCATGGTGGGGGAATTGATAGTTGAGGAAAAAGGAAGATAAATTGGAAATGTTGGTATGGAAGATTGTATCATTGGAACAGATGCAACGGAGAAGGAGAAATGGAGTAGAGTCCGACCGGAAATGGGGTGTGAGGACATGGAGTTAACTCCACAAGATAGTCATTCTCCTGACACTCCTCTACGGCTGTGAAACCTGGGTGACATATCATCGACACCTGATAAAGCTCGAGACATCCCGTCAGTGCTGCCTACGGAAGATCCTATGCACTACCTGGATGGACAAACACAATCATCTTCCAGGAAGCAGGCATCCTGAGCATAGAGCAACCATTCTTGTGGGGCAACTGCACTAGACAGGCCACTGCATCAGAATGCCAAACACTCGCCCTCCGAAGTGTGCTCTCTACCCCCAGCTCGCAACTGGCCACAGGTCACAGGGCGGCCACAAAAACGTTTCAAAGATACCCTGAAAACCTACTTGAAGGTTGACTCTGACCTCAAGAGCTGGGGAGAGAGTACCTTGGGCCACCCATGATGGCTTCATCAAGGTATCGCTGATGAAGGCTGAAGACGCCAGAGCAAGAAGGAAGCTCAAGAAGGTGCACAACACCTCATCAAGCACAGGCTGACCAACGGACTGACCCATGACTGACTGTGGATGTGGAATGTGGATTTTTTTTCCTTCTTAGTTCTGCATCTTTCTTAGACAGTTACTTTCCCTTTTCCACCTCCTTGCAATGACTTCACTCCTATCTTGTTCGGCCCTTCTCTCTCTTTCTCCCCCCCCTTTTTTTTCTCTCTCTCTTCCTCTCTACGTTAGGGCTCCATGGCAAGCATCCTCCTCGCTCTGAGGGATCGCCAATAGGTTGGTCAAGGTAGCTGTGGGGGTCTGTTCTGAATTTAGTTTGTGGTCTATCCCCAGAAATGGAGACAGAGAGTTAAGGGAGGGAAGGGAAGAGTTGGACTATGTGAAGGTGAGGTAAGAGTGACAAGTGGAAGCAATGTTGATGAAATTTTCCAGTTCAGGGCGAGAGCGGGAGACAGCACTGATACAGTCATCAAGGGAGCAGACACAGAGTGAAGGAGGCGGGCTGAGGAAGACTGGACTAAAGTGTTCCACACATCCCACAAAAAGGCAGACCAGGGCCCATTGGGTGATATGAAGAGTTAGAACACGACTCACACAATGCATTATTCTGCTGCTAAGGTGCAGCTATGTCCCTTTAAGGCCTAGGGTCAGTCAGAGTAAAGGGTCTATAACACTCAAAAGTACTTGAAAGTTTCAGATTGCAGGTCAGGTGCTTTCAGCACAAAGGCTGCTCCTATCTGCCCAGGATTATTACAGAGCTGCTGAGTACAGCAGTACACACCCTTGGGTCAGCTATTAACTGTCGCTCCAGAGAGTTTCCGTGTGATTGAAAAAATGTCTGTGTTTATGCATTTTTTTTGAAGTCTCACACAAAACCTCAGTATAGAAATATGTGACAGCCTGTGTGACACAGCCTGTGAGAGCCTGTGTGACAGCCTGTGTGTGACAGCCTATGTGGCACAGCCTGTTTGTCACAGCCTGTGTGACACAGCCTGTGAGAGCCTGTATGACAGCCTGTGTGTGACAGCCTATGTGGCACAGCCTGTGTGTGACAGCCTGTGTGACACAGCCTGTGAGAGCCTGTGTGTGACAGCCTATGAGTGACAGTCTCTGTGTGACAGCCTGTGAGTGACAGCCTGTGTGTAACAGCCTATGTGACACAGCCTGTGTGTGACAGCCTGTGTGTGACAGCCTATGTGTGACATAGCCTGTGAGAGCCTGTGTGACAGCCTATGAGTAACAGCCAGTGTGTGACACAGCCTGTGTGTGACAGCCTATGTGACACAGCCTGTGTGTGACAGCCTGTGTGTGACACAGCCTGTGAGAGCCTGTGTGACAGCCTATGAGTAACAGCCTGTGTGTGACAGCCTGTGTGACACAGCCTGTGTGACAGCCTGTGAGTGACAGCCATGTGACACAGCCTGTGTGACACAGCCTGTGTGTGACACAGCCTGTGTGACACAGCCTGTGTGACAGCCTGTGTGACACAGCCTGTGAGTGACAGCCTGTGTGACACAGCCTACGAGTGACAGCCTGTGTGACAGCCTCTGAGTGACAGCCTGTGTGTGACAGCCTGTGTGTGACACAGCCTGAGAGCCTGTGTGACACAGCCTGTGTGTGACAGCCTGTGTGTGGTGCATGCTGATTACACTCTTTAAAGAAATAGTAGTGAATCCTCATGTGCTGATGTGCACAATAAGCCTGATAATATGAAGGGTGGGCAAGAGCAGGAGAACTCCACCAAAGCCAGATGAACATTGTATTTCAAAATTGTTTTATAGCCACAGAAAGTGAGAAGTTTGTAGGGTGACAATGGCAGTCTGAAGATTACAGCATTGAGAGTCTCGATGGCAGTGTGACGATTACAGCCAGCCAATTACAGCATGGGAATTACATAGTGACGATTACTGCCAGGCAATTACAACGTGATGATTACAACACGGCGATTACAGCTTGATGATTACGTGACAATTACAGCGTGACAATTAGAGCCAGGCAATTACAACGTGACAATTACAGCCAGGCAATAACAGCATCGCGATTTTTAAAAAATCATTCACGGGATGTGAGCTTTGCTGGCTGGGCCAGCATTTATTGCCCATCCCTAGTTGCCCTTTGGAAGGTGGTGGTGAGCTGCCTTCTTGAACTGCTGCAGATTAAAGGGTAACGATTGCAATGTGATGATTGCAATGTGATAATTGTAACGTGATGATTACAGCGTAACAATTGCAACATGATGATTACAGTGTGATGATTACAGCCAGGCGATTACAATGTGGCGATTACAGTGTAATGCTTACAACGAGACGATTACAACATGACAAATACAGCCAGGCGATTACGGCGTGGTGATTAGAGCCAGTCAATTAGAGTGTGGCGATTACAGCATGGCGGTTACAGTGTGGCGATTACAGCATGATGATTATAATATGATAATCACAACGTGACAATTATGTGATGATTATAGCGTGACGATTACAACATGCCGATTACAACATGACGATTACAGCCAGGCGATTACAGTGTGGCGACTACAGCGTGATGATTACAGCGTGATGATTTGACAATTACAATGTGACGATTACAGCATGGCAATGATAGCCAAGCGATTACAGTATGATGATTACAACATGATAATTACAGCATGATGACTACAGTGTGATGATTACAGCCAGGCGATTACAGCGTGATGACTACAGCGTGATGATTACAGCGTGATGATTACACCATGGTGATTAGAGTGTGGCAATTACAGCGTGACGATTACAGCATGATGGTTACAGTGTGGTGAGTACTGCATGATGATTACAGCTCAATGATTAGAGCCAGGCAATTACAGTGTGATGATTACAATGTGACAATTACAGCCAGGCGATTACAACATGATGATTACAATGTGACGATTACAGCCAGGGGAGGAGGTGGCATAGTGGTATTGCCACTGGACTGGTAATCCAGAGACCCAGGGTAATGCTTTGGGGACATGAGTTCGAATCGCGCCACAGCAGATGGTGGAATTCGAATTCAATGAAAAAATTCTGGAATTAAAAGTCTAATGATGACCATGAAACCATTGCCAATTGTCGTAAAGACCCATCTGGTTCCCTAATGCCCTTTAGGGAAGGAAATCTGCCATTCTTACCTGGTCTGGCCTACATGTGACTCCAGACCCAGAGCAATGTGGTTGACTCTTAAATGCTCTCTAAACAAGGGCAATTAGGGATGGGCAATAAATGCTGGCCCAGCCAGTGATGCCCACATCCCAAGAATGAATAAAAAAAAGGTTGATTACAATGTGGCGATTCCAGCATGATGATCACAGTGTGATGATTATTGTGTCATGATTACAGAGTGGCGATTACAGCGCTGTGATTAGAGCCAGGCAGTTACAGCATGATGATTACAGCGTGACAACTGCAACGTGATGATCACAGTGTGGTGATTACACCATGGCGATTACAGTGTGGTGATTACAGCGCAGTGATTAGAGCCAGGCAATTACAGTGTGACGATTACAATGTGACAGTTACAGCCAGGAGAATACAATGTGGTGATTACAGCATGGCGATTACGATGTGACAATTACAGCTTGGCAGTTAGAGCATGGCGATTACAGTGTGATGATTAGAGCATGATGATTGCAGTATGACATTACAGCGTGATGATTACAGCCAGGCGATTAGAATGTGGTGGTTATAGGGGGACAATTACCGTGAGGCAATTATAGGGTGACGATTACGTGACAACTATAGCATGACGATTACAGCATGGTGATTCGAACGTGGCGATTATAGGGTGACAATTACAAAGTGACAATTACAGCCAGGCGATTACAATGTGACAATTACAGCATGGCGATTAAAGCGTTATGATTACAGCGTGGTGATTACAGAGTGATGATTACAGCATGGTGATTACAAAGTGGTGATTATAATGTGGCAATTGCAGCATGACGATTACAGTGTGGTGATTACAGAGTGATGATTACAATGTGGCAATTACAGGATGACGATTACAGCGTGATGATTACAATGTGGCGATTACAGAGTGATAAATACAGAGTGATGATTATAATGTGGCGATTACAGCGTGGTGATTACAGAGTGATGATTATAATGTGGCAATTGCAGCATGACGATTACAGCGTGGTGATTACAGAGTGATGATTACAATGTGGCAATTACAGGATGATGACTACAGCGTGATGATTACAATGTGGTGATTACAGAGTGATGATTACAGAGTGATGATTACAATGTGGCAATTGCAGCATGACGATTACAGCGTGGTGATTTTACAGTGTGCCAATTACAAAATGATGATTATAACATGGTGATTATAGTGCGGCGGTTACAGAGTGACACTCAGAGTGTAACACCGGTGGTTGCTATTCTATTGTTTGAATGGATCGAATAGCTCCCTCTGTGCATCAGCAGGAAACCCCATTTTCATGCATAAATGTGAGCTTTGCAGAAGGAGGCCATTCAGCCACTCGAACCTGTTACACAGGAACAGGAGGAGGCCCTTCAGGCCCCTCGAGCCTGTTACACAAGAACAGGAGGAGGCCATTCAGCCCCTTGAGCCTGCTCCATCTTTAGATCATGGCTGATTTTTATCTTAACTCCATTTACTCACCCTAGCTCTCTATGCCCTAACACCTTTAATACCTCAAAAAGATCACTCTGCAATCTTCTAGACTTGAGGGAATATAAGCCGAGCCTGTGCAGCCTGTCCTTGTAATTTAACCCTATTAGCCCCAGTGTCATTCTGGTGAATCTGGGCTGCACTCCCTCCAGGCCAACATCTCCTTCCAGGGGCAGTGCCCAGAAAAGGACCCAGTTACTCCGGACGGGGTCTGAGCAGAGCGGAGTACAACCGGAACATCTCTTCCTCCCCTTTGTATCCCAGATTCTCCTGGCACAAAGGCCAAAATTCCATTCGTCTTCCTAAATGCTGTTTCTACCTGTCCAACAACTCTCAATGACTTACTGGATTCCCAGATCTCTCCACTCCTCCACAGTTCCTAGTCTCACCATTCAGAGAAGAACCTCCAGGGGATTTGCAGAGCGTTAGGGTACAGACTGTTTTGTAACAATACAACCGATACTCACAGGTTACAAATTGGATTGAGCGTGTATTGGGCTGTGATCCCTGTCCCCAGTCAGGCTGGTGGAGGTAACTGATGGGCTTAATGCCAGCATCATCAAGCACTCACCAGGGTGGGTGAGTCCTCTGACACTCTCCAGCTTTATAAGACGCTCTCTGGACAGCAGCACAATCCTGAGTGGATGTGACAGGGGTGTGCGTTGGCGACGGGTGGAAGTTGGCGACGGGTGTGAGTTGGTGACAGGTGTGGGTTTTACAGGGGGTCCCCGGGGAGTGTGTCAGTATTTAGAGGGGGTCCCCGGGGAGTGTGTCAGTATTTACAGGGGGTCCCCGGGGAGTGTGTCAGTATTTACAGGGGGTACCTGCGGAGTGTGTCAGTATTTACAGGGGGTCCCCGGGGAGTGTGTCAGTATTTACAGGGGGATCCCGGGGAGTGTGTTAGTATTTACAGGGGGTACCTGCGGAGTGTGTCAGTATTTACAGGGGGTACCTGCGGAGTGTGTCAGTATTTACAGGGGGTACCTGCGGAGTGTGTCAGTAAGTCAGTGTGACAGTAGTCCCTGAGAGTGCGTTAATATTTGCCACGTGTGATTCATGTATGAACGAGGGTATCTGCCAGTCCATGTACCTGTCTGTGAGATGACTGTCTGGGCCCGGTTGCCATGCCCACCCTGTGGTGAAATAAAATGTTCTTCCCCGAGGCAGAGGCCGGGATTTTCCGGCCCCATCGTTGCGGGACACACCACGGGCAATGTGGCGGCGCAGCCAATAGCCCACTGGCTTTCGGCGCGACTGGACGATGCTGATGGTGGACGGGGGGGGGGGCGCAGAAACCCCCGCCCAGAGTGCGAATGGAAACAACAGCAACGAAATGGAGAATAAAAACAGGCTGCTCTGGAAATACACAACAACAACTTGTATTCATCTAGCACCTTTAACATCCCAAGCTGCTTCATTGGGATATTGAGAAGGGAAGGTGGGGCATAAACTAAGTGAGGGGGAGGCGGAGACAACAACAGGCAAAGGTCACAGGTCATAGTTCATCATGAGCTGGGAATAGGATTTTTGACAAATCTTTTTGGGTTATTCAGGCAGATTTCACAAAGTGAAGGACAGAGTGAAATCCATCCATCCATGTGAATTATATTAGAGTGAGACGTCCTCGGGAGTGATGTTCGCATTGGGATTTCACTGCAATTAAACTTAACTTGTACAGTTTGGCACAACCTCTGCAGCCATGGAGCACAGCTGGTCCTCTTTAAACTCTAATTCATATCCAGCAAATCAGCCAGTTGCAGTTTTTAGTTCTGATGCCGTTTACTGAAGCTTTCAGTTACGCCGATGCCAATTTGTGGTGCTTTCCTCACTCACTAAAATGACCCTTTGGCAAAAACCGGCCCTCACCCTTCACTAAACATATACAGCAAAAGCTGGATTTGTGCACACCTCAGATTCGTGCTGGAAGGTGAGTGTCTGTTATTCTATAGAGTTTTACACATACACTTCACTGGCATCAGGAGAAGGGGGGGGGTCTCGAGTTAAAGATTCCCAGGGAGCTTATTCTCAAGCGTCAAAATACTTGGCCATATGTCACCACTGACCCTTCCCTCAGCCAACATTCCTCCCTCCAACCAGGAACAGACAATCCCTCGCACAGCTGCACGCAGCAGCTGGCGGGTTTGACTGAATAGGAACAGACACCAAACTTCAGTGTTATCTGTTGTATGTGAAATATCCTCGGTTGTTTCTGAGAGATGTGATACGACACAGAACAGGTCTCTCATCTACTGTTGAGTACCGGGACCCCCTGGAACCCTGCCGGCTTGGGACAGTGTTGCTGAATTAGGCGAAAATCATTTACTTTGAGGGTCTGGTCAGCTCAACTCAGCTCCGTCCCATCACTCTGCTTTCTGTTGTCAAGTTAGCTGTTCCAACAACCTAGCGTTATCAGGGGACAGTTGTTTGGCCCAGCTGAATGCTCCAGCCTACATTACCATTGGCCCTTAGGGGAAGGTGAGCACTGAGCTCCTGTCCGGAGAGACGCACTCCTAGTTCCCATTCTCTAGTGCGCTGCAGTATCCACACTGTATGGAGAATGGGGGTGAATTTCCATAGGACAGTGGCTCCCAATCAGTGACTGCGACCTGACTGGAACCCTCACCCCAGCTCCTGGTTATAGTGAACAACTGAGATAATCTCCAGGAAGATCACCCATTCACACTGAGCACTGGGCCAGGGAGGTCGGGGATTATTCAAGGGAATCGATAACTTGAAGCTCGATAATAGGCTCAGGTTTGCCAGCAAACTGGTTTTGGGGGAAGAGAACATAGACATCAATAGACCCCGGGCCTTGAAAGTAACACAATGTGGGCACAATCCACTGATTGAAGATGGATTCAGGACTAGAGGGAGCAGTGGAAACTTGCTTCACAATTCAAGCAGAGAACATCAACCTGACTGAATGACAACAACTCCCTCAAGTCTACTTCAAAACTGAAAAATACTTGGAACCCCTCTGGTTTCTGCAATGGGGAAAGATGTTTATTCGAGTATCTGTCTCGTCCATACACACCGAGCTCAGTCCTCAAACTGGCTGCATATATTGTCAAAATATTCCTGAAGCTCAAAGGATTTTTTTTCCCTGCTTGCCAAACTGAGGAATTGAACAAACCTTGGTGTGATGCAGCTGAAATAACCAAGGACCAGGATTCTCTCTGACCCTCAAGAGGAACAGCATTAACCATTCCCACAGCACTCGCTCACTGGGCTCCGAAAGGTTGGGCTGATGGACTGGGTCAGAAACTAGGGCCTGTCGCTGGGCGCATCCCCTGGCTGTTCAGTCTTGGAAGGGGACAGGAAAGTGGCATCTCCCAATGTGGAATGGGAGATTATTGCAGTTTAACAGCTTGAGGAGAGCAGTGTAAACTGTATAAGAGGAAGAGGGACCTGGAGATTTCCCAGGACAATAGTCAATCTCTGGGGGTGTGTTTCTGGTTGGTGTGGCTGCTGCTGACTCTATGCCTTCTAGATGGAGCCGGACATGTCCCTGATTGGGTAGCAATCGCACCAAACAGGAGGTCAGTGTCATTCTAGCTAACACACAGTCTCTGTGAGCTCCTGAACTGGGTTCCACGGCCTGAAGCAGATGAAGGATCTTTTCCTAATTCTTTCCCTCATTTGCCCCTTTCCCCCTGGTTTTTGCCTCTTGGGAAATTACAGTCCCAGTCTGTGGACATCACAAGTTGGAATGTCTGTCTCTTTCCCGTTGTGCCAATCATACAGGGGCTACCGGCCATCTCATTCTCCACCTGCATTGTCCTCCTCCCCCTGTCAGGGAGGGGGTGGGGGAAGGGGAGAGGGGAGTGTCCCCCCTTGTTTTACACACGGTTACTCTGTGTTTCTACAATCTCAGGAAATAGCATCTGCTATCAGACATCTTGTTCCTTCTGGCCCGACAAATTCAGCTCCAAATCCTTCTTTTAACCTATCACCAGCCCGTGCAGCCCATTCCCCCACCTAACTAAACCCCCCCATCACTGCTTTTCTTTTCTTTTATTCTTTCATGGGACATAAGCGTTTATTGCCCATCCCTGGTTGCCCCTTGAGAAGGTGGTGGTGAGCTGCCTTCTTGAACCGCTGCAGTCCGTGGGGTGTAGGTACACCCACAGTGCTGTTAGTGGGGGGAGCTCCAGGATTTTGACCCAGCGACCACTGTTCAGGTGCAAGGGTCCATTCAGCAGGCAGCCTGCTCAATATCCTGTCCACTGGTGCAGAAATGGCCAGGCAGGGCCTCCTCTGATATGTGCCGGGTATGTTTCCCATCTGGGAAGTGTGCCCCGTTGTGTCACTGACAGCACAGCTGCCAACAGCCCAGTTTTGGCTGCAATAGGGTGAGTTTACAGAGAGAACAGTGAGGAGACGCTTCACTAAGCACTCTGAAACCTGCACTCGATACACGAATAGATCTTATGACAATCCACCTCTGGCATCGACATGGAACACATCCGTGGCTCCAAAGCCTGTTTCTAAATTGAGGATCCAGTGGTCTCTCAGTCAAGCCAATTACAACAGGAAACACATTCATTAAAAACATGAAATGATGAGCTCGTCCTTTAATCTGCTCAGTAATTTGACTCCAGAGTATGCCTGGCAGTGCGGAGTTTACATCATTGTGAACAAGCCCCAAATTCCAGGCCATGGGGTAAAAGGTACTCATCAAACTGACAGGAAATAGATTTCAATATTTCCAAACAAGATACAAAAAATAATTACAGAAACATTGTAAACAAATGATTAGTCAACAGGCATTATTCCAAACTCAGAATGCTGCCTCTTTGAAATTTTTTCTGCTGGCTTTGTTCTGCTCACGATGAGTTTACAACCCCAGAAACACTGACTGTTTAGTGAAACATATTGAAATAGTGAAACAGGACAAATGTAAAATTAAGGCACAAAAAGAAAAATTGCTGGAAAAACTCAGCAGGTCTGACAGCATCTGAGTTTTTCCAGCAATTTTTGTTTTTGTTTCAGAATTCCAGCATCCGCAGTATTTGGCTTTTATTGTAAAATTAAGGTACTTGAGACCCACATGAATATCAGCATCAAACACTCCCAGGACAGGTACAGCACGGGGTTAGATACAGAGTAAAGCTCCCTCTACACTATCCCCATCAAACACTCCCAGGACAGGTACAGCACGGGGTTAGATACAGAGTAAAACTCCCTCTACACTGTCCCCATCAAACGCTCCCAGGACAGGTACAGCACGGGGTTAGATACAGAGTAAAACTCCCTCTACACTGTCCCCATCAAACGCTCCCAGGACAGGTACAGCAAGGGGTTAGATACAGGGTAAAGCTCCCTCTACACTGTCCCCATCAAACACTCCCAGGACAGGTACAGCAAGGGGTTAGATACAGGGTAAAGCTCCCTCTACACTGTCCCCATCAAACACTCCCACGACAGGTACAGCAAGGGGTTAGATACAGGGTAAAGCTCCCTCTACACTGTCCCCATCAAACACTCCCAGGACAGGTACAGCAAGGGGTTAGATACAGAGTAAAGCTCCCTCTACACTGTCCCCATCAAACACTCCCAGGACAGGTACAGCACAGGCTTAGATACAGAGTAAAGCTCCCGTTACACTGTCCCCATCAAACACTCCCAGGACAGGTACAGCACAGGGTTAGATACAGAATAAAGCTCCCTCTACACTGACCCCATCAAACACTCCCAGGACAGGTACAGCACGGGGTTAGATACAGAGTAAAGCTCCCTCTACACTGTCCCCATCAAACACTCCCAGGACAGGTACAGCACGGGGTTAGAAACAGAGTAAAGCTCCCTGTACAATGGGAGTGATTGGGAAGGGGTTTAAGTAGCTGGATTGGGATTCTATGTAGCCTGACTGAAGTCCTGATTTGGTATAATTGACAGGTTTGCTGTGATGAAGAACTACCTGAGTTTCCTGTTGCTCAGTGGAATGTTTGAGTTTGGCTATGACATTCAGAAATCATTTCATCTTGTAGTGATGAATAGCACCGATCCTGTAGCTTATGTCTCCATGGCAATGCCAATGCTTACTGTCCAAGCTGCACTGTTCCAGCTTTTTACATGATGCCCTCCCTGAGTAAGTCAGGTGAGGAAGCTTCTGAATTGCTGTTTGTGTGTGTGTTTGTATTCCAGGACGAGCTCCCCTACAGTGCATCTCAGTTCAGCACTGAGCCATCCACTCACAGTAAATGCCAGTTTAGATTCATAGAATCACACAACACAGCAGGAGGCCATTTGACCCATCGTGCCTGTGCTAGCTCTTTGAAAGAGTTATCCAATTAGTCCCCCTCTCCTGCTCTTTCCCAAAAAAAAAAAATCTAATTCCCTTTTGAAAGTTCCTATTGAATCTGCTCCCTTTCAGGCAGTGCCTTCCAGATCACAACAACTCACTGTGTAAAAGATATTCTCATCTCCCCCTCTGCTTCTTTTGTTTGTCACCTTAAATCCGTGTCCCTCTGGTATCAACCCTCCTGCTCCTGCCACTGGAAATAGTTTCACCTTATTTAAGCCAACAAATCCCTTCATGATTTTGAATGCCTTTATTAAACTTCCCCCTAATCTTCTCAGCTCGAAGGAGAACAATCCCAGCTTCTCCACTCTATCCATGTAACCGTAGTCCCTCATCCCTGGAACATTCTAGTAAATCTCCTCTGCACCCTGTCCAAGACCAGTTTGTACAAGTTAATTATTGTCTCTGATCTGAGCAAGGCAGAAGAGATTAACTCTCTTTTCTCCCAGTGCCTCAGCCCATCCCAAAGCCTTTCACACTTGATAAAGTGTAGGAAACACAGCAGCCAATTTACACACAGCAAGATCCCGCAAGCAACAATAAGATAATGGCCAGTTAATGTGTTTTAGTGATGTTGATTGAAGGATAAATATTGGTCGGGACACCAATCAGCCTAATATTGAAATTAGCCCTGAAACATATGGGTTATTTATACATGTGAACAAAGGCGGGGCACCAAGTATGACAGAGATTGAGAGGGACATAGGAGACCAATTTGGGATTTTGCAAGTTTATAGGAGCTTATGAAATGAATGGGCAGCAAAGTGGGGTTCGTGCACCCTCAGTAATCATTGCTCATGCTAAAGTCAGTGAATTTTTTTCAGAAGGGTGATGATATGCTGTTACGTAGATAAGCACAGCAAGATCCCACAAATAGCTAGGCAACAAATGGACAAAGGGTAATCTCTTTTTAATGGCGTAGGTTGGAGGTTAAATCTTTAACAGAATACTGAGCATTGATCCATAAGAGCTGCCTGAGAGGACCGATGGGACTGTGACTGAATGACTTGCTGTGATGTGATTTTTCAGACATTATACTGAGACTCTGTTCATCCTCTCAGGTGGATGTAAAAGATCCTACGGCCACTACGTGAAGAACACAGTGATTTTCATCCCAGTGTCATGGCCAATATATATCCCTCAACCCACTGCACCAAGAAACAGGTTACCTGCTCCTTATCTCTTGCTGCTTGTGGGATCTTGTTGTGTTTCCTACATTACAACAGTGACGATACTTTTGCTTCATTGGCTGGCGATACGATTTGGAACGTGCTGAGGTGCTGAAAGATGCTATAGGAAAGAGAGCCTCTCTTTGTGGTGTCTCTGACTGCGAGGCTGCTCACTGAACTCTACCAGTCAACAAGCTGTCATCACATTTACCAGGAGACTTCAGAAGAAGTCACTCAAGCTTCAGGTTGAAAATAGTGGCTCAGTCCAACAGCTTGGAGGCATCTGTGAAAATGCAGACACTGCCAACGTTGCCTGGGTGTGGGAGCGAACATCATTGGGATTGTAAACCCTTCTGTCCCACAGAAACTTGGATGAGAGGACAGCACAGGTCCAGCCCAGTGCTCCCGCACACACCGAGAGTGAGTCAGACCTCATCTGTAACCGATGAGGAATCGGCTCATTTAGAAACAGAAAGAATATTGTTCATTCATTGTGGAAAAAAACTTCATTGCCCATGTCTAGAGGTCAATAACTGAGGCACGGGAGGAGGCCATTCAGCCCCTCGAGGCTGTTATTAGATCACGGTTGATCCCCATCTTAACTCCATTTACCTGCCCTGATATCATCACCCTCAATCCCCTTACCCAACAAAATTCTTTGAATCTCAGTTTTGAAATTTCTAATTGGCCCCCAACCTCAACAGCTTTTTGTGGGCGGGGGGGAGAGTTCCAGATTCCCACTCCCCTGTGTGAGAGGAAATGTTTCCTGACATCACCCCGGAACGGCCTGGCTCTCGTTTCAAGGTTCCGCCCCCTTGTTCTGGATCGCACCCCCAACCAGAGGAAATAGTTTCTCTCTATCGACCCCATCGAATCCTTTAATAATTTTAAACACCTCGATTAGATCACCCCTTAATCTTCTAAACTTTAGAGAATAGAAGCTTTGTCTTCATTTTTAATTTGTTTGTGGAATGTGAAAGTCGCTGATCAGACCGACGATTGCTGTCCGACCCTAATTGCTCATGACAAGGAGATGACGACTCTGTCCTCATAATTTAACCCTTTCACCGAGCTCAGGACCCCAAGTGAGCCACGCGCTGCGGTGGTAAGACAGTCTCCAATTTCGGAGAGAAAGTTTAATGCCTGCCTCGCGATCTCAGGGAGCTTGCAGGGTTTCAGAAACATTCCACACGCTTTCAGGGGTCCAAAAGAAATGATAAAGTGAAGGGTCTTTTCCGGATGGGAACGCTCTGGTCCGCTCTGTCAGCGCCAGTCATTTCGCCACAGCAGGGACAGGCAGACGCTGCACGCAAAATGGAAAATCCGACACAAGCTAATCAAGGGGCGGGATTTTCCGTGCCCGCTGGCATCAGGGGGTGCTCGGCGGCATGAGCGGACAATATGGCAAAAGGCCAAAAACCGGCTTCACCAAGTTGGGAAACCAGTCTGTGATTGTCCGCTCAGCCCATCGATGGCGGGCCGCGATTCCCACCATCAGACGTCGGGAATCTCATTGTAATACATCAGCCTATCATTATAAGGCCAGCCCGCCGGACTCATCCCCCCTCCCACTGGATCGTCTGCCCACATCAGTGGGAAAACACGCTGGTATGTTTCGCTGCAGTGACTTGCACCTGGCGAGCTGCACTTCACTCGGGACTTCGAGGTTTGTTTGCCTACCTTGCCTCGGTCAGCACTCGCGATCATCAGTGCCAGGCTTCACAGGCAGCGCCACATCACTTTTAGAGGAGCTCACGGGCAGGTCTCTACCTACCAGACCAGCCATATGTGGGTGGAGTTTCAACGGCTGCAGGGCCAGGGCTTGCTTAGTGAAGGGGGAGAAGTGGCCTCAGGCAAGGGAAGAGGCTGCAGGACAAGAGCTGTACTGGGGAAGGAGGGTAACCCAGGGTGTGTGGGGTGGGGGGGCACATGTTGATCTGTGCAAGTGGCCTCAAGATGGTGAGGGCTGAGGAGGCAGCCTCCAGAGGAGATGAGGCCGGATGGAGATGTGAGGGTGTATGTGTGAGAGAGTGAGTGGTGGGTGTATGTGTGAGAGAGTGAGTGGTGATGTCCCTTGAGCTGGCAGTGAGTGAGATGCCAGTGAATGTGTGATGGGCTTGAGTGTGTGAGTTTAGAGTGATGAGATGGTTGCCTTACCCTGGCGGCATGGATGAGACCATTCAGCCTCTATCTGCATTGGATGCCAACCTCTTCCATGCAGCATTGGCACTGATCACCACTGCCATTGCCACCCAAGCCGGAGTAGAGATGTTGCTGCCCCTCCTGTGGGCAGAGCTGGGGTAGAAGACATCACAGCGGCCTCCACGGTGTCCAAAAGGCACTCGAGGGCTGCGTCCCTAAACCTGGGGGCTGCATCTTCTTGCCTTTCGGGGCCATGTCTCTTTTTGCAGCAGTCCTGAGCTGGAAGCTCTGAGAGGTGTGTGTGCAGCTGGACTTTAAACATGGTGCCCGGCGTGATGAAGCAGCGAGGTGACAGTGTGCCAGGCAAATTTGAGCCCGCCTGCCATGGAAACAGCGTGGTTCCCAGGAAGGGCATAATTAATGCGGTGGGTTTGGGACAATACGATGTGAAAAGCCGCCATTGCGGCCAGTGGGTAAAACATAATTTTATCCACCCACTACTGCACTTAGTGCAAATCTGGGGTGATTCCACCCAGTGATTTCAACAGTAAACGGGATGGGCACTCGAATGATTTGAACTTGCAGAGCTTGAGGGGAAATGGGACTGACTGGATTGCTCAGAGATCCGGCATGGAGTCGATGGGCCAAATGGCCTCCTTCTGTGCCATCATGACCTCATTGCTCTCCACATCAACTCCCTCATGGACTGACAGGGGGAGTTCTAGATACTCACAACAAGTGTAATCTTTTCTAAAGATTTCACCCTGAATGAATTCCAGACAGGAGCTCACAAACTGCACACTCAATGGGAAATGATGATGTAATCTTGTCGCACATCTTCATCTCCCAGTACCGAGGAGAGACAGGCTTTCAAAACCCAACCCGAGCCTCATCTCAATCACTACCTCTTCATTTAGCTCATTGGCAAAACACAAGGTACTCCAGAGTAAATAAAAGCCACTCGATCCAGTGACAAGGAGCAATTAACATTCGTGCCACACAGGTGCCAGGCAATGACCATCTCCAATAAGAGAGAATTTAACCATCACCCCTCGACATTCAATGGCATTACGGCCACTGAATCCCCCACTATCAACATCCTGGGGGTTACCATTGACCAGAAACTGAACTGGACCAGTCATATAAATACTGTGGCTACAAGAGCAGGTCAAAGGCTAGGAATCCTGCTGTGAGTAACTCACCTCCTGAATCCCCAAAGCCTGTCCACTATCTACGAGGCACAAGTCAAGAGTGTGATGGAATACTCCCCACTTGCCTGGATGAGTGCAACTCCAACAACACTCAAGAAGCTTGACACCATCCAGGACAAAGCAGCCCGCTTGATTGACACCACATCCACAAACATTCACTCCCTCCACCACCAACGCACAATAGCAGCAGTGTGTACAATCTACAAGATGCACTGCAGAAACTCACCAAGGCTCCTTTGACAGCACCTTCCAAACCCATGACCACTACCATCTAGAAGGACAAGGGCAGCAGATAGATGGGAACATCACCAACTGCAAGTTCCCCTCCAAGTCATTCACCATCCTGACTTGGAAATATATCGCCGTTCCTTCACTATCACTGGGTCAAAATCCTGGAACTCCCTCCCTAACAGCACTGTGGGTGTACCTACACCACAGGGGCTGCAGCGGTTCAAGAAGGCAGCTCACCACCACCTTCTCAAGGGCAACAAGGGATGGGCAACAAATGCCAGTGATTCTCAAATCACAGGAACAAATAATTATCAAGATAAACCTTAAACCTAAGGATTCTGAGATTCATAAATACATATTAAGATCCCTCTGATTAAATATAGATTCATACAAACCTTGAAATACAGCCTGTGTCAGAATAGTCATAAGCAAGCTGGTTTATACATGGGCCAGACAGGACTGAAACTTTGAGAAACACAGAGTATTGTGGTAACTTGGCTTTTCCTACAATGTCCTGTGATTTCAGAGAAAAATGCAGTTCTTGGTAACCAGACATTACAGAAACACATGGTTATTATAGCACATTGCTCCAAAGTCAGCATCCAGCATCAATCGAGCCTTAACCACATCAACGTGACAGCTGCCTCCAGCTCCCACATTTCCATTCTTCTGCTGACTAATTCGCCATGGAAACCATTTCAAATTTAATGTTGTTATTTCCTTTAAAATTACTCTTCCAGCTCAGCTGCCACCTCCCAACAAATTTACTCACCCTGCCACACTGAAACCATTACCTTGGAGTAATGGGTGGCACCTCTTCCCTCAGAGACAGAAGGTCCTGAGTTCGAATCCCATCCCAGGGACTCGAGTTCATGATCCCAGCTGATACTCCCATGCAGTACTGGGGGAGTGCTGCACTGTCGGAGGGTCAGTACTGAGGGAGCGCTGCACTGTGGGAGGGTCAGTACTGAGGGAGTGCCGCACTGTCGGAGGGTCAGTACTGAGGGAGCGCTGCACTGTCGGAGGGTCAGTACTGAGGGAGCGCCGCACTGTCGGAGGGTCAGTACTGAGGGAGTGCCGCACTGTCGGAGGGTCAGTACTGAGGGAGCGCCGCACTGTCGGAGGGTCAGTACTGAGGGAGCGCTGCACTGTCGGAGGGTCAGTACTGAGGAGGCGCTGCACTGTTGGAAGGTCAGTACTGAGGGAGCGCCGCACTGTCAGAGGGTCAGTACTGAGGGAGCGCCGCACTGTTGGTGGGTCAGTACTGAGGGAGTGCTGCACTGTCGGAGGGTCAGTACTGAGGGAGTGCTGCACCATCGGAAGTCCCCAGTACTGAGGGAGCACTGCACCGTCGGATGGCCAACCTCCTGTGTGCAGCATTAGCACCGACCACATCTGCAAATGTCTCCCAAGCTGGAGTGGGTCAGACTGAGGGGCCTCTTGTGGCCAGAGCGTGGGTGGAGGTCATTGCAGCGAGCATCCATGGTGTGCTGTAGGCGTCCCAGGGATGTGTCACTGAATCAGGGGCTGCACAGCTCTTGGCTTTTGGGGCCATGCCTTCACCAGAGCAGTCCTGGGCTGTAAGCGTTGAGAAGTGTGCGTGCAGCTGCAGTTTAACTGTGGCACCCTCTATGAGTTAGCGGCGAGGTAATGGCATGGCGGGCAAATCGGGGGCCTCCTGTCAGTGAGATGGCATGCTTACTGTGGCTGGATAATTAATGAGTTGGGAATGGGACAATACAGTGCAAAAACACGCCATTGTGGCCGGTGAGTAAAATGATTTCTATCCTGCCCGCTCCCGCACTTTATGCAAATCTTGGACGATTCCGCCCTTAGTTTCACTTTTGCTTTGAACAGAGCACACACACACAGCTCTGATGCCTTCAAGCTTTATACTCATGTACAACTGTTCTTATGTGCCTAGTCTCAATAAATGAATCCACAACGTTTTTACCCAAACCCTTATGAGCAATTGGTGTCTTGTGTCTTGTACAGTAAATAAGCCCAAGGCATTATGTCATTATAATAACACAGCATGGTGGCAGCTGTTGAATGACAGGCGGCGGCAAGATTAAGTATAGGGACGATGTGGTGAACAGCCTTAGATAATGCTACATGGCATGAGAAGACCCTTGACATTTTGCTCAGACTACAATGAAGCATCGGAGAGTGTTGAAAATGCAGCGCGGTGCCTGCAAAGAAAAGCGTTGGAAACACAGAGCCAACGTAGCGCTCAAGTAAAGAGCTGGTAAGCAGACGGATCCCTCGTGGTGCTATTGCAGCACAAAGCCCATCAGTTCTGTGTGTGGGACAGTGCGTTGAGAGGACCAGTACTGGGTCAGCTCAGTCGGGAAAAATGAGGGACCAGGGTGTGGGCCGGATCGATAGCGAGCGAGGGAGAGTCAAACAAAAAAAAACTGTCATAAAAATCGGGCCGGAGAAATTTACGATTATCATTGGTGGCTTCAGGAGTTGCTGAGCAATAAATTGAATAAGATGTAAAGACACCATTACTCCACAGTGGGTTCCCGCTACAACTCATCTTCATGGGCGGAGCTTTGGAAAAATGCGTGAATGCGGCTACAGCAACACTCATCCCAGCTACCATAGGAGAAGGGATGTCAAAGGGACATTTTCAAAATGTCCACAAAATTCCCCAGTTTAAATTGGGATGCAGCTGACCTACTATCGGAATTCAGAATGTTTAAACAGGGTACAGAGCTATGGTTTCTTTGATTCAGGTGTGTCTGAATCAGACAAGCAAGCCGTAAAAATTCACCCAGCAATTGGGAATGAAGGACTAAACACACCGGGATTAACAGCAGAAGAGCTAAAGGATCTCCTAAAGATACGGACTACATTGGAAGACCGGTTCAGAATCAGGTTAAACTTCCGTATTCATTGACTAGAGTTCATGTCATTTTGACAACAACCTACAGAATCCATAGACCACTTCATCAGTAGGCACAGAGAAAAGGGTACGGACTGTGATTTTTCAAACGCAGAGCTAGTGGACAGAATTATTGAGTTGGTGATCACATCCTCTCCCATGGAAGCATTCCAGAGAGATCTGCTAGACAAGCCCAAAACATATAGAATCGAACAGCTAAGTACAAAGCGATCCTCACAGGTCGATGAAGCTTACAGGTCCAAAGCACAACTCCAATTGTTGACACACTCACTAGAACACCCAAACCTAGCGAGACCTGTGGAAGGTGTGGCCTTCTGCACCAAGGAAACGCCCAGCTTTCCACCAATTCTACAAGTCATGTGGCAGAAAGGGCCATTGACAGTGGCAGTGCACTAGAGCAAAGGCTGATGCAGCTACAAAGAGTTGTGCACTGATCCAAACAGACCGTACAGAATGGGCACCTTCAAGCAATAAGAATGACCAAACGGTATCCTGTCAGAAACATATACTTCAGGTGATTGACGAAGAGCGGTGAATACATGTTTCACACTGTCAATCTCATGGAAAACACAGACACCGTCACACTGTCCGAAGTGTTTGCCAAGGCTCGAATTATTTGCCCTAAGAAAGTTGGTGACTATTTGTTATTGACCAAGATTGACACAGGGACAAGTGCTACCCCTGCGGATTCTAAAAGACATGTACCCACAGACATGGAAGGCCATGACGAAACCTACTACTGTGTAACTTTCAGCGTATAACCGTTCACCAATTCCACTTGCAGGATCCATACACTGGAGTGTAAGTACAATCAACCCTCCTGGATGTCACAGATGTTCTACATCGTGGAGACTAAAAGCCCGGTGATCGCAGGTTTATCAGCCTGTTGTGACCTCGCACTAGTGACAAACCGTGGAATCAGTCAGGCATCATAAGGCAGATCAACCTCAGAAACTACTCCTATCGCCTCAATTCACAGCCTAACACTGAAGAATCCAGAATGTGTTGACAAAATTGCCAGTTTCAGGGGATCCACAAATTACACTTTAAGGAGAATGCAACATCCTCTGTTTTACTTGGATCGGGACAGAAGCCAGCACTGGAATAAATAGAACTGAAGAAATTGATCTGTTTAACGTTGATGTCACATTTCAGACTGTTGAACATCAATCCTTCATTACCAGCCACTTGCATCAATAAGTGCAGATTGTGATTATCTTCTTGCTTTGTTCTTCCCACAGCAGCAATATCATCGGCAATACAGATACATCCTGTCACAGTGCATGTAATGCAGTCCATGTGAGTTTGAAAGAGACCCTGGCTAACAGATAGCCTGTGTAGAAGGGAAAAGTCATGTGCACTGATGGTATACGAAGTTTTTTGTGGATAAGCCTGTGTTGAATCCAGAGTCCAGCTTCCTCCTTTGACAGACAGATGATAATAAGATGGAAGTAGAGACTATGCAAGAGGCCAGAATTAGAGAAGTAGAGAGGGCCAGGTGGGCGTTGTCACTCTGGTGGCAATCTGTCTCCCACAGTCTCTCCGTCATGAGGCAGATTTCACCAAGACATCTATTAACACTTGTTTCTACATCCGCATGGAGCCATTGAACTTCCCAGGAACAGAATTCCCATTTCCTGCCTGAAGAGGAGGTTGTTTAAATTGCTGCAAGATGGGAATGTTCGAGTTAGCACAGACTGGCCACCTGTACATGTGCCAAGACCCCAGTGCGTCCCACAATCTGGATCTTAAACAGCGGAGCCTCTGCTGGTCCTCATCCCCGTGTGCAACACGAGTTTTCCTCTTGCAGTGTGCCATGCCCAGAGCACAGACTGAGTCTATCCTTAAGGAACTTTAGTTGTGCAGCAAGTGTGGATCCCCAAGTCCCATCTTGTGTAAAAATATTGAGTTTCATCAGGATGAATTTGAGACACCGAGTTCTCATTCCTTTCAGCTTTCATAAAACAAAAGGCTCCTCTGCAGTGAAGCAGGTCGGAAGCCTTTTAGATACTTGACACTGCTAAGTATAGAATCATAAATCTTACAGCTCACATGGAGGCCATTCAGCCCATTGTGCCAATGCCAGACCTTTGAAAGAGCTATCCAATTAGCCTCACTGCTGCCTGCCCTTTCCCCATTGTCCTGTATTTTTTCCATTCATATTTATCCAATTCCCTTTTGAAAGTTCCTGTTGAATCTGCTTCCACCGCTCTTTCAGGCAGCACCTTCCAGATCACAACAACTCTATGGATTAAAAAAATTCTCCTCATCTCCCACTCTGGTTTATTCACTTAATGTTTCCCTCCTCTGCTGGCTGAAGCACACGTCTGTTAAAATTTAAATAATCTCAGCCTCATCAGTGCCCCATGCCTCATGAGGTAGCCTAGACAGTGAGATATTCAACAAGGAGGGCATCACATGGAGCCTGATGCAGTTTTCACCTGATGCCCATGTGTTGTTTCATAATGATCAGAAGCGCCAACACTCGCTTCCTTAACCCCTGATTAACTGTGGTGGACATTTAACATCGCAGCTCTGAGTGCACAACTAGGACAGAAGAACTTGTCTCTTTATTAATGTCACACAAACTTAGAAGGGCAGAAAAACCAATTTGCTGATAGATAATGCAGGCTGAACTGCAACCAGCAGACAGCCAAATCTAGCTGACAGCATAACATCTCCAATAAGATAAAGTCACACACAGATAAAAGAGCTGAACTCTAGAGGTGACTGCCCTTGACATCAAGGCAGCATTTGACCAAGTGTGACATCAAGGAGCCCTAGCAAAACTGGAGTCAATGGGAATCAGGGGGAAAACTCTCTGCTGGTTGGAGTCATACCTAGCACAAAGGAAGATGGTTGTGGTTGTTGGAGATCAGTCATCTCAGCTCCAGGACATCACTGCAGGAGTTCCTCAGGGTAGTATCCTAGGCCCAATCAACCCCTTCAAGCCACTCACCATCCTGAGTTGGAACTATCTGGCCGTTCTTCATGGTGTCTTGGTCAAAATCCTGGAAGTCCTTCCTATCAGCACCTTGGGTGTACCGACTACACCACAGGGACTGCAGCGGTTCAAGAATGGCTTATCACCTTCACCTTCTCAAGGGCAATTAGGGATGGGCAATAAATGCTGGCCCGGCCAGCGATGCCCACATCCCGTGGCGAATAAATTTTTAAAAAGTACGATTTGAGCCAATCTGTTTTTTTTGGGTCTGTATTAAATTGAAATAATTGCGATTAACTAACCTGAGTTTTCAGACTGAACATCAGAGCAAATTATGAAATGACCAATATTGTGTCTGTGCTTGGCCACCAGAGACAGCTGTTTAAATGCACAATGTGAACAGGATGAGTCACCCGATATAAAACAGCTTGATTGTGGGTATGATAAGTGGTGTTTGGAGTTATGTTAAATATCGGACAATGTGACTACAGTCAATATCTAAGAAAGCCTGGTTAAGCATGCAGCATTAATGAAGTCGCAGCTCCTGGAGATTTAAGGTAGTCCTATTTTGCCTGATTTATTTTTCTTAATTATTAAATAAATTAATTGGTTAATTCAGCCTGGAATGCAGAACCTTGTGGCTATGAACAATCGCTTCCATTGAAGAATTAACATAGGGATATTGAAACCTCTCTCAACCTCAAAGCAGGATTTTGTTGAGTACGAAGAGATATCAATAGTTTTAATGCAGTCAGTGAGCTAAAGGTTCCTGCTTGTTTCAGTAGATTTTCAAATGCCAAAGAGATAAGTGTTTTCAATTTTAGATTCCGTCCATTTATAATGCAGTAATGTGCCTGTGATGCTGCTGCTTAAAGCAGTAATTAGAAATTGGGAAAGCTTTGTACAGAAATTGGATCAATCAACTGAGAAAAATCAAAGAGGAACCTTGGCTTATTTAAGCTGAAATTCATTTGACAGAATTTCTACTTGACCAGGAAATTTGTGTCTGTCATTTTAACTGTATCCTGATCTTTGTGAAGTTTCATTTTGCCTGAATTAGATTGCAGCAGTTTATAAATTCACAGGATATATTTTATCACCATTAAATTCACAGAGTTCAAAAACAAACATGAGCAAAAGGGAGCTTTGAGAGTTACAGAGTTAGTTACTGGATGTTGTCTTGGTTTAAAATCAGCCTGGACCTTTCAAATCTCTGGTTTGTTAAACTTAATTCGCATACAATGTGCCTGAATTTGTCATTCCTCTCTCAAGCTTTTCACTCAGGTTTTGCCCAGGCAAGAGAGTCATTAACTCCTCTCTTCTATTCTCTCAAATCATCAAGAATTTAACATAAAATCTTCAGCTGAGTTTGCATATTTATCATTGAGCATGTTGCCAAGTTGTAGAGATGAATGGAGAGACATTCTTCTCTCACTGCTCAGTACTCATTACTGGGTGCCCGAGGTTTTGATAAGCTTTATCAAAGCTTTAGCTTTGATTGAATAACAAACAGACACCAGAAGAAATGTCCCAGTGTGATGATGACAGAGTGAAACGCAACATCTTAAGAGTTGCAGTTTTAACCCATTCAGTGCCTTTTATCAGCTTGAAAGGTGAGTGGGGGTTCGGAGGCAGATCATGGCAATGATGGGTTCCCTGAAAAAGAAATTGTGGATAGTTCTGCTGACAATAAACACAGCCTGTACATAGCCTGGATGAAAACACCACAGCAGATTCATACAAGACAGGCATTGCGAGGACACAATGGTTACTCTGAATTTGCAATATAATCTGCACAAAACACAAACTGAACCAAGAGCGAGAACGGATTACAATAAACCTGATATTTCAAAGAATCCCAGGAGGTGCCAGGGTTTCTGAATACCTGATGAAATCCCACTAACCCCAGGGATACACTCAATGCTGCCGAACTGATTATTCCATTACACATCTCAGTTTTCAGCCCGAGAACTGTCGAACCGTTTGAGACTTGCAGCCCTGTTCTCACTGTAACTCTGGGAGATTCACATCAATGATGTAATGAAACAGGCTGGAGACCGAATGACATCACTGTCTGGGATGATGAGGAATGTTACTCGTCAAATATTCCATTTCCTAATCTCAGAAGTACAGAGCAGTTTGTTGCACTTTTCCATCGACTGATTCAGACTAGAACAGTTGCCAGTGCCGCAGTCCAGAATACATCGTTGACCATTTCCCAGGTCACTTTGCATAGAAGACCAAGCAGTTCTCCTGTCTCCTGGTCAATATTCATCCCACAAACACCACCACTAAAGCCAAACAACTGGTCATCCATCTCGCTGCTGTTTATGAGGAACTTGCTGTGTATCCATTGTCTGCTACCTCCAACTACATCACAACAGATACTGCATTTCAGAAGTAGCTCAATGATTGGTTGTGAACTGTTTTCAGATGTCATAGCAACACAAACACTTTCTCACATCTTCCCATTGTGAGGGACTAAGCGGATAAGAATCATTCTGAGGAAGATTTACATTGGGCGGGAGAGTGTAACAATCACACATACAGGATATTAGTTTCATTAGATCCAAAAGCTCTTTCTTCATTTACTGAGCTCCAGGACAAGCAAAGCAACAGAAATGCCCAGTTCTTCAAGTTACATAAGATAAGGGTCTCATTAATGCCACCTCTCATTCAGTGCTCATGAAACCCATACCCCAGTGAGAGTCAGTGTGTGTGGGACCCGTACCCCAGTGAGAATCAGTGTGTGGGACCCGTACCCCAGTGAGAGTCAGTGTGTGTGGGACCCATACCCCAGTAAGAGTCAGTGTGTGTGGGACCTGTGCCCCAGTGAGAATCAGTGTGTGTGGGACCTGTACCCCAGTGAGAATCAGTGTGTGTGGGACCCGTACCCCAGTGAGAATCAGTGTGTGTGGGACCCGTACCCCAGTGAGAATCAGTGTGTGTGGGACCCGTACCCCAGTGAGAGTCAGTGTGTGTGGGACCCGTACTCCAGTGAGAATCAGTGTGTGTGGGACCCGTACCCCAGTGAGAATCAGTGTGTGTGGGACCCGTACCCCAGTGAGAATCAGTGTGTGTGGGACCCGTACCCCAGTGAGAATCAGTGTGTGTGGGACCCGTACCCCAGTGAGAGTCAGTGTGTGTGGGACCCGTACTCCAGTGAGAATCAGTGTGTGTGGGACCCGTACCCCAGTGAGAGTCAGTGTGTGTGGGACCCGTACCCCAGTGAGAGTCAGTGTGTGTGGGACCCACACCCCAGTGAGAGTCAGTGTGTGTGGGACCCATACCCCAGTGAGAGTCAGTGTGTGTGGAACCCGCACCCCAGTGAGAGTCAGTGTGTGTGGAACCCGCACCCCAGTGAGAGTCAGTGTGTGTGGAACCCTTTCCCCAGTGAGAGTCAGTGTGTGTGGAACCCGCACCCCAGTGAGAGTCAGTGTGTGTGGGACCCTTTCCCCAGTGAGAGTCAGTGTGTGTGGGACCCGTACCCCAGTGAGAGTCAGTGTGTGTGGGACCCGTACCCCAGTGAGAGTCAGTGTGTGTGGAACCCGTACCCCAGTGAGAATCAGTGTGTGTGGGACCCGTACCCCAGTGAGAGTCAGTGTGTGTGGGACCCGTACCCCAGTGAGAATCAGTGTGTGTGGGACCCGTACTCCAGTGAGAGTCAGTGTGTGTGGGACCCGTACCCCAGTGAGAGTCAGTGTGTGTGGGACCCACACCCCAGTGAGAGTCAGTGTGTGTGGGACCCGTACCCCAGTGAGAGTCAGTGTGTGTGGAACCCGCACCCCAGTGAGAGTCAGTGTGTGTGGAACCCGCACCCCAGTGAGAGTCAGTGTGTGTGGAACCCTTTCCCCAGTGAGAGTCAGTGTGTGTGGAACCCGCACCCCAGTGAGAGTCAGTGTGTGTGGGACCCGTACCCCAGTGAGAGTCAGTGTGTGTGGGACCCGTACCCCAGTGAGAGTCAGTGTGTGTGGGACCCGTACCCCAGTGAGAGTCAGTGTGTGTGGAACCCGCACCCCAGTGAGAGTCAGTGTGTGTGGAACACAGATTATCAGATTGTAGTACAGATTGTGTTTAAATGCAAGTGGGCCAGCAGTTTTTGCATAGATCTTAGATTGTTTATGTGTGGGGATCATTAGCACATAAAACATTGCGTGTGTAAAGCGTTATTAGATTGCAGATGATGAATAATTAGTAGATTACTGGTTAATGATGTAATATCGAATACAGGCTGTCAAAGGATTCGATTAAAGATAGATTTGCATGTGTGATTTATGAATTGGTTGGATTCCAGCAATATGTGCTCATTGCTGAAGGAATCAATTAATCATGTCGTGACCAGCTCTGAATCAGAGGGAAAATGTGTGGCATCCTTGGCTGTCAGTCAAGATTCTTTCAATTGACGTTGGAATAGCTCATCTCAGGCTCCACATAACTGACACACTTCGCCCCACGCCACGTAAATGAGATCACTGACTTACACTTTCCGAGATACAGTGCTCTCAGCTGGGAGCTGTGTGTGCACCAGAGGAATTCACTGCTCTGGACTACTCCAGTGACTCATGACCTTATTAAGTACTGGCATTTGGATCATCTTGAAGACAGTCACATCCTCATCAAGGTTTCAGCCTTAGAATCTCCAATCATTAGAGAACCAACAACTGATCTGTTATCTTGGCTCAGTGTGTAACACTGTCACCTCTGAGTCAGAAGGTTTTGGATTTAAGCCCCACTTCAGAGACATGAGCACACTAATCCACACTGTTGGTCCAGTGCTGAGCGAGTCTCTCAGTTAAGACATGAAACCAAGACCCCGTCAGACTGCTGTTAAAGATCCCATTGACACAACTCCCAAGAAGAATTGGCAGGTTCTTGCCAGTGTTCTGGCCAACATTCTCTCCTCAATATCACCACATACTGACCGGTCATTCAACATTAGTTGTTAAAATGGTTAACGAACTTTTCTACAAAGTAAAATTCACTGTATTTGAGAGCAACACGTTGGGCTGAACAATATGTGTGAGCAGATGTGCCCCCTCCTCCAGACACCACATCTGTGTGGAGCCACCATGCTCCACACCAACCTGCCCCACGCTGACCCACCCCACACCAACCTGCTCCACGCTAACCTGCCCCACGCTGACCCACCCCACACCAACCTGCTCCACGCTGACCCACCCCGCACTAACCTGCTCCACGCTGACCCACCCCGCACTAACCTGCTCCACGCCGACCCACCCCGCGCCAACCTGCTCCACGCTGACCCACCCCACACCAACCTGCTCCACGCTGACCCACCCCACACCAACCTGCTCCACACTGACCCACCCCACACCAACCTGCTCCACGCTGACCCACCCCGCACCAACCTGCTCCACGCTGACCCACCCCGCACCAACCTGCTCCACGCTGACCCACCCCACACCAACCTGCTCCACGCTGACCCACCCCACACCAACCTGCTCCACACTGACCCACCCCGCACCAACCTGCTCCACACTGACCCACCCCGCGCCAACCTGCTCCACGCTGACCCACCCCACACCAACCTGCTCCACGCTGACCCACCCCACACTAACCTGCTCCACGCTGACCCACCCCACACTAACCTGCTCCACACTGACCCACCCCGCGCCAACCTGCTCCACGCTGACCCACCCCACACTAACCTGCTCCACGCTGACCCACCCCACACTAACCTGCTCCACGCTGACCCACCCCACACTAACCTGCTCCACGCTGACCCACCCCACACTAACCTGCTCCACGCTGACCCACCCCACACTAACCTGCTCCACACTGACCCACCCCGCACTAACCTGCTCCACACTGACCCACCCCACACTAACCTGCTCCACGCTGACCTGCCCACAGCCATTAAGCTGCGCAGAGGGCCAAGTGGGATTTATGCCCCTCACTGGGGTGGAAGTCACCCCCCCCAACTGGAGGTGCCAGCCAATCAGTCCTGGTAGTGCCAATAAGGCATCAGTGGCCCCTGCTGGGACTGGTGAAGAGTGGGCCCCAAGGCCTAGGTTTTCCAGAGCAGTTAAGACCGGGGTCTTGGGCTGGGAGGGTTTGGGTAGGTTAGGGAGAGGAGCAGCAGGGGATGGTGGGCGAAGAGGGTGGGTTTAAGGGAGAGAGCGGGTAGGAAGGAAGGGAGCATTTTAACCTAAGGGGGGGGCCCTACAATTGGTAAAGAGTAGTCCCCAAGAGTGACCCCCCCCTTTTCTTCCCACCCTTTAAGCACTTGAGGTAAAAAAATTCATCAGGCTTCCCACCCCCACCCTGCTGCCCACACAAACATTTTAGATCATGGGCAGCATATTGTCAGAGTCATTTGGTATGATAAGAAGCCGATTTGACCCATAATTGTTCATTTTAATATGCCAAGGGGGCTGCCAATTTTGGCACCCGCCCATCCCCCATATTATGGGGTGAGCTTGGGAGTGGGCGGGTGGGTGGTGGAATGTGCGGCCACCCCATTTTAGGTGCCCCCACCCCTGCGAAACGCATGCCCACTGGGGCACAAAACTCAGCTCATTGTGTTGGAGAATGGGCAGGATGTCCGCAATCTGATAATCTCCTGGAATACTGTAATCAATGGAAGGGCAATGGATGGATGGCTGCAGAACAGAGAGTTGCATCTTGACAAGACCCTTCACAAGCACCAGACAGCCCCAGGTGCGTTACAGCCAATGAAGTGCTTTTTGAAGTGTAGTCGCTGTTGTAATGTAGGAAACGCAGGCGTTAATTGGTGCACAGCAAGATTCCACAAATAGCAATGTGATTCAGATCTGATAATCTGTTCTTGTGATGTTGGTTGAGGGATTAGATATTCACCAGGAAACCAGGGTCAAGCCCCTGCGCTTCAGTCAAATAGCAGCTCTGGTGTATTTCACGACCACCTGAGGTAGCAGACAAGGCCTCCATTTAATGTCTTCTCTGAAAGGCAGCAACTCGTGTCGGAGGCAAAGGGATGTGGGATGAAGCTGCACTCCGAGACATGAGCACACGAACATAGGCTAACACAGCAGTGCATACTGAGGGAGTGCTGCACTGTCGGAGGGTGAGTACCGAGGGAGCGCCGCACTGTCGGAGGGTGAGTACCGAGGGAGCGCTGCACTGTCGGAGGGAGAGTACTGAGGGAGTGCCGCACTGTCGGAGGGAGAGTACCGAGGGAGTGCCGCACTGTCGGAGGGTGAGTACCGAGGGAGTGCCGCACTGTCGGAGGGTGAGTACCGAGGGAGTGCCGCACTGTCGGAGGGTGAGTACCGAGGGAGTGCCGCACTGTCGGAGGGTGAGTACCGAGGGAGTGCCGCACTGTCGGAGGGTGAGTACCGAGGGAGTGCCGCACTGTCGGAGGGTGAGTACCGAGGGAGTGCCGCACTGTCGGAGGGTGAGTACCGAGGGAGTGCCGCACTGTCGGAGGGTGAGTACCGAGGGAGTGCCGCACTGTCGGAGGGTGAGTACCGAGGGAGTGCCGCACTGTCGGAGGGTGAGTACCGAGGGAGTGCCGCACTGTCGGAGGGTGAGTACCGAGGGAGTGCCGCACTGTCGGAGGGTGAGTACCGAGGGAGTGCCGCACTGTCGGAGGGTGAGTACCGAGGGAGTGCCGCACTGTCGGAGGGTGAGTACCGAGGGAGTGCCGCACTGTCGGAGGGTGAGTACCGAGGGAGTGCCGCACTGTCGGAGGGTGAGTACCGAGGGAGTGCCGCACTGTCGGAGGGTGAGTACCGAGGGAGTGCCGCACTGTCGGAGGGTGAGTACCGAGGGAGTGCCGCAATGTCAGAGGGTGAGTACCGAGGGAGTGCCGCAATGTCGGAGGGTGAGTACCGAGGGAGTGGCGCACTGTCGGAGGGTGAGTACCGAGGGAGTGCCGTACTGTCGGAGGGTGAGTACCGTGGGAGTGCCGCACTGTCGGAGGGTGAGTACCGAGGGAGTGCCGCACTGTCGGAGGGTGAGTACCGAGGGAGTGCCGCACTGTCGGAGGGTGAGTACCGAGGGAGTGCCGCACTGTCGGAGGGTGAGTACCGAGGGAGTGCCGCACTGTCGGAGGGTGAGTACCGAGGGAGTGCCGCACTGTCGGAGGGTGAGTACCGTGGGAGTGCCGCACTGTCGGAGGGTGAGTACCGAGGGAGTGCCGCACTGTCGGAGGGATCAGCTTTCAGATGAGACATTACACCTAGGGCTTGCCTTGTCTCTTGTGTAAAAGATTGCCTGTCAATATTCTGGAGAACAGCATTGTGATTATCCCAGGGGTTCAGGGCCAGTATTGATAACCTATAGTGAACTTTAACATCTTGATAGTCAGTTTTTAGGTACCTCACTACTGTTTGTGGGAGTTTGCTGTGTGCAGATTGGTTGCTGTGCTTCCAACCTTACAGCAGTAACAAAACTTGAGAGAACACTTCCTTGGCTGTCAAGTTTTTGGGATGTTGGGTGTTGAAGGCGCAAGGAAAGTGCCAGGCTGCCTTTCTATATGAAGCTGATTTGGAAGAACAAAATATATTCACCACAAGAATTACAGCCAAGTACAACCTTTCTAAAAATGACTTCTTGGCATGTGTGGGCAGATAGAAAGGCAGCAGGATATCATCCAATCCCGGTGACTCTGAGCACATTCCCAGCTTACCACATCATTTTTGGGTTTGGAGTCACATTTGGGACAGGCTGGTTGGTTTCTTTTCCTGATTTGAACAGAAATCTGGCATTTTACTGAATTCACAGTTGACTCTGATGGGTTTTGCATCGCGCCCATCTCCAGTTTCTAGACCAGTCTCACAACCACCAGGCTGCTGAAGCCTGCGGGCCGTGGGATCTTGCTGTGCTCCATCCCACCCAGCCTGGAATTGGGAAGGGCGCACAAACACAAACAGGTTTAGGACATTCACAGGAGTTTAAAATGTCACAGGGGTGGGGTGGGGGTTACTTGAGACCCACACATTTAAACACTAAGAGCTCCGGCCGAGACCCAGAAACACGCTGGTTTAGCAATCACCAGCCCTACACCCCATCCTGCACAAACCTGCCATCTTCACAGGCACTAAAGTGGGGTTTTTTTTTTTGCAGATCAGCAAAAGATTTTGGTGAAAAGGCCCAGCCTTGCTGGCATCCAGCCACAAGCCTGCTTCTCATTAGCTCCTCACTGCACAGCCCATGATGATGAAATAAAAATAGTGACTAACACCAGGCACCCAGCTGAAGATCCAATACTTATGCAAGAGCAAATTCTTTGAATAAAATGTAAGAAAGAAAGAACTTGGCCATAATTGATTCACTTACAGATTAGTGGCAGTGACTAGAGCCAGCTGTGGCTCAGTGAGGGGCTCTCTCGCCTCAGAGTCAGAGCATTGGCGCTTCACGGCCCCACTCCAGAGGCTCGAACACAAAATACAGGCTGACACTCCCACTGCAGTACTGAGGGAGCGCCGCACTGTCGGAGGGTCAGTACAGAGGGAGTGCCGCACTGTCGGAGGGTCAGTACTGAGGGAGTGCTGCACTGTCGGAGGGTCAGTACTGAGGGAGCGCTGCACTGTCGGAGGGTCAGTACTGAGGGAGCGCTGCACTGTCGGAGGGTCAGTACTGAGGGAGCGCCGCACTGTCGGAGGGTCAGTACTGAGGGAGCGCCGCACTGTCGGAGGGTCAGTACTGAGGGAGCGCCGCACTGTCGGAGGGTCAGTACTGAGGGAGTGCCGCACTGTCGGAGGGTCAGTACTGAGGGAGTGCCGCACTGTCGGAGGGTCAGTACTGAGGGAGTGCCGCACTGTCGGAGGGTCAGTACTGAGGGAGCGCCGCACTGTCGGAGGGTCAGTACTGAGGGAGCGCTGCACTGTCGGAGGGTCAGTACTGAGGGAGCGCTGCACTGTCAGAGGGTCAGTACTGAGGGAGCGCTGCACTGTCGGAGGGTCAGTACTGAGGGAGCGCTGCACTGTCGGAGGGTCAGTACTGAGGGAGCGCTGCACTGTCGGAAGGTCAGTACTGAGGGAGCGCTGCACTGTCGGAGGGTCAGTACTGAGGGAGCGCCGCACTGTCAGAGGGTCAGTACTGAGGGAGCGCCGCACTGTCAGAGGGTCAGTACTGAGGGAGCGCTGCACTGTCAGAGGGTCAGGACTGAGGGAGCGCCGCACTGTCAGAGGGTCAGGACTGAGGGAGTGCTGCACTGTCAGAGGGTCAGTACTGAGGGAGTGCCGCACTGTCAGAGGGTCAGTACTGAGGGAGCGCCGCACTGTTGGAGGGTCAGGACTGAGGGAGTGCTGCACTGTTGGAGGGTCAGGACTGAGGGAGTGCTGCACTGTCGGAGGGTCAGGACTGAGGGAGTGCCGCACTGTCGGAGGGTCAGTACTGAGGGAGTGCCGCACTGTCGGAGGGTCAGTACTGAGGGAGTGCCGCACTGTCGGAGGGTCAGTACTGAGGGAGTGCCGCACTGTCGGAGGGTCAGGACTGAGGGAGTGCCGCACTGTCGGAGGGTCAGTACTGAGGGAGTGCCGAACTGTCGGAGGGTCAGTACTGAGGGAGTGCCGCACTGTCGGAGGGTCAGGACTGAGGGAGTGCCGCACTGTCGGAGGGTCAGGACTGAGGGAGTGCCGCAGTGTGTGAATTGCTCTCCTTTGGTTAAGACATTAAGCTGAGCTCTGTTCTCTCAGGTGACTATAAAGACCCTGTGTAGGTAATTTGAACAAGAGCAGGGTAGTTCTCCCAGGTGTCTTGGACAATATTTATACCTCAATCAACATCGCAAAAAAAGAAATCTGGTCATTATCACCTTTTGTGGGATCTCGTTGTGCACAAATTGGCTGCCATGTCTCCTATATTACAACAATGTCTACATTCAGAAGAATTTCATTGGCTGTGAAGCTGCTTGGGATGGTCCAACGGTTGTGAAATGCGCTATATAAATACAAGTCTTTCTTTTTCTTTAAAAGTTACAGGGGTGGAGAAGTAAACTCCAACTGGGAAGAGTTAGTTCTCTCAGTCGATTAGTGGATCCCCATTGAGACAGTTCTGTCCTCTCAGTCGAGCGAGCTCTATAAACACACTCTTGAAATCAATCCCACAACATTACAGTAATAGTTAACAACGGGGGATTCCTCAAACTGCTCAACTCCTCAATGTCCTGACAACTCTATGATCAGGGATGCTGCTTACAGAAATTGCACTGAAAACTAACCCCAGCTCTGAAAGTTGAAAGTTATAAAAATACAAAACGGTATATAGTTTATTAAATGCAATTTAACTGGCTTCATCACCCAGCTGAGCAGTGTGCAAGCACTAACCCATTTCAACAGCCCTCCTGAAATGTCTCTCCCCCTCTCTCCCTACATCCCTCACCATCTCCCATCTCCACCTATCCCCCTCTCTCTCCATCTACTGCTCTCTGTTGCCTCATCTCTCTCTCTCTCTCTCTCTCCATCTACCATTCTCTGTTGCCTCATCTCTCTCTCTCTCTCTCTCTCTCCCACTCCTTCTCTCACTCTCTCCCCCTTGCCCCTTCTGTCTCGCCCACTCTGTCTCTCCTGGCAATGTTTTCATTGGGTTAATTTCTGCTTATTTTGCAGTTGAAGTTTGTTCCTTAAGGGACCTATCCAAGTTCCAACTGGGCCTCAGTTCAGAGCTAAGAACATTGATTCTTGGCCAGAAACTGATTCCCCACTCTGTTGTTCCACACTGCCATCGCAAGATCACTTATTCAAGGCTGTGCGAATCCCCAGGACATTTTCATTTGAAAATATGACCATTTTCTTTCATCTTCTTTCCTTTGATCAGGGATCTTTTCTGGGAATTTCATGGCCAACTCCGAACTGCACAACTGTTCACATCCTCCCACTCTCAGGTTCTATAATTCTGATGAAGCCTTAGATTCTTGCCCCTTGGGTTCAAGCCCCCTCCACAGCGAGCAGCGACTCTCTTATCCCTGAGCCAGAAGACCACGGGTTAAAAACCCACTTAAGAGTCTCAACACCATAATCTAGATCGAGATGTCCAGCGCTCCCTGAGGGAGCGTCGCACAGTTGGAGGGTCAGTACTGAGGGAATGCTGCACTGTCAGAGGGTCAGTACTGAAGGAGTGCTGCACTGTGAGAGGGTCAGCACTGAGGGAGTGCTGCATTGTCGGAGGGTCAGTACTGAGGGAGTGCTGCATTGTCAGAGGGTCAGTACTGAGGGAGTGCTGCATTGTCGGGGCCAGTACTGAGGGAGTGCTGCACTGTCAGAGTGTCAGTGCTGAGGGAGTGCTGCACTGTTGGAGGGTCAGTACTGAGGTAGTGCTGCACTGACGGAGGGCCAGTACTGAGGGAGTGCTGCACTGTCAGAAGGCCAGTACTGAGGGAGTGGTGCACTGTCAGAGGGCCGGTACTGACGGAATGCTGTATTGTCGGAGGGCTAGTACTGAAGGAGTGGTGCACTGTCGGAGTGTCAGTACTGAGGGAGTGCTGCACTGTCGGAGGGTCAGTACTGAGATGGTGCTGCACTGACGGAGGGCCAGTACTGAGTGAGTGCTGCACTGTCAGAGGGCCAGTACTGAGGGAGTGCTGCACTGTCAGATGGTCGGTACTGAGGGAGTGCTGCACTGCCCGAGGATCGGTACTGACGGAGTGCTGCACTGCCCGAGGGTCGGTACTGACGGAGTGCTGCACTGCCCGAGGGTCGGTATTGACGGAGTGCTGCACTGCCCGAGGGTTGGTACTGAGGGAGTGCTGCACTGCCCGAGGGTCAGTGCTGACGGAGTGCTGTACTGCCCAAGAGTTGGTACTGACGGAGTGCTGCACTGCCCGAGGGTCAGTACTGAGGGAATGCTGCACTGCCCGAGGGTTGGTACTGAGGGAGTGCTGCACTGCCCAAGGGTCAGTACTGAGGGAGTGCTGCACTGCCCGAGGGTCGCTACTGACGGAGTGCTGCACTGCCCGAGGATCAGTGCTGAGGGAGTGCCACACTGTCAGCCATGCAATTTTTTGGATAAGCCACTGAACCGAGGGTGTCTGCCTGCTGGATGTAAAGTCTAATGGAGCTATATTGAAGAGCAGTAGAGGGTTTGTTCCCAGTGTCCTGGGCTAATATCTACCTCTCACCCAAGATCACTAAAAGCAGATTGCCTGGTCAATATCGCATTGCTTTTTGTGGGATCTTGCTGTGCACAAATAGGCTGCTCTGTTTCCTGCATTACAACAGTTAATACACATCAAAAATATCTTCATTCTTCACTGTAGAAGACACAAAAACATCCCAAGAGTACTTGAAAATCAAGAGGTAAAAGGGAGGGAGGAATTTAAAACAATCACAATTACTAGGGAAATGTACTGGTAAAACTAGTAGAACTAAAGGTTGACAAGTGGACCTGGACCTGATGGCTTTCATCCTAGGGTCTTATAAGTAGTGGCTGCAGAGCTAGTAGATGCATTGGTAGCAATCTTCCAAAATTCCCTAGATTCTGGTATGGCCCCAGTAGGTTCAAACATCTCTATTCAAGAAAGGAGGGAGACTGAAAACAGGGCACTAAAGGCACTCTGTCATAGGGAAAATGCTAGAATCGATTATTAAAGAGGTAATAGCAGGACATTTAGAAATCATAAAGTGTTTAGGCAGACCCAACATGGCTTTGCGAAAGAGAAATCATGTTTGAACAAATCATAATTTATTAGAGTTCTTTGAGGAAGTAACAAGAAATGTGGACAAAGGGAAACCTGCACTTGGATTTCTAAAAGACATTTGATAAGGTGCCACATCAAAGGTTAATACACAGGAAAAGTGCTCATGGTGTAGGGGGTAACATAATAACATGGATAAAGGATTGGTTAGTTAACAGAAAGCAGCGAGGAGGGATAAATGGGTCATTTTCAGGCTGAAAAACTGTAACTAGTGGAGTTCCACAGGGATCAGTGCTAGAGCCTCAACTATTTACAATCTACATCAATGGATGAAGTGACCGAATGTCTGGTTGCTAAATTTCCTGATGACACAAAGATCGGTGGGAAAGTAAATTGTGAAGCGGACATATGAAGTTTGCAAAGGGATACAGACAGGTTAAGTGAGTGGGCAAAAATTTGGCAGATGGAGTACAAGGTTGGAAAATATGAACTTGTCTACTTTGGCAGGAAGAATAGAAAAACAGCAAATTATTTAAATGGAGAGAGATTGCAGAACTCTGAGGCACAGAGGGATCCAAGTGTGTTTGTATATGAACCACAAAAAGTTGGTGTGCTGGTACAGCAAGTGTTTAGGAAGGTAAATGGAAAGCTGGTGTTTGCTGCTAGGGGAATCAAGTATAAAAGGAAGGAAGTGTTGCTGCAGCTGTACAGGGCCTTGGTGAGACTGCGTCTGGAGGTACTGGGTACAGGTTTGGTCTCTTTACTTGAGAAAGGATATAATTACATTGGAAGTAGTTCAAAGAAGGTTCACCCGACTGGTTCCTGGGATGAAGGGGCTTGTCTTATGATGAAAGGTTGAGCAGGTTGGGCCTGTGCCCATTGAAATTTAGAAAATTGAGAGGTGATCCCCTTGAAACATAGAAAATCTTGAGGGTACTTGACAGGGTGGATGTTTCCCCTAATGGGAGAGGCTAGAACTAGGGGACACAGTTTAAAAATTAGGGGTCTCCCTTTTAAGATGGAGACAAAGAGAATTTTTTTCTCTCAGAGGGTCATTAGTCTGTGGAATTCTCTTCCCCAGAGAGCAGTGAAGGCTGGGTCATTGAATATATTCAAGGCTGAGTTAGACAGATGTTAGATTGACAAGGGAGTCGAGGGTTACGGGGGGCAGACAAGAAAGTGGATTTGAGGCCACAATCAGTCAGCCATTATCTTATTGAATGGTGGAGCAGGCTCGAGGGGCCAAATGGCCTACTCCTGCTCCTAATTCTTGTGTTCTTCTGCTCTTTGGCTGTTAAGGGTTTTGGAACATCCTGAGACTGTAAATGTAACTATAGGAATGCGGGTCTGTCTTTGTTACTCTGAATTTGTCAGCTTGTAGACTGGGGGAGGCAGTGGGTGACTGAAAGGTTAAACTGTGTGAGAGAAGGCACCTTCTGCCTAACATCTGGGCCCTGGCTTCCTTCAACGTCTTTAGCAAACTCTTCACTTTTAGTTTAACCGTGCAGTGGTTTCACAGCTCCAGCATCCAAACACCGTGGAGTTCACTGCATTAATTAATGCTTCATATTCATCCTTCAAACATAAAATCTCCAGCTAATGACACAGGATCAGATTGCTGGCGCTGACTCAGGAAGCTCCATCCTTTTCACTGGTTATGTTTTCCTCCTGCACACTTAGTCACTCGCACCATCCTGACTTGGAAATATATCACTGTTCCTTCACTGTCGCTGGGTCAAAATCCTGGAACTCCCTCCCTAACAGCACTGTGGGTGTACCAACACCACATGGACTGCAGCGGTTCAAGAAGGCAGCTCACCACCACCTTCTCAAGGGCAATTAGGGATGGGCAATAAATGCTGGCCCAGCCAGCGACGCCCACATCCTCTGGATGTATAAAAGAAACGCACTGTGTAAAAAATTGTTTCCTCATTTTGTTGCTAGTTATTTTGCCGATTCTCTTCAATCTGTGTCCCTCTGGTTACTGACCCTCCTGCCACTGGAACCTATTCCTCCTTATTTACTCTATCAACATCCCTCAGAATTTTAAACACCTCCCTTAACTTTCTCTGCTCTAAGGAGAACAATCCCGGTTTCTCCAGCTCCTCATCCCTGGAACATTCCAGTAAACCTCCTCCGCCCCCCTCCCCCTCCTCCACTCCCTCCCCCTCCCCAAGGCCTGGACATCTTTCCCAAACGCCCCACATTTCAATCATCAGGGTCTTGGTAACCACCCTAAGGGACTGGATCAGGGCTGCTTGGGGGTTGGGGATTTCATTCACATCCCATGAGTAAAGGATTGCAAGCACGTACCTCAAAAACATCTTCATCCAGTATTCTCGTCCCAAACACGACAATACCGTTTGTGTCAATCACTGGCTGCTTGCTCCTGTTCAGTGATTTATTGAACTTCTTTTTGCAATCCAGGATCATGGTGACTGTCTTCTTGTGAACACTTATTGCAATTCGATGCCATCTGCCAGAGCACAGAGAGAGAGAGTGAGAGAGAGAGATGGGGAAGGAGGGAGAGAGAGAGAGAGAGAGAGAGAGAGAGAGAGATGGGGAGGGAGGGAGAGAGAGAGATGGGGACGGAGGGAGAAAGAGAGATGGGGACGGAGGGAGAAAGAGAGATGGGGAGGGAGGGAGAGAGAGATGGGGAGGGAGGGAGAGAGAGATGGGGAGGGAGAGAGAGAAAAAGAGAGAAAACAAAAGAGCAAGAGCACGAGAGTTAGAACAACAGAATGTGAGATAAAGAGACAAAGTGCGAGAGAGAATGAGTGTGAGAACGAGAGCGAGAGAGCATGATAGAGTGAGAGAGAGCCAGGGAGTGAGGGAGAGCGATAGAGAGCGAGGGACAGTGATAGAGAGCGAAACAGAGTGAGAGAGAGAGTCAGAGTGAGGGAGAGCAATAGAAAACAAGAGAGTGTGAGAGAGAATGAGAGTGAGAGTGACCGAGTGCGAGCAACAGTGAGAAAGCAACAGAATGAGAGTGAGGGAGAGCGAGAGACAGTGATTGAGAGCGATAGAGAGAGAAAGTGTGAGAGAGAACGAGAGTGAGCGAGTGCAAGCGACAGTGAGAGAGCAATAGAATGAGAGCGTGAGAGAGCGAGAGAGAGCGAGAGAGAGCAACAAATTGAATGAGAGTGAAGGAGAGTGATAGAGAGCGAGAGACAGTGATAGAGTGCGATAGAGAGTGAGAATGTGAGAGAGAACGAGAGTGAGAGAGTGCGAGCGATAGAGAGCGATAGAACGAGAACAAGAGTGTGAAAGAGCGAGAGAGAGAAATAGAGCGAGAGAGAGTGAAAGAGAGAGAGTGAGAGCAAGCAACAGAGAATGAGAGTGACAGAGAGCGATAAAGAGAATGAGAGTGAGGAACAGTGATAGAGGGCGAGAGACAGTCAGACAGCGATACAGAGTGAGAGAGTGCGAGAGAGAATGAGAGTGAGATTGAGCGAGTGCAAGTGATAGAGCGATAGAGAGGGAGAGAATGATAGAACAAGAGTGAGAGAGAGCGATAGAGAATTAGAGTGAGAGAGAGAGTAATGAAGAGAACGAGAGTGGGATAGAGCGATTGAGAACATGAGAAAGATACAGGGACAGCGCAACAGAGAGAGAGCAAAAGGGAGAGAGGGAAAGGGAGAGAGGGAAAGGGAGAGAGGGAAAGAGGGAAGAGATTACATTTCCAACCCATTCCGCAATGGTGAAGAACCCATTAATGATCTCCCTGCTGCAAAGAGATCCACAGATCATTTAGATTCAGTGAGTTGCTCCTCACCTCTTGACTCTGAAGATTGTGTGTTTGGGCGTGAGTATTTCTCCACATCCTCTATCCAGCAGTAACTTCTAGATCAAGGACGTGGGATTTAATTTGCCAAGTGACCCAGGGGGCAGAAAACAAGTACAGAGGGGGCTAAGACTGGGCCTCAGTGCAAGAATGTGTAATCAATCACAGTGTTAACACAATGCTGGATATCAGTTAAACGCCCTGGAAGTATTTTCCCCCAATCCCCATCCCCCATGAGATGTCCCTGTGGCTTAGCATGTTCAGATATGGCCCAGTGGTGGGTGCGCAGCATACATACTTCCCATCAGCCAGGTTGACTCCATTAAAAACGGGATATTCCTCGGGGCTTGGCTTCCCTAAATGGTCTTCGTAGAGGAATATGGGACCGCGAGCGACTTCCACACCCAGCTGTTGGATTCCCTGCTCATTGTAGAGGGACAGGATGAAAGCCCCCTTCCCTTTCTGGGCACGAACTGTCAACAAGATGGAGAAATCTTCTGGGAATGCTGAATCTGGAAAATAACAGAAGATCAGAGAATGAGACGGTCATGATGAAAGTCAGCTGATTTACACACAGATAAGAGTCCTGCACAAATTACAATACTATCAGTGTTACAATGAGGAGTGTTTAGTGGGACAGTGTAGAGGGAGTTTCACCCTATATCTAACCCCGTGCTGTACCTGTCCTGGGAGTGTTTGATGGGGACAGTGTAGAGGGAGCTTTACTCTGTATCTAACCCCGTGCTGTACCTGTCCTGGGAGTGTTTGATGGGGACAGTGTATAGGGAGCTTTACTCTGTATCTAACCCCGTGCTGTACCTGTCCTGGGAGTGTTTGATGGGGACAGTGTAGAGGGAGCTTTACTCTGTATCTAACCCCATGCTGTACCTGTCCTGGGAGTGTTTGATGGGGACAGTGTAGAGGGAGCTTTACTCTGTATCTAACCCCGTGCTGTACCTGCCCTGGGAGTGTTTGATGGGGACAGTGTAGAGGGAGCTTTACTCTGTATCTAATCCCGTGCTGTACCTGTCCTGCGAGTGTTTGAAGTTGCGCTATGACAGGCAAATGTTGTTCAAATTCCTACTGCAGAATTGTTGCTGTCGGAGCTGAAACGTGTGATTGAAGAGACTGGTAATGCTGGCCTGATGTCCTAGCGTTGAAGTTGCCACTGCCCTCTCGGTTGAAGCACGTCATTCAACAGACGGCTGACAGACGGCAGGAATCCTCTCCACAAACCAGACTGCAAGATACTTTCTGGCAGCAGGAGTGAAGAGGATTGAAACTGAAATGCTTTTGCTCCCATCTCCAAACTCTGTCCCCTCGCCACCAATCCAGCCTATTCCCATCATCTATATTTGATCCCGAGATGAGTTTCTGACGACTCTGCACTGCGTCTCGGACTCCCTATTTCCACCTCTGTAAGTCTCCCTACTCTGCCCTGCCTCGGCTCGTCTGCTGCTGAAACCCTCAGACTCCAGACTCGAGCAGCTGCTCTCCCGGCTGCTCTCCCACTGTAAACCCCCTGTGAACTCGATGCCATCGAAAGCTCCCCTGCCGCCAAGTCCCGAGTTACACCAGTCGCCAACATTCGCCCCAAGTTGTGCAGTCGTGCAGCACCTTGAAGTTTCTCACCCAGGATAAGCCATGTGCTTTACGTTACACAAGTGCGTAATGGAGCAAAAACATTTCAATAAATCGGCTGCACACTGCAAAAAATAATTAGAGGGTACCTTCCCCTCTTGCTGCTGTGATCACTAACCTACACTGACTCCTGGTCCAGCAACACCTCAATTTTAAAATTCTCATCCTTGCTTCATGTTCTGGCCCCCTTCTATGCTTCTTTCTATTCGTTCACGGTATGTAGGCATCGCTGGCTAGGCCAGCATTTATTGTCCATCCCTAATTGCCCTTTGTGGTAAAGTGGAATGCTGTGTACCTTTAAGAGGACGTAGCTAATTGACCACGTGACTTTGGTAACAGGAAGTCTAGAGCTGCAGATGATTGAAGAAGCACACATGGAGTTAGTGCTCTGTTCTTTGTTCCAATAAACCACCAGTGTTTGTTCAGTAAATCGGTTTCCCTCTGCCTACATTGTTTCAAGCACCAACTAGTGTCTCAGTATCAAGGGCACAGCTCACTTTCACAGCGGACCCAATAACTCCAAACATAAAACTGGCGATGAGGATAAACCGGATCAATTGACAGAAATCACATAAGTTGTGGTAAGCCAGCTACATTACTTCGCCACTACTTGAAAGCTGTTTGAAAGCGCAGTCTCCTTAATCATCGAGTGTGCTGCAGTTTGGGCAACTTGAACCATTCGACCCCGTTTCCGATAGCTGGTCTCGTTACATCGAACGCCTAGCATTCCTCTTTATTGCTAATGACATCGCGGGGAAGGACAAGAAGAGGGCGATTCTTTTGTCCACATGCAGGAGCAAAACGTATGGGCTGATCCGCAGCCTCACGTCACCTCACACCCCTGATACGAAGACTTATGATGAGTTTGTAAACATTGTAAACAACCACCCGAAGCCAAAGCCCTCAGTCACTATGCAGCATTTTAAATTCAGTTTGAGGAATAGGCTTCCAGGAGAGACAATCACTGGCTATGTAGCTGCTTTAAAGGAATTAATGGAATATTGAGAGTTCGCAACTTCAGTTAACGACATGTTGAGAGAGCGATTGATATGCAGAATCGGGGACCGATGCTGTTCAAGAGCTAATGCTATCTGAAACTAATCTAGACTTCAGTCAGGCATTAGAATTGGCAGCAGCCATGGAGAGGCTGTTAGAGACTCTGAGGCAATAAAAGATATACAAAATGGCTCCGTCCATCTTGTAGGGTGGACTGGGCCGGTAACAAAAGGCACGAAAACATCGGACTCTGCAGAGAGGTGGGAAACGCCCACCATGTACAGACCATTGAAGAACAACAGAACCACAGCGAAAACCCCACGACATTAATGAGAGAAATGCATCCAGGCAGCCTGCAGGCGATTGACAGTTCAGAAGCATCAAATGCTTTTTCTGCCGCCGTAATAGTCACATAACGCGGCACTGTCAAGATCGGCTGAGACAGCATCTTAAAAATAGAGGTAGAATCACGAAATCTGTCTCGTTGAAGAACCAGAGGAAGCAGAATCTGACACCTATTCATTATACAACCTGAAAGTGGGTAGAACTGAGCCAATCCAGGTAGCCATTAGAGTCAATGAACAGCCCATCAAGATGGAGGTCGATACTGGGGTATCAATGTCTGTCATAGGAGAACATACATTCAGACGCTTGAATAAAGGAGCCCATCCTTTAAGTTTGGAAAAATCGGGCAGGAAATCAAAAACAGATACGGGCAAAGAAATAAGAGTGAAAGGGATATGTCAAGGCCTGGTGAAGTATGGGGGCCAGTCTGCACGTATACCCCTTATAGTAGCAGCTGGGGAGGGCCCCAGTTTAACTGGTCGCAACTGGCTCAGAAAGATTAAATTGCAATGGGCTGAGAACGAGAAACTTACAGGAATTGTTACAAAAGTACGCTTCCATTTTCAGTGACGAGCTAGGAAGCCAAAATTCATGTAGATCCTAACATAACCCCCAGATTTATCAGAGCCAGACTAGTCCCTTATGCTCTATGGGACAAGGTCAAGACTGAGATAAACAGGCTTGAAAAGTTGGATATCTTACAACCGGTGCAATTTTCCAAGTGGACGGCACCCATAGTATCCGTACTGAAGCCAAACCAAATCACTTATGTGGTGATTATAAATTAATTGTAAACAGAGTGGCCAAATTTGATAGACACCCAATACCGAAGATGATGAATTACATTCAAAATTGGCTGGGGGCAGCACATAATCAAAACTTGATATGAGCCATGCCTACCAGCAGGGGAGGCAATGGCGTAGTGATATTATTACTGGACTAATAATCCGGGGGAGGGGGAGGGGGAGGGGGATGCTGGGTTCAAATCCCAGCACAGCAGATGGTGGAATTTAAATACAATAAAAATTTGGAATTAAGATCTGATGATGGCCATGAAACCATTGGTTCACTAAAGCCTGCCATCCTTTCCTTACCTGGTTTGGCCTACACGTGACTACAGCCCCACAGCAATGTGTTGGTTGACTCTTAAATGGCGCTGAGTAAGCCACTACAAAGTCCCAAGACCACCCGGCATCGACCTAGGCACCGGAAACGACAGTGGCAATCTCAGCCCTGTCAACCCTACAAAGTCCTCCTCACTAACATCTTGGGGCTAGTGCCAAAATTGGGAGAGCTGTCTCACAGACTAGTCAAGCAAAAGCCTGAAATAGTCATCCTCACAGAATCATACCTTACAGATCATGTCCCAGACATCACCATCACCATCCCTAGGTATGTCCTGTCCCACCGGCAGGACAAGCCCAGCAGAGGTGGTGGCACAGTGGGAAACAGTTGGAAATGAGTTGCCCTGGGAGTCCTCAACATTGACTCCGAAGTCCCATGGCGTCAGGTCAAACATGCGCAAGGAAACCTCCTGCTGATTACCATGTACCACCCTCCCTCAGCTAATGATTCAGTGCTCCTCCCCTCCATGTTGAACATCACTTGGAGGAAGCACTGAGGGTGGCAAGAGCACAGAATGTACCCTAGAGTGGTTCGGTAGCACCACAATTGTCCGAGTCCTAAAGGACATAGCTGCTAGACTCGGTCTGCGGCAGGTGGTGAGGGAAAAACAAACTTGACCTCATCCTTGCCAACCTGCCTGCCGTAAGTGCATCTGTCCATGACTGTATCAGTAGGAGTGACCACCACACAGGCCTTGTGCTTCACATTGGGGATACTGTCTATTGTGTTGTGTGGCACTACCTCCGTACTAAATGGGGTAGATTTTCAAACCGATCTAGTAACTCAAGACTGGACATCCATGAGGCTCTGTGGGCCATCAGCAGCTGCAGAATTGTACTCAAACACAATCTGTAACCTCATGGCCTGGAATATCCCCCACCCTACCATCACCATCAAGCCAGGGGATCAACCTTGGCTCAGTGAAGAGTGTAGGAGGGCATGCCAGGAGCAGCACCAGGCATACCTAAAAATGAGGTGTCACCCTGGTGAAGCTATAACACAAGATTACTTGCATGCCAAACAGCATAAGAAGCAAATGATAAACAGAGCTAAGTGATCCCACAACCATTTGATCAGATCTGAGCTCTGCAGTCCTGCCACATCCAGTCGTGAATGGTGGTGGACAATTAAACAACTCACTGGAGGAGGAGGCTCCACAAATATCCCCATCCTCAATGATGGAGGAGCCCAGCACATCAGTGCAAAAGATAAGGCTGAAACATTTGCTACAATCTTCAGCCAGAAGTGCCGAGTGGAAGATCCTACTTGACCTCTTCTGGAGGTCCCAGCATCACAGATGCCAGTCTTCAGCCAATTCGATTCACTCCACGTGATATCAAGAAATGGCTGAAGGCACTGGATACTGCAAAGGCTATGGGTCCTAACAATATTCCGGCAAGAGTACAGAAGACTTGTGCTCCGGAACTTGCTGTGCCCCTAGCCAAGCTGTTCAAGTATAGCTACAACACTGGCATCTACCTGGCTATGTAGAAAATTGCCCAGGTATGTCCTGTACACAAAAAGCAGGACAAATCCAACCTGGCCAATTACCGCCCCATCAGTCTACTCTCGAGCATCAGTAAAGTAATGAAAAGGGTCATCAATTGTGCTATCAAGCAGCACTTGCTTAGCAATAATATGCTCACTGATGCCCAGTTTAGGTTCCGCCAGGGCCATTCAGCTCCTGACCTCATTACAGCCTTGGTTCAAACATGGACAAAACAGCTAAACTCCCGAGGGGAAGTGAGAATGACTTCCCTTGACATCAAGGCAGCATTTGACCAAATGTGGCATCAAGGAGCCCCAGCAAAACTGGAGTCAATGGGAATCAGGGGGAAAACTCTCCTCTGGTTGGAGTTATATCTAGCACAAAGGAAGATAGTTGTGGTTGTTGGAGGTCAGTCATCTCAGCTCCAAGACATCACTGCAGGAGTTCCTTAGGGTAGTGTCCTAGGCCCAACCATCTTCAACTGCTTCATCAATGACCTTCCTTCCGTCATAAGGTCAGAAGTGGGGATGTTCGCTGATGATTGCACAATGTTCAGCACCATTCGCAACTCCTCAGATATTGAAGCAGTCCATGTCCAAATGCAGCAAAACCTGGACAATATCCAGGTTTGGGCTGACAAGTGGCAAGTAACATTCGCACCACACAAGTGTCAGGCAATGACCATCTCTAACAAGAGAGAATCCAATCATCGCCCCTTGATGTTCAATGGCATTACCATCACTGAATCCCCCACTATCAACATCCTGGGGGTTATCATTGACCAGAAACTGAACTGGACTAGCCATATAAATACTGTGGCTACGAGAGCAGGTCAGAGGCCGGGAATCCTGCGGCGAATATCTCACCTCCTGACTCCCCAAAGCCTGTCCACCATCTACAAGGCACAAGTCAGGAATGTGATGGAATACTCCCCACTTACCAGGATGAGCGCAGCTCCCACAACACTCAAGAAGCTCAACACCATCCAGGACAAAGCAGCCCGCTTAGTTGGCACCCCATCCACAAACATTCACTCCTTCCACCACCGACGCACATTAGCAGCAGTGTGTACCATCTACAAGACGCACTGCAGGAATTCACCAAGGCTCCTTTGATAGCACCTTCCAAACCCACGACCACTACCATCTAGAAGGACAAGGGCAGCAGATAGATGGAAACACCACCACCTGGAAGTTCCCCTCCAAGTCACTCACCATCCTGACTTAGGAATATATCACCGTTCCTTCACTGTTTCTGGGTCAAAATCCTGGAACTCCCATCCTAACAGGATTTTGGGTGTACCTACACCACATGGACTGCAGCACTTCAAGAAGACAGCTCACCACCACCTTCTCAAGTGCAATTAGGGATGGGCAATAAATTCTGGCCCAACCAGTGATGCCCACATCCCACGAATGAATAAAAAAAAAGGTAGAGTTGGAAGAAGGATCTGGAGAATTCATGACCATCAATCCACATCGAGGATTGTATCAATATACTCGACCACCCCTTGGGGTCCCATCGGCGTGTGCTATTTTCCAACGTACCATGGAAAGCCTGTTTCAGGGACTGCCCCATGTCGTTGTTTATCTGGATAATGTCTTTGTCACTGGACGAACTGACAAAGAGCACTTAGGTAACTTGGAGCAGGTGCTGAAACGCTTCTCACAAGTGGGGGTGCACTTGAAATGAGAGAAAGGTCTTTTCCAAGCCAAAGAGGTAGTTTACTTGGGCCATAAGGTCAATGCACAGGGCCTGCATCCTGTGGAAGAAGGTCAAGGCTATTCGTGAGGCACCTGCACCGAGAAACACTGCAGAAGTAAAGACCTTCTTAGGCATGATGAACTACAATGGCTGGTTCCTCCCCAATCTATCAACCGTACTGGCTGCTTTATATGCATTGCTTAAGAAAAACCATAAATGGATTTGGCAAGCTCCACACCAGGATGTGTTTCTGAAGATAAAGCAATTGTAAGATCATCGGCCCTACTGGTCCACTTTGACCCAAAGAAAGAATTGATTTTAACTTGCGACACATCCCCTTATGGAGTTGGGGCTGTACTTTCACATCAGGTGGCGGGTGGCTCTGAACGACCCATTGGTTATACATCTCGCACGCTCAGTGCTGCAGAGTGACAATATTCTCAGATTGAGAGGGAGGGCTTGTCTGTTGTGTTTGATGTTAGGAATTTCCATCAATATCTTCACGGTTGCCATCTTCACATTATATCCAATCACAAGCCTCTGCTGGGATTATTTGGAGAGGATAAGGCGATACCCCCATCGCATCTGCTCGCATCCAGAGGTGGGCACTGATATTGGCTACTTACAAATACACTTTTATTCACCGATCGGGAAGCCAGATTGCACATGCTGACGTGCTGAGCCACCTCCTCCTGCCAGATAACAATGTGAAAGTTCCAATTCCCCAGGAACTTGTCTTAGTACTAAATTTTTTTGGATTCCTCCTCTGTCCAGGCTAAATAAATCCGTGAGTGGACAAGCCGAGGTCCACTTTTATCTCACGTCCGGGAGCAGGTCCTGAATGGATGGTCAGGCAAACCCAAGTTGGATAGCATGAAGCCCTATTTCAATCACAGATATGAGCTCACCTGCCAGGACAGCATATTGCTCTGGGGAGCAAGGGTTATCGTGCCCCCGAAAGGGCAAAGGCCATTACTGGCCAAGTTAAACAGCGCTCACCCTGGCATTAGTAGGATAAAGATACTCGCGGGCAGCTACTTGTGGTGGCCAGGGATGGACGTGGGCATCGGAACCCAAGTCAAAAGTTGTCTTCAATGCCAGCAGGTACAAAAGCTACCCACCCTTAGCTCCATTGCACCCCTGGGATTGGCTGGGGCGGCCATGGGTGTGCCTCCACATCTACTATGTAGGGCCCTTCTTGGGCACGATGTCCCTTTTACTAATAGAAGCCCACTCCAAGTGGATGGATGTCTACGATGTCTGGTCACCCATGTCTGCTGCCACCACAGACCGTTTGCGACAGAGTTTTGCAGTGCACAGGTTACCAGGGGTATATCGGGACCACATTTACCAGCGGGGAGTTCCACAGGTTAACGACTCTCAGCGGAATAACTCATATCAAAACCTCGCCTTACCACTCCGCCTCCAATGGTTTGGCTGAGAGGACAGTCCAACCTTTTAAGTCTGGGATGAAAAAGCTGGATGGGGATTCCATCAGCACCAGATTGTCACGGTTCCTGTTCACATACTGGATGACACCGCACACAACCACCGGTATTGGCCCCGCTGAATTACTAATGAAGAGATGTCTCCACACCCGTCTAACTCTGATCAGGTCGAATTTAGGGGGGAGGGTGGAGAGAAGCCAAGAGGCCCAGAAGACCAGACATGATGGCCATAATCATGAAAGAAATTTCACGGTGGGGGAGACAGTTCTCACGAAGAATTTTGGAGATGGGCCCAATTGGCTATTAGGCGAAGTGAGTGCAGTGACACGACCTCTCTCCTATAATGTGTTGGTAAACGGCCAAATAATTAGATGACACATGGATCATCTCCGGGGAAGAGAGACAGTCCCACAAGAAGGAATGACGTCATCACTTGCGTTTGAGTCTGCACTGCATGTGGAAAAAATGTCACATGATTTGGAAGTACCGGTGGGGCCTGTTGGACCTGAGAGGGTTGAAGACACAAACTTGCCCACTTCCATCGAAGAGCCTGGTGGACAGTTGGCCCCTGAGAAGAGGGTCTCGGAAAAGCCAGCCGAGGCTGTTGAGTTACGACGCTGGACACACCTGAGGAAACCTCCTGAGAGGCTTGACTCGTAAATAGTTATTCATGTAAATAATTGGGAAGTTGTGATGCTTGTTAATTGTACTTTCAAGTAAAGGGGGAGGTTAGTGGTAAAGTGAAGTGCTATGTACCTTTAAGAGAATGTAGTTAATCGTCCTTGTGACTTTATCAACCAATTGCTGTACACTGCGGGTTACTTTGGTAACTGTAAGTCTAGAGTTGGAGATGATTGAAGAAGCACACATGGTGTTAGTGCTCTGTTCTTAGTTCCAATAAACCACCAGTGTTTGTTAAGTAAATCGGTCTCTCTCTGCCTACGTTGTTTCAAGCACCGGCAAGTGTATCAATATCAAGGGCACTGTTCGTGTTCGCGTTCCTGTCCCACCAGCAGGACAGACCCAGCAGAAGTGGCAGCACAGTGGTATACAGTCAGGAGGAAGTTACCCTGGGAGCCCTCAACATCGACTGTGGACCCCATGAAGTATCATGGCATCAGGTCAAACATGGACAAGGAAACCTCCTGCTGATTACCAAGTACCACCCTCCCTCAGCTGATGAGTCAGTGCCCCTCCATGGTGAACACCACTTGGAGGAAGCACTGGGGGTGCCAAGGGCGTAGAATGTACTCTGGGTGGGGGGCTTCAATGTCCATCACCAAAAGTGGCTCGGTAGCACAACTACTGACCGAGCTGGCCAAGTCCTAAAGGACATAGCTGCTGGGCTGGGGCTGCGGCAGGTGGTGAGGGAACTAACAAGAGGGAAAAACATACTTGAGCTCATCCTCACCAACCTGCCTGCCGCAGATGCATCTGTCCATGACAGTATTGGTAGGAGTGACCACCGCACAGTTGTTGTGGAGATGTGGTTCCGGCTTCACATTGAGGATACCCTCCATCGTGTTGTGTGGCACTACCACTGTGCTAAATGGGATAGATTTCGAACCGATCTAGTAACTCAAGAGGCGCTGTGGGCCATCAGGAGCAGCAGAATTGTACTCAACCACAATCTGTAACCTCATGGCCTGGCATATCCCCCACTCTACTATTACCATCAAGCCAGGGGACCAACCCTGTTTCAGTGAAGAATGCAGGAGGGCATGTCAGAAGCAGCACCAGGCATACCTAAGAATGAGGTGTCAACCTGGTGAAGCTATAACACAAGAATATTTGCGTGCCAAACAGCATAAGCAGCAAGTGAAAGACAGAGTTAAGTGATCCCACAACCAACAGATCTAAGCTCTGTAGTCCTGCCACATCCAGTCGTGAATGGTGGTGGACAATTAAACAACTCGCTGGAAGAGGAGGCTCCACAAATATCCCCATCCTCAATGATGCGCACCAGTGCAAAAGATAAGGCTGAAGCATTTGCTACAAGCTTCAGCCAGAAGTGCTGAGTGGATGATCCATCTTGGCCTCCTCCGGAGGTCCCCAGCATCACAGATGCCAGTCTTCAGCCAATTCGATTCACTCCATGTGATATCAAGAAACGGCTGAAGGCACTGGATACTGCAAAGGCTATGGACCCTGACAATATTCCGGCAATAGTACTGAAGACTTGTACTCCAGAACTTGCCACGCCCCTAGCCAAGCTGTTCCGGTATAACCACAACACTGGCATCTACCTGGCTATGTGGAAAATTGCCCTGGTATGTCCTGTACACAAAAAGCAGGACAAAACCAACCTGGCTAATTACCACCCCACCAGTCTACTCTCAATCATCAGTAAAGTGATGGAAAGGGTCATCAACTGTGCTATCAAGTGGCACTTGCTTAGCAATAACCTGCTCTCTGACTCCCAGTTTGGGTTCCGCAGGGCCATTCAGCTCCTGATCTCATTACAGCTTTCATTCAAACATAGACAAAAGAGCTGAGCTCCCGAGGTGAGGTGAGAGTGACTGCCCTTGACACCAAGGCAGCATTTGACCAAGTGTGGCATCAAGGAGCCCCAGCAAAACTGGAGTCAATGGGAATCAGGGGGAAAACTCACCACTTATTGGAGTCATACCTAGCACAAAGGAAGATGGTTGTGGTTGTTGGAGGTCAGTCATCTCAGTTCCAGGACATCACTGCAGGAGTTCCTCAGGGTAGTGTCCTCAGCCCAACCACCTTCAGCTGCTTCATCAATGACCTTCCTTCCATCATAAGTTCAGAAGTGGGGATGTTCGCTGATGACTGCACAATGTTCAGCACCATTTGCGACTCCTCAGAAACAGAAGCAGTCCATGTCCAAATGCAGCAAGACCTGGACAATATCCAGGCTTGGGCTGACAAGTGGCAAGTAACATTCACACCACACAAGTGCCAGGCAATGACCATCTCCAATAAGAGAGAATCTAACCATCACCCCTCGACAGTCAATGGCATTACCATCACCAAATCCCCCACTATCAATATCCTGGGGGTTACCATTGACCAGAAACTGAACTGGACTAGCCATATAAATACTGTGGCTACAAGAGCCTGTCAGAGGCTAGGAATCCTGCATTGAGTAACTCACCTCCTGACTCCCCAAAGCCTGTCCACCACCAACAAGGCTCAAGTCAGGATGTGATGGAATACTCCCCACTTGCCAGGATGAGTGCAGCTCCCACAACGCTCAAGCAACCCACTTGATTGGCACCACATCCACAAACATTCACTCACTCCCTCCACCACCAACCCACAGTAGCAGCAGTGTGTACCATCTACAAGGTGCACTGCAGGAATTCACCAAGGCTCCTTCGGCATCTCCTTCCAAACCCACGACCAGTACCATCTAGAAGGACAAGGGCAGCAGAAACATGGGAACACCACCACCTGGATGTTCCCTCCAAGCCACTCACCATCCTGATTTGGAAATATATCGCCGTTCCTTCACTGTCACTGGGTCAAAATCCCTAACAGCACTGTGGGTGTACCTACACCACAGGGACTGCAGCGGTTCGAGAAGGCAGCTCACCACCACTTTCTCAAGGGCAACTAGGGATGGGCAATAAATGCTGGCCCAGCCAGCGAAGGCCACATCCCGTGAATGAAAAAAAAAATTTTGAACATCCCCAATGTTAATCACTCCATTATTGGCATCCGTGCCTTCAGCTGTCTATGCACCAAGTTCTGGGATTCCCTCCCTATACCCCTCCCCATCTCTCCTCCTTTTAAACATGCTATAAAATCCATCTATTTGACCAAGCTTCTGATCTTCTGCCTGAATAGCTCCTTTTTTTGCCTCAAATTTACAGTGATGAAGTGCCGTGGGGCATTTTGTTACTTTGAAGGCGCTGTATAAATTCAAGTTGTTGTTGTTGAGGAGGTATTGCAGGACAGGGGCTTGTTACAAATTCAGCAATGGTGAGAGATTTCACCAAAAGTGGGATGGCAAAGCAATGGGTGGGGAGGGAGGGAGGGATGTGTGCGCGTCTCTGACAGGGTGCAGTGAGATAGTGGCTGGACACAGCCTGTTTGGAAAAGAGGGATTTGAACAAGACTCTGCACTGGTGGAAAATATGTGTTCACAGAATTCCAGCAAGGCCACCTGGTTTGTGTCAGTCAGAGGTTCGGAAGCTGCCAATCCGTGGCCAGGTGCCGGACAGACATTTCACAGACCGTTTGCCTGTCAGAGAGGACTAACTGTTAATGCAGTCCCCATTGCTGATTCACAAGCCCAGCCTCTCACACCTTGCTGCAACATTTCTCTTAGTGAGCGTCAGCTGCGGCTCACTGGGCACCAGTAGTCACAAGGCTGTGGGTTCAAGTAGCACTCCAGAGCCTTGAATCCATAATCCAGGCCACCAGCCCTGTTCAGTACCAAGAGAGCGCTGCACTGTCAGAGGGTCAGTACTGAGGGAGTGCTGCACTGTCAGAGGGTCAGTGCTGAGGGAGCACCGCACTGTCAGAGGGTCAGTACTGAGGGAGCGCTGCACTGTCAGAGGGTCAGTGCTGAGGGAGCGCTGCACTGTCAGAGGGTCAGTGCTGAGGGAGCGCCGCACCGTCGAAGGGTCAGTGCTGAGGGAGCGCCGCACCGTTGGAGGGTCAGTGCTGAGGGAGCGCCGCACTGTCGGAGGGTCAGTGCTGAGGGAGCGCCGCACTGTCGGAGGGTCAGTGCTGAGGGAGCACCGCACTGTCGGAGGGTCAGTACTGAGGGAGTGCTGCACTGTCGGATGGTCAATACTGAGGGTGCACTGCACTATCATAGGGTCAGTACTGAGGGAGCGCCGCACTGTCGGAGGGTCAGTACTGAGGGAGTGCCGCACTGTCGGAGGGTCAGTACTGAGGGAGTGCCGCACTGTCGGAGGGTCAGTGCTGAGGGAGTGCCGCACTGTCGGAGGGTCAGTGCTGAGGGAGCGCCGCACTGTCGGAGGGTCAGTGCTGAGGTAGTGCTGCACTGTCGGAGGGTCAGTGCTGAGGGAGTGCCGCACTGTCGGAGGGTCAGTGAACAGCAATTAGTACAGTTTATTTTTTAATTCCTACAGTTCATTATGATCTCTTTGGAATTTCACTTGGGTCCAAATCAAACATGCAGGTCAACACCTGAAAACACTCCTCGTGTGAACGTTGACCCTGTGACCTCTGGACCTAAATATTGGTCTCAAAAATCCGACCCTTCCATGAGTGTATGCAGTAGTATGAGAGCTCATTCAGCACAGGAATGATGGGCTCAAAGGCCTCCTCGTCTGCTGTATCATTCCAGCAACCACATTCAGAACAAGTACTACAAGCCAAGAGCAGTAGAAGTGAGAGGCAACCACTGCACTACCAGCCCCCACCAACCCACAACCACAGCCCAACACTTCCTCCCCTCTCCCCCCACCACTAAGAGACTAGTCCACGTCAGCACGGAATATGGATGAAGTACAGCAGTGGAGGTTGGCATGGAGCCCAGAGCAATGAGCAGTCTGAATGATGAGCAGTTCCACGAAACTAAACATGTCCAGGGCACTGCAGCCAAGGTATAATCAACAACAGGCAGCATTCCAGAACATTCACGAAATAATTAATAAAGAAAACGGCTCTCAGCTTGGGTAACGAGCAAAAGGCCGGGGGGCTTTGGGACAGCAAGTGACTAATCTTCTGTAAGCGTTGCTGCGTTTTATGTGGAGGTTTCCATGGTGACCAGCATAGTAGCCTCTGAGAGAGCTGCAGTGGATATGGAGGGGGGCAGAAACGTGTATTTAATTTGCTGCCGATGTACATTTAGGTGAAAGGTAGGTTCCTGGGAAAACTTCCTTTCGCAGAGACAGACTCCACAACTGAACAGGAGGGAATTTGCTGAACGGTTTTTGATGCACAGCAGCTTCACTTTGCATCATCCGTTGTCAAATTACAATTTTATAATGTGATCTGGGCACTAGAGTTCACTCTGGTTGGAGTTCATTTCTAACTCATCTTCTGAATCCTCAACAATTATAATCATTTATATTTACTTTCTCAATACTGACCCCCCGACAGTGCGGCACTCCCTCAGTACTGACCCCCTGACAGTGCGGCGCTCCCTCAGTACTGACCCCCCGACAGTGCGGCGCTCCCTCAGTACTGACCCCCTGACAGTGCGGCGCTCCCTCAGTACTGACCCCCTGACAGTGCGGCGCTCCCTCAGTACTGACCCCCCGACAGTGCGGCGCTCCCTCAGTACTGACCCCCTGACAGTGCGGCGCTCCCTCAGTACTGACCCCCCGACAGTGCAGTGCTCCCTCAGTACTGACCCTCCGACAGTGCAGCACTGCCTCAGTATTGACCCTCCGACAGTGCAGCACTCCCTCAGTACTGACCCCCCGACAGTGTAGCACTCCCTCAGTACTGACCCTCCGACAGTGCAGCACTGCCTCAGTACTGACCTTCCGACAGTGCAGCACTGCCTCAGTATTGACCCTCCGACAGTGCAGCACTCCCTCAGTACTGACCCCCCCGACAGTGCAGCAGTCCCTCAGTACTGACCCTCCGACAGTACAGCACTCCCTCAGTACTGACCACCCGACAGTGTAGCACTCCCTCAGTACTGACCCTCTGACAGTGCAGCACTCCCTCAGTGCTGACCACCCGACAGTGCAGCGCTCCCTCAGTACTGACCCTCCAACAGTGCAGCACTCCCTCAGTACTGACCTTCCGACAGTGTAGCATTCCCTCAGTACTGAACCTCTGACAGCGCAGCACTCCCTCAGTACTGAACCTCCAACAGCACAGCACTCCCTCAGTCCACTTGCTGTTAAGGCAGTGCATTCATGATCACAACTCGTACTATCCTCTTCCCCTCTAGTTCTTTTGCCAATTACATTGTTGAGCTGAGGTTCGGAGAAAGCTGCCAGTTATATGGAAGCGGGAAGAAATATAATCAGAGCATGGGTCAGCCGCTTACACTAATTGGACTGTGCTACAGGAACAGTGAACAGGCCATAAGGGCTGGGGCAAGGATTGCCAAGGATCACTCAGGACCATCCTGGATTCTCCAGGAATTGCGGATTGGTATCACGGTCACCGCTGCGAAAAGCAAAACAGCGAAAAATCCGAGGGTCATTCGACAGAATCGTTTTTTTCAACACATTCTGCTTGTACTAACAAAAATGTTGGCCTTGAGAAAGGAACAAAGTTTTTTGTCAAGAATCATCCAGTCAAGCCATAAAGACTCTCCTGCTCTCCCACTGGCTGTGGATGGCTGGGCACCATGACGATGGACATGTTGGGTGACGATGTTGAATGCATGGGGGCGGGGCAGCTGGAGGGAAGATGTCACATGATGAAACATTCAGGATTGCATCTGACTGGAGGTGGGAACTGCTCGTTGAGGAGGAGTGAATTGGGATGGCACACTCTGTGATTAGGGACACCCACACCCAGGGCCGAGAACAATGTTCAGCTTCGAACCACCAACACGTCCTGGGGTTTATTTTTTTTCTCTATTTCAGCCCACAGGCCAAGCCAGACAACTTATGTTTGGCAAGAACTCTCTCCACAGCTTTGGCTGACTTTATTTAAACAATAATGTACAGTTCAATATGTTGAACAAAAATATAAACCTTTGAGGAATCTAACAAAACGGAAGAAGTAAATCATTTGATGCTCCCATAAGGGCATCTGTGACTGACGTGCAAAGCATTCAGCATCAAAAAGGATTCCAAATCCATCGTTTACTTTTAAGAAAATAAAGTTTATGTGAATTCCATTTCCATGGAAGGGCTGAGGAGGAGATCGCTTCCCCTTTAGAGACATCAAACACTCCCAGGACAGGCACAGCACAGGGTTAAATACAGTGTAAATCTCCCTCTACACTGTCCCCATCAAACACTCCCAGGACAGGTACAGCACGGGGTTAGATACAGAGTAAAGCTCCCTCTACACTGTCCCCATCAAACACTCCCAGGACAGGTACAGCACGGGGTTAGATACAGAGTAAAGCTCCCTCTACACTGTCCCCATCAAACACTCCCAGGACAGGTACAGCACGGGATTAGATACAGAGTAAAGCTCCCTCTACACTGTCCCCATCAAACACTCCCAGGACAGGTACAGCACGGGGTTAGATACAGAGTAAAGCTCCCTCTACACTGTCCCCATCAAACACTCCCAGGACAGGTACAGCACGGGGTTAGATACAGAGTAAATCACCCTCTACACTGTCCCCATCAAACACTCCCAGGACAGGTACAGCACAGGGTTAGATGCAGAGTAAAGTTCCCTCTACACTGTCCCCATCAAACACTCCCAGGACAGGTACAGCACGGGGTTAGATACAGAGTAAAGCTCCCTCTACACTGTCCCCATCAAACACTCCCAGGACAGGTACAGCACGGGGTTAGATACAGAGTAAAGCTCCCTCTACACTGTCCCCATCAAACACTCCCAGGACAGGTACAGCATGGGGTTAGATACAGAGTAAAGCTCCCTCTACACTGTCCCCATCAAACACTCCCAGGACAGGTACAGCACGGGGTTAGAAACAGAGTAAAGCTCCCTCTACACAGTCCCCATCAAACACTCCCAGGGCAGGTACAGCACGGGCTTAGATACAGAGTAAAGCTCCCTCTACACTGTCCCCATCAAACACTCCCAAGGTACAGCATGAGTCTGTTTTATTTTAAATAGTGAATATCCTTGCAAATGAATTGACAAAGTAATATCAGAACATGTTAGTGGCTGTCTGTAACATCTTCTGTCTGATCACATTTTCCTCTCAATGGGGCATTTATTGTAAGTTGCACCAACTCATCCTTAGCCAGAGAAGTTCAAGAGACTCACAAAGGATCCCTGGTTGTGAATGTACACACGAGAGTGGGTGAGCAGGCCCCCAAGCGAGAATGGGCAAGTGCATGAGTGAGTACTTCAGTGAGAGCATGTACATGTATATGACTGAATACGTGAGTGTGAGCAGGCGAGTGAGAGTGCATGGATGCTGCGTGGGAATGCGAGTGGTCGTGGGTGGGGGTATTTGAGCCTCAAGTCCCTGAGTGTGAGAGGCTGTGAACAGCAGTACAATTGACTTGGGTATGCCGGGTGATGTGGATTGTGATGTGTGAAGTTTTCATACAGCGAGAGGACAATTCAACCTGTGTTTCTCAGATCTCGGCCTCGGTTCAACTCTGTCCACAGGTGGAAGTTCTCAGCCAAGGATGCTTTTCCAAACACCCATTACTCAAACTGATGGGAGTGTTTCCTTTTTACAAAGTTTACACAGAAACCCACATCAACCCATCACTTCACCAACATTAAATACCAACATTCTGGCTGTTTCCAGATTCAAGAACAACCACTTTGAAAAAATAACAAAGCTTTAAAATCAAAGGGGATTTTTAAGCAGCTAGGCCTGTGTTCAGGCCCTAGTGTGGCGTTTCCAAACTGAAGCCTCTTGTGGCTGAGCTTGATTCTCCTTCTAGTTCTCCTTCACTGCCTCGTCACATCTCACCCCTCACTTGCCCCATCTCACCTCCTTGGCCTCTGTCTCTCCTGCTCTCTCTCCCTGTTTCTCCTCCTCCCTCTCCTAGTCTTTCATAAGGTCACAAGAAATAGGAGCAGGAGTAGGCCATTTGCCCCATTGAGCCTGCTCCACCATTCATTAAGATCATGGCTGATCTGATTGTGGCCTCAACTCCACTTTCCTGACTGTCCCCCATAATCCTTGGCTCCCTTGTCTATCAAAAATCTGTCTAACTCAGTCTTGAATAAATTCAATGACCCAGCCTCCACTGCTCTCCGGGGAAGCGAATTGGAAAGGCTATTAACCCTCAGAGAGAAGAAATTCCTCTTCATTTCCGTCTTAAATGGGGGACCCCTTATTTTTAAACTATGCCCCCTAGTTCTAGGTTCCCCCACATAGGGAAACATCCTCTCAGCATCCACCCAGTCAAGCCCCCTCAGGATCTTATGTGTTTCAATAAGATCACCTCTCATTCTTCTAAACTCCAATGGGTACAGGCCCAGTCTGTTCAACCTTTCCTCATAAGACAAATCTCTTCATCCCAGGAATCAATCAAGTTAACATTCTCTGAACTTTTTCTAATGCAATTATATTCCTCCTCAAGTCAGGAGATCAAAACTGCACACAGTGCTCCAGATATGGTCTTACCAATGCCCTATACAGTTGTAGCAAGACTTCCCTACTTTTATGCTCCAATCCTCTTTGCTATAAAGGTCAACATTCCATTTGCTTCCAAATTACTTGCTGCACCCGCATACTAATTTTTGTGATTTAAGTACCAGGGTACCTAGATTCCCACATTCTGCAATCTTTCTCCATTTCAATCATATTCTGTTTTTCTATTCTTCCTGCCAAAGTTCACATTTTCCCACATTATTCTCCATCTGCCAAAACTTTTGTCCACTCACTTAACCCATCTATATCCCTTTGCAGACACTTTGTATCCTCCTCGCAACTTGCTTTCCTACCTATCTTTGTATTGTCACCAAATTTGGCAACAATACAATCTGTCCCTTCATACAAATCATTAATGTAGACTGTAAATAGTTGAGGTCTTGGCACTGATCCCTGTGACACTCCCTTTCATAAAACCACGTTGACTCCGCCTGATTGTATTTTGATTTCTAAATGTCCTTCCTTAATAATGGATTCTAGCATTTTCCCGATAAAAGATGTTAAACTAACTGGCCTACAGTTTCCTGCTTTCTGTCTCCCTCCTTTCTTGAATAAGGATATTACATCAGCTATTTTGCAATCTTCTGGGACCTAGTGTGTTTCAGAAGATTTACTACCAATGCATCCACTATATGCAGCCACTTCTTTTAAGACCCTACGATGCCTCAGGGAGATTTTCAAGCGCGCACTTGCGCACATATGTGAAGTTCACGCTCACCCTACTCACCCTCCTCTCCCCCCATCCCTGCACAGGCAGCGCTGAGCACTGCCACTCATGTTTCACGGTGGGCGGGCCTTAATTCTCCCCTATATTTCTTGCTGGTTTACTCTCATATTCTAATTTCTCCTTTTTTTCAGTCATCCCTTTGTTTGTTTCTAAAATTTTCCCAACCTTCTGACCTACCATTAATCTTCACAGCATATTATACCTTTTCTTTCAATTTGATACCATCCTTAGTTAGTCCGAGATGGTACGTCCTTCCTGTAAAGTCTTTCTTTATCGATGAAATATATCTTCATCGACAGTAATGAATATCTCCTTAAATGTCTGCCACTGCTCAAAGTCACAGAATCCTAGAATGGTTACAGCACAGAAGGCAGCCATTCGGTCCACTGTATGTGTGCTTGCTCTCCAAAAGAGCAACTCACCTACTCCCACTCCCCTGCCTTCTCCCCATAGCCCTGGACATTCTTCCTTTTCAGACAATAATCCAATTCCCTCTTGAAAGCCACGATTGAATTTGCCTCCCCCACACTCTCAGGCACAGCGTTCCGGATCCTAACCACTCGCTGCATGAAAACGTTTGTCTTCATCGTGTATGTTCAAGACAGAGCTCGACAGATTTCTAGATATTAAGGAATATGGGGATAGTGTGGGAAAAATGGCATTGAGGGAGAAGATCCCAAAGTAGTTGAAAGGTGAAGCAGGTTCAATGGGTCGAATTAAGCTAAAATCTATGCCCTCTGGTTCTTGGTCCTTCCACCAATGGGAACAGTTTCTCCCTTTCTACTCTGCCCAGACCCCACATGATTTTGAACACCTCTTTCAAATCTCCTCTCAACCTTCTCCTCTCCAAGGAGAACAGCCCCAGCATCTCCAATTTATCCATGTAACTGAAGTTCCTCACCCCTGGGATCATTCTCATGAATCTTCTCTGCACTCCCTCCAATGCCTTCACATTCCTCCTAAAATGCTCAGAATTGGACACGATGCTCTAGTTGAGGCTGAACCAGTGTTTTATACAAGTTTAAATTAACCTCCTTGCTTTTGTAATCTATGCTCTTATTAATAAAGCCCAGGATACTTTATGCTTTATTAACCATACTCTCAACCTGTCTTGCCACCTTCAATGATTTATGCACATATACACCCAGGCCCCTCTGCTTCTGCACCCCCTTTAGAGTTGTACCTTTATTTTGTATTGTCTCTCTGCGTTCTTCCTACCAAAACAAATCGCTCCACGCTTCTCTGCATTAAATTTCATCTGTCACTTTTCCACCCATTCCACCATCCTGTCTATGTCCCTTCAAAGCTCTGCAGTGTCCTCTTCATAGTTCACATTGCTTTCAAGTTTTGTATTGTCCACTAATTTTGAAATTGTGTCCTGTACACCAAGGTCTAGGTCATTAATCTATATCAGGAAGAGCAGGGGTCCCAACACTGACCCCTGGGGAGCTTCACTGAAATCTTCCTCCAGTCTGAAAATTATCCATTAACCACTACTTCCTGTTTCCTATCACTCAGCCAATTTCGTATCCATGCTGTTCCTGTGCCTTTTATCCCATAAGCTCTAACTTTGCTCATAAGTCTGTTGCGTGTGGCGCTTTATCAAATGCAATTTAGATGTTCATGTACACCACATCAACAGCAATACCCTTATCAACCCTCCCTGCTTATCTACTGTCATACCTTTTAACCAATCTTTTTTTAAGCCAATTCTGCCTTCATATCTTTGTCATTTCCTTTAGTTAAGTTTAAGGCACTAGTTTCAGACCCGAGTCTATCACCCTCAAACTGAATGTAAAATTCTATCATATTACGATCACTCTTGCCTAGAGGATCCTTTACTTTGAGATAATTAATTAATTACGTCTCATTGCGCATTATCAGGTCTAAAATGGCCTGTTCCATGGTAGGTTCCAGTACGTATTGTTCTTAGAAACTGTCCGAAATGCATTCTATGAATTTATCCTCAAGGCTACCTTTGCCATTTTAACTCATTCAATCTATATAAAGATTAAAATCACTTACAACTATAACAGGTCCTTTCTTAAAAGCCCCCATTATTTCTTAACTTATACTCTGACAAAAAGTGTAGCTACTGTTATTGCACATATAAACCACTCCCACCAGTGACTGGGTTCATTTGCTATTTTTGATCTCCACCTAAGCTGATTCTACATCTTGATATTCTGAGCCAAGATCATTTCCTGTGACTGAACTGATCACAGAATTTATTATTAAAGTTACTCCAGCTCCTTTTCCTTTCTTGCCATTCTTCCAAAATGTCAAATACCCTTGAATATTCACCTTACAGCCTTGGTCACTTTGCACCCATATCTCTTAATGACAGTCATATCATGCTGCACTCTTTCTATTTATGCTATCAATTCATCCAGCTTGTTATGAATGCTGTGTGCTTTCAGATAAAGAGCCTTTAATTCTGTTTTCTAACCCTAACCGTAACCCTACTCTGACCTTATCAGCTGGTGCACTCTTACGTTTGTATGCTCTGTCCCTTTCTGTCACACTCTGGTTATCATTACCCTGCATCATTGCCTCATCCTTTCTCTTTAACTTTCCAAATCTCCCCTCAGCTGAAATACTCCCCACACTATTCAGTTTAAAGCCTTCTCTAAAGCCTTAGTTATACAATTCACCATAACACTGTTCCCAACACGGTTCAGGTGTAGACTGTCCCAACAGTACAGCTCCCACTTTCCCCAGTATTTGTGCCAATGCCCCATGAATCGACACCCATTTTTCCCATGCTAATCTTTGAGCCACACATGCAACTGGCTGATCTTATTTCCCTATGCCATCTTCCCCCCTTCATTCTCCCCCATTTTTTAGTCAATCCCAGGATGTGGGCATCACTGGCTAGGCCAACATTTATTGCCCATCCCTAATTGCCATTGAGAAGGTGGTGGAGAGCTGCTTCTTGAACCTCTGCAGTCCATGTGGTGTAGGTACACCCACAGTGCTGTTAGGAAGAGAGTTCCAGGATTTTGACTCAGTGACAGTGAAGGAACAGTGACATATTTCCAAGACAGGATGGTGAGTGGCTTGGAGGAGAACTTCCAGGTGGTGGCGTTCCCACCTAAATGTTGCCCTTATCCTTCTAGATGGTAGTGGTCATTGGTTTGGAAGGTGCTGTCTAAGGAGCCTTGGTGAGTTCCTGCAGTGCATCTTGTAGATGGTCCATACTGCTGCTACTGTGCGTCGGTGGAGGGAGTGAATGTTTGTGACCGGGGTGCCAATCAAGCAGCCTACTTTGTCCTGGATGGTGTTGAGCTTCTTGAGTGTTGTGGGAGCTGCACTCATCCAAGCAAGTGGGGAGTTTTCCATCACACTCCTGACTTGTACCTTGTATATGGTGGACAGGCTTTGGGGAGTCAGGAGGTGAGTTACTCGTTGCAGGTTTCCTAGCCTCTGACCTGCTCTTGTAGCCACAGTATTTATATGGCTAGTCCAGTTCAGTTTCTGGTCAATGGTAACCCCCAGTATGTTGATAGTGGGGGATTTAGAGATGGTAGTGCCAATGAATGTCAAGGGGCGATGGTTAGATTCTCTGTTGGACCATGGACATGGTCTTTGCCTGGCACTTGTGTGTCATGAATGTTACTTGCCACTTGTCAGCCCACACCTGGGTATTGTCCAGGTTTTGCTGCATTTGGACAAAGACTGCTTCAGTATCTGAGGAGTCACAAGTGGCGTTGAATATTGTGCAATCATCAGCGAATATCCCCACTTCTGACCTTATGATGGAAGGAAGGACATTGATGGAGCAGCTGAAGATGGTTGGGCCGAGGACACTACCCTGAGGAACTCCTGCAGTGATGTCCTGAAGCTGAGATGACTGACCTCCAACAACCACAACCATCTTCATTTGTGCTAAGTATGGCTCCAACCAGTGGAGAGTTTTCCCCCTGATTCCCATTGACTCCAGTTTTGCTAGGGCTCCTTGATGCCACACTCGGTCAAATGCAGCCTGTATCCTTAAGTGTCACCCATCGCTCGGCTACAGGTTTTTCTGTCAGTCCCTGGTTCCGTTTTACTCTGACAGGATCCCTTCTCATCCCATTGAAATTAACCCTCTTCCAATTTAGACATTCTATTTTAGATCATTTCTTGCTCTTCTCTATGACTTATCTAAGCTCTATGATATTGTGATCACCCTTACCCAAATATTTCCCCACAGACACTTAGTCCACTTAGTCCATGTCATTCCCCAGCACCAGATCCAGCAATGCCTGCTTTCTAGTTGCTCTTACTGAGCAAGGAAGTTCTCCTGAGGGCATTTCAGGAATTCCTCCCCATCCTTACCCTTTACTCAAACATTATCCCAATTGATACTTGGGTAATGAAAGTCCCCCAATAATACCACTGTATAGTTCTTGCGCATCTCTGTGATTTCCTTCAGATTTGCTCTTCTATCACTCACTCACTATTTGGAGACCTATAGAATACCTCCAGGACTCTGATCTTACCTTTTTTTCCCCTCATCTCTAACCAAATGGATTCTGTCCTTTCCCCAGCAAGGACATCCTCTTTTTCCAATACTACAATGTCTTCCTGAATTAGTACTGCCACCCCACCTCCCTTTTTGTCCTTCCCTATCTTTTCTGAACACTTTGTATCCTTGAATATTAAGCACACAGTCCTCACCATTTTTAAGCTACATTTCTGTTATTGCCACTACATCATATTCCCACACAGCTATTTGTGCTTGTAACTCGCCAATCTTATTCATAGATACATAGAAACTAGGAGCAGGAGTAGGCCATTCGGCCCTTCGAGCCTGCTCCCCCATTCAATATGATCATGGCTGATCCTCTATCTCAATGCCAAATTCCCGCTTCCTCTTCATACCCCTTGATGCCCCTAATATCCAAAAATTTATTAATCACCACACTTTCTGTGTTCACATACATGCATTGTAACCCTGCCTTTGCAATCCTCATGGTCTTTCTTAGCCCTCTCCTATCTAATATGACTTCCTTCTCTCCTACTGTCCAACCTTCTCAATTCATACACCTTATTCCTCTTTTCTACTTCTATATGCTGGTGCCAATCCCTTGCCAATTTAGTTCAAACTCTCCCTAAAATCACTAATGAGCTTCCCTGTGAGGGTATTGGTCCCAGTCCTGCTGAGGTATCACCGTGCCTGTTGAACAGGTGCTTCCTACACCAGAACTGGTCCCAATGCCTGAAGAATCTGAAACCCCTCCCCACTCCTGCATCTGCCTCACGCTACATATTGATCCTCCCCATCTTCCTATTTCTACTCTCACTAGCATGTGACATGGGGAATAATCCAAAGATTACTACCTTCAAGGTCCTACTTTTTATCTTCCTCCCCAGCTTCTGAGCATCTGACTGTGGGACCTCATTACTTGCCCCCCTGTCGTTGGTACTTAATGTGTGTCACAACCTGTAGCAAACTCCCCCCATGCAGAATATTCTGCACCCTCTCTGTGATGCCCTTTACCCAGGCACCAAGGAGGCAAGAAACTATGTGGGGGACATGATGACGGTGACAGAAATGCTGTCTTTCCCCCTGACTGTGGAATCTCCTATAACGACTGCATTTCTACTCTTTGCTGTTCCCTCCTGTGCTCCATTGGTGCCGTGGTCTGGACTGCAGCCTTCAGGGTGTGGTCACTCTCAGCCGTCTGCAGTGCTGTGTGCTGGTTTGAGAGTGGCACACACCCAGAAACCTCTTGCGCTTTCTGTCTCTTCCTATTCTTCTAGATGGCCACCTATATCCTAGCCAGGCCTCTGGCTGCCTGTGGGGTGACCACCACCTGGAATGTATGATCCTCCCCGATGATCTGCAGCTGCCCCTCAAGCTCGGAAATCCTGAGTTTGATCTGGAGCAGCTGAAGGCACCTCGTACACACACGGTGAGCTCGGAGGTGCCTGAGGTTCCCACATTGTGCAGGATCTGAAAGCAACAGGTCACAGCTGCCCATCCATGATCATAAATAAAACCTCCCTTCCCTCTTTCACAATCTAATTAGCACCTTGTTTAAACGATTCATTTTAATTAATGCCTATTGACCTGCCCAACATTAATAAGCTGGGAATGTGACTTATTGATATACTTAGCCACATTGACATTTTTATTTCCCAGCTCACAATTTAAACCAGTGACATAGTTTAGAGAGAAACAAAAGAGAACAAAAGCTCACCAACCAATCAGTGGCTGTCTTCTCTAAAAAGTCATAATTCAATTCTTTTTAACAAGATGTATCCACTCCCAATTCAATATTCTCACTCTGGTTTTACTCAGCTTTACTCTGTATCTCACCCAATGCTGTACCTGTCCTGGGAGTGTTTGATGGGGACAATGTAGAGGGAGCTTTACTCTGTATCTAACCCCGTGCTGTACCTGTCCCGGGAGTGTTTGATGGGGACAGTGTAGAGGGAGCTTTACTCTATATCTAACCCCGTGCTGTACCTGTCCTGGGAGTGTTTGATGGGAACAGTGTAGAGGGAGCTTTACTCTGTATCTAACCCCGTGCTGTACCTGTCCTGGGAGTGTTTGATGGGGACAGTGTAGAGGGAGCTTTACTCTGTATCTAACCCCGTGCTGTACCTGCCCTGGGAGTGTTTGATGGGGACAGTGTAGAGGCAGCTTTACTCTGTATCTAACCCCGTGCTGTACCTGTCCTGGGAGTGTTTGATGGGGACAGTGTAGAGGGAGCTTTACTCTGTATCTAACCCCGTGCTGTACCTGTCCTGGGAGTGTTTGATGGGGACAGTGTAGGGGGAGCTTTACTCTGTATCTAACCCCGTGCTGTACCTGTCCTGGGAAGTGTTTGATGGGGACAGTGTAGAGGGAGCTTTACTCTGTATCTAACCCCGTCTGTACCTGTCCTGGGAGTGTTTGATGGGCTGTATAAAGAACCATGTCTAAATTATCTTTTTATGTTTTGCCAATTTTTGATCTGGACAGAAATTGATGCTTTGGGAAAAATATGAGATGATTTCATTGTTTTATCAAATTTAGCAAAGGATAGAATAACCTTGGTTCCCTCCTCCCAGCCTCCAGTGCCCTGACCTTGTATTCTGACCAAAAGACCATTCAGTCTGTCGGTAGGTCATGTTACTGAACTCTGACCCTTACTGGTCACTCTTTGCTGTGAAGACTTCTTCAGAGTAGAGAGTGGGAGGCGAAAGCTTAGCATATGCTGGAATGCATAATTCATACGAGATACACCCTGCGAACGTTCCTGCATGAATGGGCTGTGCAACAGCTTTGGGTGAGATTCTTCTATTTCCGTTAGATGTCTGCACTAAACACAGTAAGAGAGACAAATAGACAATGTGGAAAGGAGAGAGCTGGAGAGGGTTGTGGTGAGAAGAGGGGAGAGGAATGGGTGATAATGATGGGCAGAGGCAGAGAGTGTGAGGGAGATGGATGGAGTAACGGAGGTGGGAAAATGGGGGGAAATGTGGGGATAGGGATAGAGGGAACAGCTGAAGGCACTGGATAGTGCAAAGGCTATGGGCCCTGACAATATTCCGGCAGGAGTACTGAAGATTTGTCCACCAGGAAGCTCCCCTTCGAGTCACTCACCATCCTGACTTGGAAATATATCGCTGTTCCTTCACTGTCACTGGGTCAAAATCCTGGAACTCCCTCCCTAACAGCACTGTGGGTGTAGAAGAGTAAGAGGCTACTTGATTGAAACAGATAAGATCCTGAGGGGACTTGACAGGGTGGATGTGGAGAGGATGTTTCCCCTTGTGGGACAAAAGGAGGTAGAGGCAGAGTCTTTGAATATTTTTAAGGCAGAAGTGGATAGATTCTTGATAAGCAAGGGGTGAAAGGTTATTGGGGGTAAGCAGGAATGTGGAATTGAGTTTAAAATCTGATCATCCTTGATCTTACTGAATGGTGGAGCAAGCTTGATGGGCTGAGTGGCCTCCTCCTGCTTCTAATTCATATGTTCAAGGCAGCTCACTGCACCTTCTCAAGGGCAATTAGGAATGGGCAATAAAAATACTGTTCTAGCCAGCGACACTCATGTCCTGTGAAAGAATTTTTAAAAATGGGGTAGATGGGCTAGCAGGATGAGTGGGTGGTGGTGAATGGATTGGAATACAGAGCGATGTGAGGTGATGCATTCTGACGGAAGAGATAGAGAGAGGTGATCTAGACTTTAATGGCCTAGTTCTAAAGAGTGTGCAGGAACAGAGGGACCTGGGGGGTACATGTGCATTGATCTCCGAAGATGGCATGACATTATGAGAGAGCAGTTAGCAAAGTGTATGGGATCTCAGGCTTCACAGAGGCAATGAGTACAAAAGCAGGGAAGTTATGATGAACCTTTATAAAACTCTGGTTAGGCCACAACTAGAGTATTGTGTCCAGTTTTGGTCACTACACTTCAGGAAGAGATAGAGAGGGTCCTTGAGAGGGGGCAGAGGAGATTTACCAGAATGGTCCCAGGGATGAGGGATTTTAGTTACAAGGTTGGGTTGGAGAAGCTGGGGTTGTTCTCCTTGGAATGAAGGAGATAGAGGGGAGATTTGATAGAGGGGTGAAAGATTATGACAGATTTAGGTGAGATAGGCAAAGAAAAGCCAACTGCATAAGGACTAAGGGAGCGCAGATTTAATATTTTGGGCAAGAGATGCGGAGGAGGGGGGGATGTGAGGAAGAACCTCCTTCACAGAGTGAGTGATAATGACCTGGAACTCGTTCCCTATGAGGGTGAGGAAGCGGCGATGATGAATGATTTCAAAAGGAAATTGGATGGATACTTGAGAGAAATAAATTTGCAGGGATATGGGGAAAGAATAGAGGTATGGGAACTGACTGGATTGCTTTACAGGGAGCTGGCATGAACTCGAGGGGCTGAATGGCCTCTTTCTATGCCATAATGACTCTGTATGAAAATGGGTTTGATCCATTAAGGTTCCAGACAGTGGGAGTACATGGGAATGCAATCACTGTTGTCTTTGCTGTCTCGATGCTTTATTTGATTAAATGTGACTCATCTGCAGCAATGAGGTTTATGAGTGAGGTAGCTCCATCTCTGGTTGCTTTTCTGAAGAAAGTTCATTCAATGAAGAACAAGCAAAGAAAGGGGCCCTCGGAGAACATCATCTGCTGCCAAACCTAGAACCAGATGGTATTAGAATTCGAAATGGACTGATTACATCAGACTGGACCGGTCCCATGTGTGAATCTGGGATCTCAGCCCAGCTTCCTCCTGTCCAGCTTTTACTCCACTATTGACTCATAAAATTCATGTGCAGGCCATTTACTGTGCTTCACACTGCGATCCCATTGTCTCTGTGCCCAGATCCCAACAGCTCTTGTCTTGCTTCTTTCTGCCCCCTTCACTCTCTCTCGCCCTTGCTACCCGGCCGTAACACCTTTTTACAAATTGCCCTGACTTCCTATCCAGAATCTGATTGGAGCTGAATTCCACTTCTCCCAAAACACATGGAATGGAAGAATGATTAATGTCTCCCTGCTCCCAGATCCATTTCATCCACAAGGACCCAGCTCCAGACTGCGCAGAAAATGTTTTCTCTCTCTCTCTCTCTGTTTAAATGCAGAGTTGCCAAGTCCCATCATGGTCCAGCAGTAAAGTATCAAACATTTTCCACTCCGTGCTACGTCCACACTGAAGACGATTAACTTTCATGTGACAGACAAACAACGTTGTTCGCAACAGCCTGCAGGAGGAGCTGGACTGGAGAACTGAGGACATGTCACACAGCCATGAACATCTCAATTCCATGTTAGCCCATCATGGATTGTATGCTGATATCTGGTGATTAGAATTACTATGTTTTTGAGAAAGTTTGTTTCTGCTCAGGCACATGTTCCTCAACCTCGACCCATCTCCTTAACACCAAACTAAAGCATTTCACTGCTAAACGGTTGTAAATCCACTTCCGTTCCTCCATAGCTCCCTCTGAGTAACTAACATAGTGGCACTACATCCAAGTGCTCAGTACAAACCCCACCAGCTGCAGCACATTCTACACACCAGAGACCACCCCTAACTGATTATTAATATCAGCCACATTTAAATGGTGCTCTGAGTCAGAAGGTCATGAGTTCAAGAACCACTCCAAAGACCAGAGCACAACTTCCAGGCCAACATTTCGTACAGTGCAGCATTCCCTCAGCACTGTCGCAGGGTCAGTACTGAGGGAGTGCTGCACTGTCGCAGGGTCAGTACTGAGGGGGTGCTGCACTGTCGCAGGGTCAGTACTGAGGGAGTGCTGCACTGTCGCAGGGTCAGTACTGAGGGGGTGCCGCACTGTCGGAGGGTCAGTACTGATGGGGTGCCGCACTGTCGGAGGGTCAGTACTGAGGGGGTGCCGCACTGTCGGAGGGTCAGTGCTGAGGGGGTGCCGCACTGTCGGAGGGTCAGTACTGAGGGGGTGCCGCACTGTCGGAGGGTCAGTGCTGAGGGGGTGCCGCACTGTCGGAGGGTCAGTGCTGAGGGGGTGCTGCACTGTCGGAGGGTCAGTACTGAGGGAGTGCTGGACTGTCAGAGGGTCAGTACTGAGGGAGTGCTGCACTGTCAGAGGGTCAGTATTGAGGGAGTGCTGGACTGTCAGAGGGTCAGTACTGAGGGAGTGCTGCACTGTCAGAGGGTCAGTATTGAGGGAGTGCTGGACTGTCAGAGGGTCAGTACTGAGGGAGTGCTGCACTGTCAGAGGGTCAGTACTGAGGGAGTGCTGGCACTCTGGATGGTGCCACCTATCAGATGAGACATTAAACTGAGGCCCCGTCTGATCTCTTGGGTAGATGTATAAGATCCCATGTCCACTATTGGAAGAAGAGCAGGGGGGTTCTCTGATGTCTCGGAGTCAAGATTTATCCCTCAACCAACATCACCAGAAACAAAAGGTTTGCTAATGATTGATTTCCTGCCTGTGGTCATTTGCACTTTTGTAAAGGGGCTACAGCATTTCCTGGGTATAACAGTTGACTACACTCAGAAAGAACGACCTTTACCCTTTAACACATCGGAATAAGCGGAGGTTTTTAAAGGCACTGTGTAAATGAAAATCTCCTGGAAGATTCACGTTGCTTTTTTGCCCAAATGTCTGTGCCAACAGAGTCCTGCCCAATCAGGCCCTACTTGTTTCAATCTAAAATTGATGTTGTCACTGTGAGGAATAAGCCAGAAGACTGAACCTTATAACAGTCAATTTATTTGGCAAACGACCAACAAGTGAGCTGCCTCTTCCAAGTGAGTTCAGCTGGTTTGAATTAATGGCTTCATTTGGGGCCTCAGTGAAGCACAGTGTTGTTGCTCCACTGTCACACAATGGATTCTTCAGCTACTTTCTTCTGTTCCCCCCACCCCCACATGCTGAAGCTATAGAATCAGAATCTTACAGGAGGCCATTCGGCCCATTGTGCCTGCGTCAGCTCTTTGAAAGGCCTATCCAATTAGTCCCACACCCCTTGCTCTTTCCCCGTTGCCCTAAAAATGTTCCTCTTCAAGTATTTCTCCAATTCCCTTTTGAAAGCTCCTATGAATCTGCTTCCACCGCCCTTTCAGGCAGCGCCTTCCAGATCACAACTCACTGTGTAAAATAAATTCTCATCTCCCCCCCACTGGTTCTTTTGCCAATTCTCTTCAATCTGTGTCCGTCTGGTTACTAACCCTCCTGCCACTGGAAACAGTTTCTACTCATTTATTCTATCAAAACCCTTCCTGATTTTGAGAACCTCTATTTAATCTCCCCCTTAACCTTCTCTGCTCTAAAGAGAACAATCCCAGCTTCTCCAGTCTCTCCACATGAACTGAAGTTCCTTATCCCTGGAACATTCTAGTTGTGGGAAAATAAAGTCAGGAAAAGACCACCTACAATTTGTTATAATTGGTGCAGTGTACAATGGAGCTTTGCAAATTCATACAAGGCAATAATTAGTCCACGGTCTGAGACTGTGCAGTTTAGGCATTGCATTCTCAAAGGGAGATTAAAGTCTGAGAGAGTGACAGTGCACTTTCACCAGGATAATGCCAGGAGAGGAAGACTACGGTTGTGAGATACTGGGGCTGTTTACACTGCTGCAGAAAGGCAAAGAGGAGATTTAATGTTGGTTATTCAATTTGTGTGAAGGGCAGTGATGGGGTGAATGGGGAAAGAAAAGTTCCTCCTGTTGGGGGTTCAGTGTTGAGGGATCATTAGTTTAAAATGATCAGAGTGAGGAGAGAGTAATGTCCTTACACAGCGAGTTGTCGCAGCACAGAGTACTTTGCCACACTTATAGAGAGAGCGGGGCAGTGGGATTAGCCTGGGATTGATACTGGGCTATGGAGAGAGAGTGGGGCAGTGGGAATAGTTTGGGGATTGATACTGGGCGATGAGGAGAGAGCGAGGCAGTGGGATTAGTCTGGGATTGAAACTGGGCTACGGGGAGAGAGTGGGGCAGTGGGATTAGTTTGGGGATTGATACTGGGCTATGGAGAGAGCATGGGGCAGTGGGATTAGTTTGGGGATTGATACTGGGCTATGGAGAGAGCATGGGGCAGTGGGATTAGTTTGGGGATTGACACAGGGCTATGGGGAGAAAGCGGTGCAGTGGGAATAGTTTGGGGATTGATACTGGGCTATGAGGAGAGAGCAGGGCAGTGGGATTAGTTTGGGGATTGATACAGGGCTACAGGGAGAGAACAGGGCAGTGGGATTAGTCTGGTATTAACACAGGGCTATGGAGAGAGAGCAGGGCAGCGGGATTAGTCTGGGATTGATACAGGGCTATGGAGAGAGAGCAGGGCAGCAGGATTAGTCTGGGATTAACACAGGGCTATGGAGAGAGAGCAGGGCAGCAGGATTAGTCTGGGATTAACACAGGGCTATGGAGAGAGAGCAGGGCAGCGGGATTAGTCTGGGATTAACACAGGGCTATGGAGAGAGAACAGGGCAGCGGGATTAGTTTGGGATTGATACAGGGCTATGGAGAGAGAGCAGGGCAGCGGGATTAGTCTGGGATTAACACAGGGCTATGGAGAGAGAGCAGGGCAGCGGGATTAGTCTGGGATTAACACAGGGCTATGGAGAGAGAGCAGGGCAGCGGGATTAGTTTGGGATTGATACAGGGCTATGGAGAGAGAGCAGGGCAGTGGGATTAGTCTGGGATTGATACAGGGCTATGGAGAGAGAGCAGGGCAGTGGGATTAGTCTGGGATTGATACAGGGCTATGGAGAGAGAGCAGGGCAGCGGGATTAGTCTGGGATTGATACAGGGCTATGGAGAGAGAGCAGGGCAGTGGGATTAGTCTGGGATTGATACAGGGCTATGGAGAGAGAGCAGGGCAGCGGGATTAGTCTGGGATTGATACAGGGCTATGGAGAGAGAGCAGGGCAGTGGGATTAGTCTGGGATTGATACAGGGCTATGGGGAGAGAGCAGGGCAGCAGGATTAGTCTGGGATTAACACAGGGCTATGGAGAGAGAGCAGGGCAGTGGGATTAGTCTGGGATTGATACAGGGCTATGGGGAGAGAGTGGTGCAGTGGGATTAGTCTGGGATTGATACGGGGCTATGGAGAGAGAGCAGGGCAGCGGGATTAGTCTGGGATTAACACAGGGCTATGGAGAGAGTGCAGGGCAGTGGGATTAGTCTGGGATTGATACAGGGCTATGGGGAGAGAGTGGTGCAGTGGGATTAGTCTGGGATTGATACGGGGCTAGGGAGAGAGAACAGGGCAGTGGGATTAGTTTGGGATTGATACAGGGCTATGGAGAGAGAACAGGGCAGTGGGATTAGTTTGGGATTGATACAGGGCTAGGGAGAGAGAGCAGGGCAGTGGGATTAGTTTGGGATTGATACAGGGCTATGGAGAGAGAACAGGGCAGTGGGATTAGTTTGGGATTGATACAGGGCTAGGGAGAGAGAGCAGGGCAGCGGGATTAGTTTAGCTCTTAGAGGAAGCCAGCACAGATACAGTGGGCTGAAGGGCCCCCGTTCTATTATCCGCTGTTAAGTGCCTTGCGTTTTGACTCTTGTTCTGAATTTACCCATTCTGGCGAAGGGAGTATCCTGCTTAGTGAGTCTGAATGGGATGAGGAGCTTGTGTTTCGTGTGGTAATGTTGGGAGCCAGTTTCCCATCCAGTGCCTGGACCTCACTTACTGAGAGAATGGAGACAGCAGGGAAACGGCTGCTGGTCAACAGTTAGTCACTGATGGAGTTTCACATTCCAGGCCTCAAACTCTTTCCATTGTTCGATTTTCTAACAGATCCCAGTTAACCACAGTCTAGACTATATCGTTTAATGCCCTGAGCTGCTTTGTAGGTCTCGGGGTCTGCACTAAATTGTGGAATCTCAGTCCTGACCAGGAATTTAAAAACCCCAACATTCCAAAGCCCCTTGTCAGCTTGTGTCCCACCACCAGCCCCATGGACAGGGCAACAGTCACCAGCCAAACCAAGGCATTAAACTGAAGATCGAGGCCAGCTCAGTCCTCAGCTTCTCCCCATTTGGAAAATATTGTGAAATATTTTCATTACTCTCAGGTCCAAGTGGATGACCTCACATTTCCCCATGTTAAACTCCAGCTGTCACAGTTCTGCTTATTCACTGAATCTGTTAATGTCCCTTTGCAACTTTCTTTTCCCCAGCTGTAGTATTTACTGCGTCACCCAGCTTAGTGTCATCAGCAGGCTTAGAAACAGTTCCCAATCTACCTGGGATGAAGGGGGTTTGTCTTATGAGGAGAGGTTAAGCAGGTTGGTCCTGTACCCACTGGAGTTTAGAAGAGTGAGAGATGATCTTATTGAAACATACAAGATCCTGAGGGGACTTGACAGGGTGGATGCTGAGAGGATGTTTCTCCTTGTGGGGGAGTCTAGAACTAGGGGACACAGTTTAAAAATAATAAGGGGTCTCCTTAAGACAGAGATGCAGAGGAATTTCTTCTCTCAGAGGGTCGTTAGTCTGTGGAATTCTCTTCCCCAGAGAGCAGGGGAGGCTGGGTCACTGAATATATTTAAGGCTGTTAGCCAGATTTTTGATAGACAAGGGAAGCGAGGGTTGTGGGGGACAGACAGGAAAGTGGAGTTGAGGCCACGATCAGCCATGATCTTATCGAATGGTGGGGTAGGCTCGAGGGGCCGAATGGCCTACTCCTGCTCCTATTGCTTATGTTCTAGTTTTCTTTATTTCTTCATCTAAGTCACAAACATACAACACACAGAATACAGTAACATATAATACACAGAGTGATCAATGTGTCTGTTCGGGGTTCTGTGCGAGCCGCAAATGGACTGAGGCTGTATTCTGTCCTTAGAGAAAGAAATCCTAGCCATTTCCTCCAACGTGGAGACTGAACAAGCGAAATAATGGGCTGAATTTTCCTGTGGGCAGTGTGTGTAAATGCAGGTCCCAGGCCTGCCCGCAGCCTGACCCCATGGGGCCAGGCAAATTCAGCCCAATGATCCACACACTCAGGTTAATCTGCCAAACACTTTTGCCGACAGAAAATAGTCAAAAAAGCCAGTGGAACAATGAATTTGCTGGAATTGCATAGAATCTACAGCACAGAAACAGGCCATTCAGCCCAAGCAGTCCCTGCTGGTGTTTAGGTTCTACACGAGCCTCCTCCCAATAAGTGACTGAATTATTGACATCTTCAGGGACAATCTTTCTCCATTCAATTTGTGGAATAGATTTTGTATCAGGAGCAGGTCACATAAATCCCCAGCTATATACTCAGTCATGTTAAATATTATTGGAGAGTGATGAATTGGAGGGGACTGAATGCTTTTCAATTGCTGCAAAATGTGGCTCTGCTCCCTGACCACTGACCCATATCCCACACCATGTAACAGCTGTACTGACACTTCATTGAAATGGGATTTGTGGTTTGCAATCACATTTCCCATTGGTTAAGAGCACTCAGTGCAGCCAGCATCAAAGATGGAGGCAGGAATCTCTCCTGCAAATATCCCTCTGGGTCTTAGCTCCACATTACAAGACAGACTCTTTCCCAACAGACTCGGAATCAGATTGTCCGACTTTGTATCAAACCTCAACCTCAGGCAGGGACAGAGCTTCAAACTCCCAGTTTCTGGTTTTCACCCTGTTCCCACTCAACAAGGAAAAATCCACCTACCTCCGAGAAAGAGCAGCGTTGAAGGGAGGGAGTGGGGCGGAGATGGAGAGAGAGGGAGAGAGAGAGAGAGAGAGAGAGAGGGAGAGAGGAGTGGGAGGCGGGGACAGGGAGGGAGGCGGGGAGAGTGGGGAGAGGGCAGAGAGATGGGGAGAGGGTCAAGAGAGAGGGGAACAGGTGAGAGAAGAGAGGGGAAACGGGAGGGAGTATAGGGAGAAGGGGCAGAAAGGGAGAATGAGAAAGGAGTTGAGATGAGACACAGGGGAACAGGGCG
>NC_135888.1:25305109-25327609 GCF_964194155.1 Cetorhinus maximus
TCCAAAACTGGACACCGTGCTCCAGCTGTGTTCTCACCACAGACCCCTATAATTACAGCAAGACTTCCATATCTTTATATTCCAACCCCCTTGTAATATTAATAGATTCCAGCATTTTCCCTACTACTGATATCGCGATAGCTGTAGTTCCTCGATTTCCCTCCCTGCTTTCGTAAAGAGCAGGAATTTCACTAAACTGTCCAACACAGCTTGCTCTATGTTTCTGCGTGACGTTGCGTACGAGATCTGTTCCATAGGGACCACTCTCGAATCCAGGGTGCTCTGAAAGACCAGAACCAATACATCCACTATCTCTGCAAACACCTCTTTAAAAACTCTGGGATGTAGGCCATCAGGTCCAAGAGATTTGGCGGCTTTTAGTCTCATTAATTTCTCCAGTACTTTTTCTTTACACATATTAAATACTTTAGGTTCCTCATTCTCATTAGACTCTAGGTTCCCCACAATTTCCGGTATGTTCTGTGTTTTCCACTGTGAAGCCAGACACAAAATATTTACCTAATGTCTGTCATTTCCTTATTCCATTATCATTTCTCCTGTCTCAGTCCCTGGAGACCTATGTTTGCTTTCACTACTCTCTCCTTTCTTAAATACTTGGAGAAGCTCTTACAATCTGTTTTATAATTGCTAGCTTCTCCCGTCTATCAATTTCTTGGTCATCCATTGCTGACTTTTAAAACCTTCCCAATCCTCAGGGTTAACTACTCTTTTTAGCAACATCATAAGCCTCCTTAAATCTAATACGACCCTGAACATCTCCAATTAGCCACTGTTGTAAGACTTTTCCAGTGGAGTTTTTATTTCTCAATGGAATGTATATTTGTTGAGAATTCTGATGTTTTAAAAACACTTGCCACTGCTCATACCATCATATTCTTTAATCTAATTGCCTAACCTATTTCAACCAGCTCGTGCCTCATACCAATGGAATTGGCTTTGCTTAACTTTAAGAGCAAAGTTTTGAACTTAACCACATCACTCTCAAACTTAAGATAATATTCCATCATATTATGATCACTCTTCCCCAGAGGATCCATCACTATAACAATCACAAATTAACCCTGCCTCATTACACAATGCAGAGCGGGATTACTAGGGTTACTCTTGCCTGGGTCCAGAAGAAGGATAAACGAAGCTGGTCTTACCTGGGTATAGCTGTTTGGTTGGAGCACTGAGCTGGGCTGACTTGGTTACTTTATAGGCAACATCGGCAGTCCTTGTTGATTTTCTGTTGGCACAAATACCTATCGTTTTCTGTATTCCTTCGGGGATATTGTGAAGTTCTAGAATCTTCAGGATGTCCACTGGTTCCACTGTTGAAAGAAGGAATAGTGATTACAATTCAGCTGCTGAGTGCCAGAGGTACCCAGGAGCATTTACCCCTCACCCCCCCCCCCCCCGACCTGCCCCACCACCTCCCCCATTCTTCTTCAACAGTCCAATAACAAACAATCCCATTTTCAACGTTATTTGCAAAACTTATCTCCAAATTTACGAACTGACTGATGGTACAAACCTCAAAGGTTTGATTCAAATGTTTTCCTAACAGTTGAAGCACTGGAAGCCATTGTCCTAGAATGCTACAGAACAGGGGGAGGCCACTCAGCCCATCATGCCTATGCCGGCCCTAGAAGGAGAAATCCAATTAGTCCCATCCCCCTGCTCTTTCCCAAAGTCCTGCAAATTTCTCCTTTTCAAGTATTTCTCCAATTCCCTTTTGAAAGTTCCTATTGAATCTGCTTCCATTACCCTTTCAGGCAGGGCCTTCCAGATCACAACAGCTCGCTGCATAAAAAAAACTCTCCTCATCTCCCCCTCTGCTTCGTTTGCCGATTCTCTTCAATCTGTGTCCCGCTGGTTCCCGACCCTCCTGCCGCTGGTAACAGTTCATGGATTGGAACACCTCGATTAAATCCCTCCCCTTAACCTCCTCTGCTCCCAGGAGAACAATCCCAGCTTCTCCAGTCTCTCCACATTAACTGAAGTCCCTCATCCCTGGGAAGAAGAAAAAGATCAGAATAATATGCTTGAATTAACTTAAACCCCCTGATTGGGTCACCCTTCGTTCTTCTGAACCCGGGAGAATAGGAGCCTGGACTGTGCAACCACACCTCATAATCGAGCCCTTTTGGCCCTGGGCATCATTCTGATGAATGGATGCTGCACCCACTCCAATGTCGTCATGACAACAGTCACACACTTCACTGTCTGCAGTGCTCTTCGAGATCGTAAACTACACATTATTAGTGAAAGCCTTTCTTCATTTCTAAATATCAGTCCTGATGTGTGGTGCCCTGGACTGAACACAATGCTACAGACGTGGTCCACCCAGAGCTTTATATTAACTCAAGTATAGCTCCCTTCCTTTTGGACTCCAGCCCTCGAAATGAAGGAAACATTCCTTTTGTCTTTTCAATGGTTTGATAAGGCGACAGTCCTTGTTGGAATCATCAATCATGGACTCTGGATGGAGCAGGCCTGATTGTTAGGCCTGGTAGGGATTTCCCAGGACCGTGAACAAACATCAAACCCTCAACTCCAAATTCCCTTCAGATCTGGGTTTCTGTTCACAGCTGTACTCATCTTTCAGCCAATCCAACATCAAGGGGCTCAAAGAGCAAAGAAACAAGCCTGAACTCTTTCAAATCAAGCTCAGGAATCAGGATTGAAGTCACAACAAATAAACCTGATAAATATATAAATAGTACTTCACTCTCCCTCTGATATGGTCCAGCCCGAGCATGTCTCAGTGTCAGCTCCTGTACGGTCCGTGTGTGTGTGTCTCAGTGTCAGCTCCTGTATAGTCCGTGTGTGTGTCTCAGTGTCAGCTCCTGTATAGTCCGTGTGTGTGTCTCAGTGTCAGCTCCTGTACGGTCCGTGTGTGTGTGTCTCAGTGTCAGCTCCTGTATAGTCCGTGTGTGTGTCTCAGTGTCAGCTCCTGTATAGTCCGTGTGTGTGTCTCAGTGTCAGCTCCTGTACGATCCGTGTGTGTGTGTCTCAGTGTCAGCTCCTGTACGGTCCGTGTGTGTGTGTCTCAGTGTCAGCTCCTGTACGGTCCGTGTGTGTGTGTCTCAGTGTCAGCTCCTGTATAGTCCGTGTGTGTGTCTCAGTGTCAGCTCCTGTACGGTCCGTGTGTGTGTGTCTCAGTGTCAGCTCCTGTACGGTCCGTGTGTGTGTGTCTCAGTGTCAGCTCCTGTACGGTCCGTGTGTGTGTGTGTCAGTGTCAGCTCCTGTACGGTCCGTGTGTGTGTGTCTCAGTGTCAGCTCCTGTACGGTCCGTGTGTGTGTATCTCAGTGTCAGCTCCTGTACGGTCCGTGTGTGTATCTCAGTGTCAGCTCCTGTACGGTCCGTGTGTGTATCTCAGTGTCAGCTCCTGTACGGTCCGTGTGTGTATCTCAGTGTCAGCTCCTGTACGGTCCGTGTGTGTGTGTCTCAGTGTCAGCTCCTGTACGGTCCGTGTGTGTGTGTCTCAGTGTCAGCTCCTGTACGGTCCGTGTGTGTGTCTCAGTGTCAGCTCCTGTACGGTCCGTGTGTGTGTGTCTCAGTGTCAGCTCCTGTACGGTCCGTGTGTGTGTGTCTTAGTGTCAGCTCCTGTACGGTCCGTGTGTGTGTGTCTTAGTGTCAGCTCCTGTACGGTCCGTGTGTGTGTGTCTCAGTGTCAGCTCCTGTACGGTCCGTGTGTGTGTGTCTCAGTGTCCGCTACTGTACGGTCCATGTGTGTGTGTCTCAGTGTCAGCGCCTGTAAGGACCGTGTGTGTGTGTCTCAGTGTCAGCTCCTGTGTGGTCTGTGTGTGTGTGTCTCAGTGTCAGCTCCTGTACGGTCCGTGTGTGTGTGTGTGTGTGTGTGTCTCAGCGTTAGCTCCTGTACGGTCCGTGTGTGTGTCTCAGTGTCAGCTCCTGTACGGTCCGTGTGTGTGTGTCTTAGTGTCAGCTCCTGTACGGTCCGTGTGTGTGTGTCTCAGTGTCAGCTCCTGTACGGTCCGTGTGTGTGTGTCTCAGTGTCAGCTCCTGTACGGTCCGTGTGTGTGTGTCTCAGTGTCAAATCCTGTACGGTCCGTGTGTGTGTGTCTCAGTGTCAGCTCCTGTACGGTCCGTGTGTGTGTGTCTCAGTGTCAGCTCCTGTACGGTCCGTGTGTGTGTGTCTCAGTGTCAGCTCCTGTACGGTCCGTGTGTGTGTGTCTCAGTGTCAGCTCCTGTACGGTCCGTGTGTGTGTGTCTCAGTGTCAGCTCCTGTAAGGTCCGTGTGTGTGTCTCAGTGTCAGCTCCTGTACGGTCCGTGTGTGTGTGTCTTAGTGTCAGCTCCTGTACGGTCCATGTATGTGTGTCTCAGTGTCAGCTCCTGTATGGTCCGTGTGTGTGTATCTCAGTGTCAGCTCCTGTACGGTCCGTGTGTGTGTGTCTCAGTGTCAGCTCCTGTACGGTCCATGTATGTGTGTCTCAGTGTCAGCTCCTGTACGGTCCGTGTGTGTGTGTCTCAGTGTCAGCTCCTGTACGGTCCGTGTGTGTGTGTCTCAGTGTCAGCTCCTGTACGGTCCGTGTGTGTGTATCTCAGTGTCAGCTCCTGTACGGTCCGTGTGTGTGTGTCTCAATGTCAGCTCCTGTACGGTCTGTGTGTGTGTGTCTCAATGTCAGCTCCTGTACGGTCCATGTGTGTGTGTGTCTCAGTGTCAAATCCTGTACGGTCCGTGTGTGTGTGTCTCAGTGTCAGCTCCTGTACAGTCCGTGTGTGTGTGTCTCAGTGTCAGCTCCTGTACGGTCCGTGTGTGTGTGTCTCAGTGTCAGCTCCTGTATGGTCCGTGTGTGTGTGTCTCAGTGTCAGCTCCTGTACGGTCCGTGTGTGTGTGTCTCAGTGTCAGCTCCTGTAAGGTCCGTGTGTGTGTCTCAGTGTCAGCTCCTGTACGGTCCGTGTGTGTGTGTCTTAGTGTCAGCTCCTGTACGGTCCATGTATGTGTGTCTCAGTGTCAGCTCCTGTACGGTCCGTGTGTGTGTATCTCAGTGTCAGCTCCTGTACGGTCCGTGTGTGTGTGTCTCAGTGTCAGCTCCTGTACGGTCCATGTATGTGTGTCTCAGTGTCAGCTCCTGTACGGTCCGTGTGTGTGTGTCTCAGTGTCAGCTCCTGTACGGTCCGTGTGTGTGTGTGTCTCAGTGTCAGCTCCTGTACGGTCCGTGTGTGTGTGTCTCAGTGTCAGCTCCTGTACGGTCCATGTGTGTGTGTCTGAGTGTCAGCTCCTGTACGGTCCGTGTGTGTGTGTCTCAGTGTCAGCTCCTGTACGGTCCATGTGTGTGTGTCTGAGTGTCATCTCCTGTACGGTCCATGTGTGTGTGTCTGAGTGTCAGCTCCTGAATGGTCCATGTGTGTGTCTCAGTGTCAGCTCCTGTACAGTCCGTGTGTGTGTGTCTCAGTGTCCGCTACTGTACGGTCCATGTGTGTGTGTCTCAGTGTCAGCTCCTGTAAGGTCCGTGTGTGTGTCTCAGTGTCAGCTCCTGTAAGGTCCGTGTGTGTGTGTCTCAGTGTCAGTTCCTGTACGGTCCATGCGTGTGTGTCTGAATGTCAGCTCCTGTACGGTCCATGTGTGTGTGTCTGAGTGTCAGCTCCTGTACGATCCGTGTGTGCGTGTGTCTCAGTGTCAGCTCCTGTACGGTCCGTGTGTGTGTGTGTCTCAGTGTCAGTTCCTGTACGGTCCGTGTGTGTATCTCAGCGTCAGCTCCTGTAAGGTCCGTGTGTGTGTCTCTCAGTGTCAGTTCCTGTACGGTCTGTGTGTGTGTGTGTCTGAGTGTCAGCTCCTGTACAGTCCATGTGTGTGTGTGTGTGTGTGTGTGTGTCTCAGTGTCAGCTCCTGTACAGTCCATGTGTGTGTGTGTGTGTGTGTCTAAGTGTCAGCTCCTGTACAGTCCATGTGTGTGTGTCTCAGTGTCAGCTCCTGTACAGTCCATGTGTGTGTGTGTGTGTGTGTGTGTGTCTCAGTGTCAGCTCCTGTAAGGTCAGTGTGTGTGTCTCAGTGTCAGCTCCTGTAAGGTCCGTGTGTGTGTGTCTTAGTGTCAGTTCCTGTACGGTCCATGTGTGTGTGTGTGTGTGTGTGTGTCTCAGTGTCAGCTCCTGTACAGTCCATGTGTGTGTGTGTGTGTGTCTCTCAGTGTCAGCTTCTCTCTGAATCCCCTCACCTATCCCACCCACATGTCTACCTGCAGTGCACCTGGCTGTGGGTTACTGTCTTGTTTCTGTGAATCAGAGGAATTCCAAAGGCCCAGTGACTTTGAAAAAAGAAGAAATAGATTTGAATGAGCAGCTGCTGACTGGTAATTGTCAGCTGTAACTGAGCTGTTCACTCTCCCAGGCTATTTGTTTAAGGCCAGCAGGACACACTGCTGAATGAGACTGCCTTCAGTCACTTGGTTTAGCTCCGTGAAACAGAGGCACTCGGGTCCTGCCTTCATTCCGACTGGATCTTCCTCTCTCGGCCTAGAATACACTGCCAGGCAATGTCACTTTGCTTAATAACTGGTGCTGATCGTATAGGAAGACACCAGGTCTGTTCATGTGAAGGTGACGATCAGACAGGATTTGTGTCGCATTCATTTCAGACATTTCAACCTTTTATTTTCAATCCTCCATTAAACCTTCCTCTCTGACTATGCTTTCCATCACTTTTCCTAAGATCTCCATTGGTGGAATTCCCGCTGAGGTCAATGGAGTTTAGAATGGCTCGCCGCATTTTACAGCCCTCTCCCCACCGCTACAGGGCCGGAAAACTCCAGACCATATGTCACTCACCATCAAATTCTATCTGATTAACTCTCCCGTGCAGCACCTAGGACTATATTATCAAGTTACAGGTGATATAGAATCACAAGCTATTGTTGATTAAAAAGTTACAGCAGAACACCTGAACACAAATTCTCCCAAAGCCCTGTGAGTGAGTGTGAACGAGAGTGCTGATTTCACTATATCATGACTCAGGTTATAAAGAACTTCACACTAATCATCATATAGGCGCAACCAGCTCCCTCACCCACCTCTGGTAGGTGCCATAATACCCCAGTGAGAGTCAGTGTGTGTGTTACCCGTACCCCAGTGAGAGTCAGTGTGTGTGGGACCCGTACCCCAGTGAGAGTCAGTGTGTGGGGGACTCATACCCCAGTGAGAGTCAGTGTGTGTGGGACCTGTACCCCAGTGAGAGTCAGTGTGTGTGGGACCCGTACCCCAGTGAGAGTCAGTGTGTGTGGGACCCGTACCCCAGTGAGAGTCAGTGTGTGTGGGACCTGTACCCCAGTGAGAGTCAGTGTGTGTGGGACCCGTACCCCAGTGAGAGTCAGTGTGTGTGGGACCCGTACCCCAGTGAGAGTCAGTGTGTGTGGGACCCGTACCCCAGTGAGAGTCAGTGTGTGTGGGACCTGTACCCCAGTGAGAGTCAGTGTGTGTGGGACCCGTACCCCAGTGAGAGTCAGTGTGTGTGGGACCCGTACCCCAGTGAGAGTCAGTGTGTGTGGGACCCATACCCCAGTGAGAGTCAGTGTGTGTGGGACCCGTACCCCAGTGAGAGTCAGTGTGTGTGGGACCCGTACTCCAGTGAGAGTCAGTGTGTGTGGGACCCGTACTCCAGTGAGAGTCAGTGTGTGTGTGGGATCCGTACCCCAGTGAGAGTCAGTGTGTGTGGGATCTGTACCCCAGTGAGAGTCAGTGTGTGTGGGACCCGTACCCCAGTGAGAGTCAGTGTGTGTGGGACCCGTACCCCAGTGAGAGTCAGTGTGTGTGGGACCTGTACCCCAGTGAGAGTCAGTGTGTGTGGGACCTGTACCCCAGTGAGAGTCAGTGTGTGTGGGACCCGTACCCCAGTGAGAGTCAGTGTGTGTGGGACCCATACCCCAGTGAGAGTCAGTGTGTGTGGGACCCGTACCCCAGTGAGAGTCAGTGTGTGTGGGACCCGTACTCCAGTGAGAGTCAGTGTGTGTGGGACCCGTACTCCAGTGAGAGTCAGTGTGTGTGGGACCCATACTCCAGTGAGAGTCAGTGTGTGTGTGGGATCCGTACCCCAGTGAGAGTCAGTGTGTGTGGGATCTGTACCCCAGTGAGAGTCAGTGTGTGTGGGACCCGTACCCCAGTGAGAGTCAGTGTGTGTGGGACCCGTACCCCAGTGAGAGTCAGTGTGTGTGGGACCCGTACTCCAGTGAGAGTCAGTGTGTGTGTGGGACCCGTACTCCAGTGAGTCACTGATCTGAAGTTTTCTCACGTCGGGTGGGCTCAGTGGGAATGGGTGGGGCAGTCATGGAGCTGACCGCCAGCTGCGATTGGCTCCGCACTGCCATTTTATGCGGGTGGGCCAATTAAGGCCCGTCCAGCATAAGGCGGGAGCGGTAGCGCTGAGTGTTCCTGTGCGGGCGGGGGGAGGAGGGAGAGTCGGGGCCAGCGCTCTTTCACATTTTTAAATATGGTGCCCGGATATGATGACAGGGCCTGAGCCATCCAGCCCGCCCCACCTCAAAACACTTTGGGAAAACCCCAACGACATAACTAACGGGGTCAGCATTCCACAACACGGCATGAATTCCCACCGCCCAATACAGCGGGAAACATTTCCTGTTCCCAGCCCCGGAATAGAGAATTCCGCCCGTGCTTTTTGTTGCCAGATAAATCCGAGGAAAATGTCAAGAACCCCCCCAGGATCTTCATTAAGTTCACTGGGTGTGTAAATCGTGAGGTTCTGTGGATTGATTTGGATTTCCAAGAAATTTCACCACAATCCTGCAGCTGCTTCATGATGATATGACTGTCACTGTTTTGAGTGGGAGATCTGAAACAGACACTTTTAAAATCAGCACTGGTATCAGGCAAGACTGTGCGATAGCTGCCTTATGTTTTACAATCTACCCGACAGTGACTATTCACCTCATCAAAGACCAACTGCCCTCTGGGGTGAGTATTAAATACCACCCCGATGGAAACTCTTTAACCTCAGTCGCCTCCATGTCAAATCTCAAAAATTCGCTGCTTCAGACGTACCTGATCTACAGATTGAGGATGAGGCAGTCTCGTTGTCCACTCTGCACCAGATTTACAAGCCACTGTCCATCTCTTCAATTCTGCACACAAGGGACTCACCCTGTCCTTGAACATTGTCAAAACTAAACTCATGTCAACCCACATCTGGTCAGCCAAATATTCCACCTCCCATCTCTGTTGAAGGAGAAACTCTGGAATATGTTCAGCACATCCCATACCTTGGCAGCCACCTCTCCCAAAAGGCTGTCATTGACAAGATCGAACACCAGATCAGCTGCACCAGCTCCACCTTCTACAAACGACACCAGCGAGTGTTTAACAACAGAGACCTCCACAAGTCAACTAAAGTCCTAGTGTACAGAGCAGTTGTCATCACCACACTCCTGTACTGCAGTGAGGCCGGGACTGTGTATCAGCGACACATTAGAGCACTAGAGAAATTCCATCGGCAGTGCCTCCACCACATCCTCTGGATTCGGAGGACCGTTGAACACACACTAGTGTCCTTCTTGAAGCCGGCTCCATAAGCATTCGGGCAAAACTCCAGCAGAATCAGCTTCCATGGACTGGACGCTGTGTCTTGATGGTTGAAAAGTGTCTCTCTGCCACTCCTGTTTTCTCAACTCTCAAATGGCCAATGTTCCGGGGGAGGACAAAGGAAACACTTCGACAACACTCAAACTCTCCTCGAAACACGGCAGCACTGACATTAATGACTGGGAGGAGCTCGCTAACAATCATTCAAAATGGCGACAACTTGTCCATCGAGCTGCTTCTCGCTTTGAGTCACAACGTCTCAATGATGAGGCAGAGTGGGGCAGAGAAGGAAATAAAAATAAGAAAATCCTGCACTCCGGGTCCAACTGCCTCATGGGACGTCCTGCCCCATGTGTTCAGAGATCCGTGGGTCAAGAATTGGCCTGTTCAGTCACTTACTGCAGAGGCTATGGGCCCTGACAATATTCTGCCAATAGTACTGATGACTTGTGCTCCAGAACTTGCCACGCCCCTAGCCAAGCTGTTCCAGCACAGCTACAACACTGCCATCTACCCAGCAATGTGGAAAATTGCCCAGGTATGTCCTGTACACAAAAAACAGGACAAATCCAATCTGGCCAGTTACCACCCTGTCAGTTTACTCTCGATCATCAGTAAAGTGATGGAAGGGCCCATCAACAACGCCATCAAGCGGCATTTCCTTAGCAATAACCTGCTGATGCCCAGTTTGGGTTCCACCAGGGCCACTCAGCCCCTGACCTCATGACAGCCTTGGTTCAAACATGGACAAAAGAGCTGAACTCCAGAGCTGAGGGGAGAGTGACTGCCCTTCACATCAAGACAGCATTTGACCGAATGTGGCATCAAGGAGCCCTAGCAAAACTGGAGTCAATGAGAATCAGGGGAAAAACTCTCCGCTGGTTGGAGTCATACCTAGCACAAAGGAAGATGGTTGTGGTTGTTGGAGGTCAGTCATCTCAGCTCCACGACATCACTGCAGGAGTTCCTCAGGGTAGTGTCCTTGGCCCAACCACCTTCAGCTGCTTCATCAATGACCTTCCTTCCATCATTAGGTCAGAAGTGGGGATGTTCACTGGTGATTGCACAATGTTCAGCACTATTCACAACTCCTCAGATACTGAAGCAGTCTATGTCCAAATGCAGCAAGATCTGGACAATATCCAGGCTTGGGCTGACAAGTGGCAAGTAACACTCACGCCACACAAGTGCCAGGCAATGACCATCTCCAACAAGAGAATCTAATCATCTCCCCTTGATTTTCAATGGCATTACTATCACTGAATCCCCCACTGTCAAAATCCTGGGGGTTACCATTGACCAGAAACTGGACCAGCCATATAAATACTGTGGCTACAAGGGCAGGTCAGAGGCTGGAAATCCTGCGACGAGTAACTCACCTCCTGACTCCGCAAACCCTGTCCACCATCTACAAGGTACAAGTCAGGAGTGTGAGGGAATATTCCCCACTTGCCTGGATGAGTGCAGCTCCCACAACACTCAAGAAGCTTGACACCATTCCGGACAAAGCAGCCCCGCTTGATTGGCACCACATCCACAAACATTCACTCCCTCCAAATACTGATGCACAGTAGCAGCAGGGTATACCATCTACAAGATGCACTGCAGCAACTCACCAAGGCTCCTTCGACAGCACCTTCCAAACCTGTGACCACTACCATCTAGAAGGACAAGGGCAGCAGGTGCATGGGGACACCACCACCTGGAAGTTCCCCTTCAATCCACTTACCATCCTGACTTGGTAATATATCACCGTTCCTTCACTGTCGCTGGGTCAAAATCCTGCAACTCCCTCCCTAACAGCACTGTGGGTGTACCTACACCTCATGGACTGCAGCGGTTCAAGAAGGCAGCTCACCAACACCTTCTCATGGCAAATTAGGCTGTGCCAGCCTAGCCAGTGATGGCCATGTCATGTGAAAGAATAAGAAGGTGGTCCAAGGCAGAAATCCATGACCCTGAGGAGATATCATCCTCGAGTCAACGGATAGCCGATGACGAGGGACAAGAGACTCACGTCACAAGATGGCGAGTGACAGTACTTAAAGAGAAAGGGGAGAAACCTTGCTGAAAGTGGTTGTGCGTGTCCTGGGAATGAGAATTTCCAGAATAAGCCTACACTTGCTTCAAGAGGCCCTCACACAGAGAGAGCTGTAAAGCCTTGTTCAGCTCCAGTGGGCGGTTAACTATTCCAATTAACCTAACGGAAATGTCAAAGGCAAAATGTGTAATAAACGTCATGTATCTCCTGCCCTGGCCATAAAGGGCATGGTTGTTTAAATATCCTGAGTCGCACTACATGGAATGAACAGATTTTTTCACTTGAGCTCAACAGTTCCAGTAAAATCCTTGGAGAATAATATTCACGGAACAGATCATGTTGCCTAAGATTCTGCCATTGCACTTGACAGGGAACTCAGGAAATTAGGAGCTGGAGTAGGCCATTTGGCCCCTTGGGCCTGCTCCGTAATTCAATACAATCATGGCTGACCTTCGACCTCACCAACTCCACTTTCCGGTCCTATCTCCATATTCCTCAGTTCCTTTAGTGCACAAGCGTCTGTCAGTCTCTATCTTGAATATACTCAATGCCTGAGCATCCACAGCTCTCTGGGGTAGAGAATTCCAAAGATTCACAAACCTCTGAGTTCCTCATCTCAGTTTGAAGTAGCCAACCCCTTATCCTGAGACTGTGACCCTGTGATTTGTGGGGGAAACAGCCTCGCAGCAGCAATTCAATCAAGCCCCTTAAGAATTTTATAGGTTTCAATGAGATCACCTGTCATTCTTCTAAATTCTAGGGAATACAGACACATCCTATTCAATGTGTCTTGGTAGAATAATCATCTAATCCCTGGAATCATCTAATGAGCATTCATCGCATCCCCTACAGGGCTAGTATCTCCTTCCCTCGGTAAAGAGACCAACACTGTAGACAGCACTCCAGGTGTGGTCACACCAATCTCTTTCTAATTGTAGTAAGACTTCTTTACTCTTATACTCCAATCCCTTTGTAACAAAGATTAAGTCAACATTTGTTTGCCTGACTTATCTGTATGGTAACTTTCTACCATTCATCTCAGTCCCATTGAATCCAACATTCTCTAGTCCTCACCATAGAAGAAACTAAAGTGAATAACTTCACACTTTCCCACATTTTATTTTCATGAGGACATCATCCAAAACTCCCCTTTGTTCATTCCCCTTCCCAATAGCAAGGGTCCTGACATCCTCGTGGACCAGCACAGCCCAAAATGCGCACAATGACCCAGGGCAGCACCACCTTTGAAAGGTGCTATACAAATGCCAGTCTTTCTTTGTCTCTTATCAATCAGATTCTGCAATGTAGATACATCATTACAAAAACTTCCAGGAAATTCTGAGCCACTGAGTTAATTCACACAGATGCAATTTTTCACATCAGTCACTGCATGGTGTCCGCCATGAATCCCAGCTTTAACTGTCCCCTCTCCCTGATCCCAGAGCAGCCCGGGGTAGGATGGGGCGGTCAGTCCGATTGTGATTCTGGGGCCTGGTAAAGCCTGAGATCTGGACCCCTGCCTCCTGTCTGTGAACAGACACAGAATGAGAAAATGCAGGAATTGTGAATGGACAATCTCAGCAATGGCAGCAGAAGAGAAATTCCTAAAAAAAATTCTTCAGGAAAACGAGAGGAATAAATGAGATATTAAATAACGCTTTGACAGCACATTCCAATGGTGAGGTGACAAAACTGGTGTAAGGCATTTGGAGACTGGGGGAGGTGAATTTACCTCTGACTTCGCATCAGTATGTTCCCTTTTCCCTCCTCTGTACCCATTTGCTAATTGGTTGATAAACCCACATGAACTCACACGCTGCTAACGGTCCAAAGTTGAGAGTAAACTGCAGGTTCCCTCGGAGTGAGATATGGCTGCATTTCCAATAGCAGTTCCATCTTGGTGTCCAGCCAGGTTAGGAGCTGTCAAGCAGGAAGCTCCCCTTTCATCCTCTCCCTCTAGCCTGTCAGATGACGGCATTGGACATTGCCGAGTGGTTCACAAGTTCACAGGGTACAGGAGTGGGGTGTTTATTTGACCAGATTAGTAATAAAGAAAGCTGGGCTAATAAACATTAGGACGTGGAAGTGCATGATCCAATTGACCAATCAGTGATCAATCGCTAACAATGAGTTTACAACTGATCCAGACATGAGGTGAGGAAAACCTCCAGTGGGGGAGAGATTCGGGAAAAACAGGTCCAAAACTCCTTGTTCTTTCCCAAGCCACACTTTATTTTAAACCACAATATTTATAGCACAGAAATAGGACATAAGACCCAGCGGGTCCACACTGCTCGTGTTCTTGATACGCTCTACATGAGACTCTTCATCTCACCCTATCAGCATATCCTCCTATCCCTTTCTCCCTCGTGAGTTTATCGAGCTTCTACATATATCCAATATCTATACTGTTCATCTCAGTCACTCCCTGTGGGAGCGAGTTCCACATTCTCACCGCTCTCTGGGTAAAGGAGTTTCTCCTGAATCCCCGATTGAATTTGAGTTTTAGTGACCACCTTATGCTGATGGTCACTAACTCCCATGGAATGCTCAAATTACCTTTTTACTCTATTTCTAAATGTTATTTTCTGAAAGGGTTCCATCTGGTTCCTTGGAATGAGTTAGTATGAACTGCTCCTGCTATCTCCCTTGGAGCCCTTTCCTTAGATTACCCTCTCCAGAAAATGTTAAATCCATAACAACATATATTACAGGCTGGGGGGAATCGAGAATTAAAAATAGATGATCGATACACGTAAATCCATATATGATGTTACATGGGAAGTGGCGGGGGGGGTCAGCAGAGTCGGGGGAGCAGGGGTGAGCAGCGCCAAGGGTGCGGGGGTGAGCGGAATCGGGCATGTTGGGGTGGGGGGAGGAACGAGGTGTGCTGGTGCTGGGGGTGGGGTGGGGGGGGGGGGGGGGTGAGCAGAGTCGGGGGGTGAGGGGGTAAACAGTGCCGTGGGTGCCAGTTTGGGGGTGGGCGATGAGCAGAATCAGGGGTGTGGAGGTGAGCAGCGCCATGGGTGCTGGGGTGGGGGTGGGTATGGGGGAAGGATGAGCAGAGTCGGGGGTGTGGGGGTAAGCAGTGCCGTGGGTGCCAGGGTGGGGATGGATGAGCAGGGTCGGGGGAGTGGGTGGGGTGGTGGTGAGCTGTCACAGAGGTGCAGGAGGGATGTGAGGGGGGTGATCAGGATTGTGTGTGGGGAGGGGGAGAGTGATAGGTGTGCTGGCATGCTTCTGCATTGATTGAAAACTCTACACTAAGAATAGCTGTCAATAAATCCAGGTAAGAATCGGTCTAAGTTCCAGGCAAACAACCCAAGTCTTAACATTGAGTCCCAGGGACACAATCAGCAGGGCTCCCATAGAGCCAATTCTGGCAAACTAGAAGTCCTGGGCTTGATGTAAATCAGCTGCCAGGAACCTGCGCTGTCATCGAGACTCTCAACAGCAGTGATCGTCTCAATGGTCACAGTTGTTGGGTCAGAAAGGTCCGGTCCAATGATTGTGGATTTGTTGGATTGTCTTTAAAACCTTCACCTGGTCATTAAAATAAAAGCAAAATACTGCGGCCGCTGGAAATCCGAAATAAAAACAGAAAATGCTGAAAAAACTCAGCAGGCCTGGCAGCATTTGTGGAGAGAGAAACAGGGTTAATGTTTCGAATCCAATATGACTCTTCTTCAGAACGGGGGAGAGGTAAAAATGCGATGGGTTTGTAATTGAAAATGGGTAGGGGGGTGCGGAGGGTGGGGTGCAGGTGGAGGTTAATTGACAAAGATGTCATGGAACACAATGGTCCAGAGTAGGTGCTAATAGCAGAATAAAAGTCAGGACAAGATACAGGCTAGCACTTAAAAATTCCATTTTGAATTTTTTCTTCCCCCAAGCTGTTACAATGTTCCAGTGAAGCCCAAAGCAAACTGGAGGAACAGCACCTCATCTTCCGATTAGGCACTTTACAGCCTTCCGGACTTAATATTGAGTTCAACAACTTCAGATCATGAACGCTGTCCTCCATTTAGATTTCTTTCCCCCCAGTGCCAGTCTGTATCTCGCTCTCATGTTTTTGCTTTCAGACAGTGCTGACCCTTTCTCTGCCATTAGCACATTCTGCTATTTCGCTTTCGAACAGTCCTGACCTCTATTCTGCTATTAACACCTACTCCAGGCCAAAGCTTTAGTCTTTAATATCAACATTAGCACTCCGTCTGCCTTGTGTTCCATGACCTTTTTGTCGTTTACCTCTCCTGACCTCCAACCGATCCCTGACCTTTTATTTTATCCACCTGCCCCTCCCCCCTTTTTCGACAGCAGAAAACCCATCACATTCCCACCTCTCTTTAGTTCAGAAGAAGGGTCATACGGGCTCGAAACGATAACTCTGTTTGTCTCTCCACAGGCGCTGCCAGACCTGCTGAGTTTTTCCAACATTTTCTCTTTTTATTTCACCAGTTCACTAATGTCCTTAAGGGAATGATCTGCCAGTCTTACTCAGTCTGGGCCTATACGAAATACCAGACTGACAGCAACACGACTGAGCCCTAACTCATCTCTGAAGCGATCACTCAGTTTATATCAAACTCACTCCCAGCAGTTTAAGGCAGCAGCTCACCACCAGCACCTGAGGGCAACTAGGGCAATAAATGGCGGTCTTGCCAGTGATGACCACATCCTAAGAATATTTTTCTAGGCCACGTGCCAAAAAACAATCCCGTAAAATAAGCAGGAAAAAAATGAACCCTTAGAGACTGAGCACATATTTCAGAGAAGAACATGCAATGTCTTTAACACACAAACTCTCCGATACTGTACATTTCAGAGATTTGAACCGAGGGTAATGTGACGCTGAGACAATGAGTGTTTCGGGAAAGGGCAGTGAAGGTTTGGGTGAAAATGTGGGTTTTAAAGTTTTGAATGGAGTAGCGGAAAAGAGGGAGATCTAGAGAACAGAATGTAGGTAACAGAAACCTCTGTTACCAAAGGTAGAGTAGCTAAGGGTAGAGATGGTACGTGGGTGAACTACTGAAAATATGTCAGCTTCATGGCCACGGTCTTTGTTTTCTACCCATGTCTCTCTCTCTCTCTCTCTCTCTGTGTGTCTCTCCCTCTTTCCCTCTTACGTCACCCATTACAGACATTCTTATGAAGCATGTTCATTGTTTTTCCTGGGAGTGACGTTCTTTAGTAATTTTAGGAGGGGAATGGGGTAGGAATTGTAATGATTTATGAAAAAGAGGCTTCAACTTTAGGGACCTTCAAGGAACATTGATTGGATTGATGTGACTTTTATGACTTTATTGTCTCGTTCATTATTTTAAACGCGCTGGAATAATTTTTAGTGCATATTTAAGCAGTCAGATTTTGGTGATGATGGTGATGTAAATTTACTTCTTCATGTAGGTGTGATTATCAATAACACGGTGCCTGCAATGGATTTCCAAATGGACAACACACTTGAATATTTATATATGTTAGTAAATTGCGGGGGGGGGGGCTGGGAAATTCAGGAGTCTGGAAATATAAAACCAAAGGAGATTGGACGGGCCCTGATTTGTGACCCTCTGCACACAGGTACTGAGTTCTCCAGCACTACTCGCGGAAGCTCCAGATCTCAGCATTGGCACATCAGCGAGACTGAAAGCACAGAGTCCCAGAGGGAAAGTCTGAGCAACAGCTTCCATCCCAAACATATATCACCCATTATCCCTTCTACCTGCCAATCCCATCCCAGGGTAACCTTGTATCAATCCATCTGATCAAATACGTTAACATTGTGCCCCCCCCTTCTCTAACTGTCCCAAACGTTAACATTGTGCCCCCCCTCCCCGTCCCACACGTTAACATTGTGCCCCCCCCATCACCGTCCCACACGTTAACATTGTGGCCCCCCCATCACCGTCCCACACGTTAACATTGTGCCCCCCCTCTCCCCGTCCCACACGTTAACATTGTGCCCCCCCCATCACCGTCCCACACGTTAACATTGTGCCCCCCCTCCCCGTCCCACACGTTAACATTGTGCCCCCCCTCTCCCCGTCCCACACGTTAACATTGTGCCCCCCCTCTCCCCGTCCCACACGTTAACATTGTGCCCCCCCCATCACCGTCCCACACGTTAACATTGTGCCCCCCCTCCCCGTCCCACACGTTAACATTGTGCCCCCCCCTCCCCGTCCCACACGTTAACATTGTGCCCCCCCTCCCCGTCCCTCACGTTAACATTGTGCCCCCCCTCCCCGTCCCACACGCTAACATTGAGCCCCCCCCTCCCGTTAACATTGTGCTCCCCCTCCCCGTCCCTCACGTTAACATTGTGCCCCCCCTCCCCGTCCCACACGCTAACATTGAGCCCCCCCCTCCCGTTAACATTGTGCCCCCCCTCCCCGTCCCACACGTTAACATTGTGCCCCCCCTCCCCGTCCCACACGCTAACATTGAGCCCCCCCCCCGTTAACATTGTGCTCCCCCTCCCCGTCCCTCACGTTAACATTGTGCCCCCCCTCCCCGTCCCACACGCTAACATTGAGCCCCCCCCTCCCGTTAACATTGTGCTCCCCCTCCCCGTCCCTCACGTTAACATTGTGCCCCCCCTCCCCGTCCCACACGCTAACATTGAGCCCCCCCCTCCCGTTAACATTGTGCCCCCCCTCCCCGTCCCACACGTTAACATTGTGCCCCCCCCCTCCCCGTCCCACACGTTAACATTGTGCCCCCCTCTCCCCGTCCCACACGTTAACATTGTGCCCCCCCCCTGTCCCACACGTTAACATTGTGCCCCCCCCCTGTCCCACACGTTAACATTGTGCCCCCTCCCCGTCCCACACGTTAACATTGTGCCCCCCCCTCCCCGTCCCACACGTTAACATTGTGCCCCCCCCTCCCCGTCCCACACGCTAACATTGTGCCCCCCCGCCGTCCCACACGTTAACATTGTGCCCCCCCTCCCCGTCCCACACGTTAACATTGTGCCCCACCTCTCTCCCCGTCCCACACGTTAACATTGTGCCCCACCTCTCTCCCCGTCCCACACGTTAACATTGTGCCCCCCGCCGTCCCACACGTTAACATTATGCCCCCCCCCTCCCCGTCCCACACGTTAACATTGTGCCCCCACCTCTCTCCCCGTCCCACACGTTAACATTGTGCCCCCCCCGTCCCACACGTTAACATTGTGCCCCCACCTCTCTCCCCGTCCCACACGTTAACATTGTGCCCCCCCCGTCCCACACGTTAACATTGTGTCCCCCCCTGTCCCACACGTTAACATTGTGCCCCCCCGTCCCACACGTTAACATTGTGCACCCCCCCCCGTCCCACACGTTAACATTGTGCCCCACCACCACCCCGTCCCACACGTTAACATTGTGCCCCACCACCACCCCGTCCCACACGTTAACATTGTGCCCACCACCCCCCGTCCCACACGTTAACATTGTGCCTCCCTCCCCGTCCCACACGTTAACATTGTGCCCCCTCCCCGTCCCACACGTTAACACTGTGCCCCCCCCCGTCCCACACGTTAACATTGTGCCCCCCCCGTCCCACACGTTAACATTGTGCCCCCCCTCCCCGTCCCACACGTTAACATTGTGCCCCCCTCCCCCACCATCCCACACGTTAACATTGTGCCCCCCCCACCCTCCCCGTCCCACACGTTAACATTGTGCCCCCCCCTCTCCCCGTCCCACACGTTAACATTGTGCCCCCCCCCTCACCCCGTCCCACACGTTAACATTGTGCCCCCCCCCTCACCCCGTCCCACACGTTAACATTGTGCCCCCCCTCCCCGTCCCACACGTTAACATTGTGCCCCCCCCATCACCGTCCCACACGTTAACATTGTGCCCCCCCCTCCCCGTCCCACACGTTAACATTGTGCCCCCCTCACCCCGTCCCACACGTTAACATTGTGCCCCCCTCCCCCACCATCCCACACGTTAACATTGTGCCCCCCCCGTCCCACACGTTAATATTGTGCCCCCCCCCTCCCCGTCCCACACGTTAACATTGTGCCCCCCCTCCCCGTCCCACACGTTAACATTGAGCCCCCCCCCCACCCCCGTCCCACACGTTAATATTGTGCCCCCCCCCCACTCCCCGTCCCACACGTTAACATTGTGCCCCCGCCCCCCCCTCCCCGTCCCACACGTTAACATTGTGCCCCCGCCCCCCCCTCCCCGTCCCACACGTTAACATTGTGCCCCCCCCTCCCCGTCCCACACGTTAACATTGTGCCCCCCCCCCCCCGTCCCACACGTTAACATTGAGCAACCCCCCAACTCCCCGTCCCACACGTTAACATTGAGCAACCCCCCAACTCCCCGTCCCACACGTTTACATTGTGCCCCCCCCCTCCCCGTCCCACACGTTAACATTGTGCCCCCCCCCCCCCGTCCCACACGTTAACATTGTGCCCCCGCCCCCCCTTCCCCGTCCCACACGTTAACATTTCACCCCCCCCCCTCCCCGTCCCACACGTTTACATTGTGCCCCCCCTCTCTAACCGTCCCACACGTTAACATTGTGCCCCCCCCTCCCCGTCCCACACGTTAATATTGTGCCCCCCCCTTCACCCCGTCCCACACGTTAGCATTGTGCCCCCCCCCTCTCCCCGTCCCACACGTTAGCATTGTGCCCCCCCCCTCTCCCCGTCCCACACGTTAACATTGTGCCCCCCCTCCCCGTCCCACACGGATTGTGCCCCCCCCCTCACCCCGTCCCACACGTTAACATTGTGCCCCCCCTCCCCGTCCCACACGTTAACATTGTGCCACCCCCCTCCCCGTCCTACACGTTAACATTGTGCCCCCCCCTCCCCGTCCCACACGTTAACATTGTGACCCCCCTCCCCGTCCCACACGTTAACATTGTGCCCCCCCCTCCCCGTCCCACACGTTAACATTGTGCCCCCCCGTCCCACACGTTAACATTGTGCCCCCCCGTCCCACATGTTAATATTGTGCCCCCCCTCCCCGTCCCACATGTTAATATTGTGCCCGTCCCACATGTTAATATTGTGCCCCCCCCTCACTCCCCGTCCCACACGTTAATATTGTGCCCCCCCTCACTCCCCATCCCATAAAGTTGTTCTTTCCCATATCCTTCAACATATCCAAATCTCTCTCCTTTGCCCTCTATCCCTGATCTTACCGCCCTCTCTCCCTCTCAGATCTTTCACTCTTCCAGCAAAAGACCTTTCAGCTCCTTCCTGAATTTACCACCACTTTCCCCCTTCTGCGCCCTCCCTGGCCAGTCAGTCCCACACATTCCCCAGCCTCTGTGTGAAGTTCAATTTATACGTCTGTCCCTTTTCTGAATTTTGATTGTTGCTCCTAGTCAGAGTTTTTTGGACACATAAAATAATTTATCAGGGTCCAAATTTTCGTGCTGTTAGAATCTTAACTTGATAATGTGACCCCCTGAGACTTGTTTCCTTGAGGGCTGTGTTAAGAATCAGACAAAGAGAGAGAGAGAGAGCAACTTTTACATCAGAGAGGCCACAGACATTGAGACACAAATCAGAGAGCAGACAGAATAAAGTCAGTCACTTTCTACCAAGTGATCTCATTCTGGAGCTATGTGGCTGTGGAGTGTAGGCTGCAAATACTGCTAACTCGCTGATCCTCGTAAATCAGTCACCTCTCAGAACATTTTCCATCTGGAACAGGAATTTCGATTTAAGTGTTTTTGTTGGAGCAGGGGATACTGTATGGTGGAAAAGAATGGGAAGTGGTTTGGCATGTTGGAATCCCATGCCTGGGTTACAGTTCCACAGGGAGAGAGCTTACCCAGAGGCTGCACTCAATTCCTTTCACAAGGTAAGGCTAGGTACTTCAGTGGGGCCAAGTCTCGCCAGCCTGCCATGTACATCAGAGAGTTGTGCCCATCAGAGAATTGTGCCCGCAAAGTGGGTATGAATATACATGTTGTACAATATTAAAAGCGCGCAGGAACATAGACAAGTGTTTGAAGATGATGGGACAAATTGAGAAGGCTGTTAAATCTTTGGTTTTATAAAGAGAGCCATCAAGTAAAAAGTAAGGATGTTCTGCTAAAGTTTCCTAAACCATGGCTCGGCCCCAGCTGGAGTGGTGGATCCAATTCTGGACACCAGGTTTCAGTGAGCATTTGGTGAAAGTACCTTATACACAAACAATACAATTGGTCAGTTTGGGTACAAATCTGCCCGAAACCCCCTGGGGTTAAACATTATTCTCCAGGGGAGACCTGCAGCAACCTGGAAGGAATATCATTGATAAGCTTTATGCAGGCCTGACAGCATCTGCGGACAGGAATACAACTAACGTTTCGAGTCCACCAGAAGAGTCATACGGACTCGAAACATCAACTGTCTTCCTCTCCGCAGACGCTGTCAGACCTGCTGAGTTTTTCCAGCTATTTTTGTTTTTGTTTCTGATTTCCAGCATCCGCAGTATTTTGCTTTTATCTTAAGGAATATGGTAAGGCAATGATATTCATTGGCAGCATTAAAAATAATTTGTTGATTTGGTATAAAAATATTGGACATGGGATAAATGTCAGTTTGACTCATGGTCAAAAATCATCCAGTCAGGGAATTAAAATACTATTTGTTTTCTAATTCGTTCAGGAAGGGAGGATTGTGATTTTGGACAACCAATGGAAGGAGAGTGGGGGTGAGGTGGCAAGTGTTGGCAATTCTAAACCTGGGCTTTAGCTCCCATCACACACACGCACTCTCACTCTCTCTCGCGCCCACACGCACTCTCACCCTCACTCTCTCTCGCGCCCACACGCACTCTCACCCTCACTCTCTCTCGCGCCCACACGCACTCTCACCCTCACTCTCTCACGCGCCCACACTGACACTCTCACTCTCCCTCTCTCACACGCGCCCTCTCCCTCTCTCACACGCGC